>NW_022589704.1:41982013-42320809 GCF_004348235.1 Phoca vitulina
CCCCCCCCCCCCGCCAGTGCAACAGTGACTACGTGCCTGTGTGTGGCTCCAATGGGGAGAGCTACCAGAATGAGTGCTACCTGCGGCAGGCTGCCTGCAAACAGCAGAGCGAGATACTTGTAGTGTCTGAAGGATCATGTGCCACAGGTATGTGTGTGATCCTAAAGACTCCCTGAAACCTTTGGAAACCATGTCTTGCTTTTTCTGTTATGTTATCGCCAAATAAATAATTCAGACTATATACTGGCTGGATAAGCCTCTCATTCTTTTGTACAAAGCATACATTATTCTTATTTTGTCTTTTTTACATTTCAAATCACTTCTGGAAGAAAGAGAAAATCTGCCATAAGGATGTTGATTTTAATACATATGTTATTTAATGAAGTGCAGACAGTTGAATAATATAATTAGAAATCTAGGTTTCCTGCCTAGGTGCCAAATATAGAGAAACCTATCCACGCACACGTAAAGTTGGTTGGTTTGTTTCGAACAATAGCATCGTCTGCTGGAGGGTAGTTTGCAGACCTGGGTTTGAAAGTGAAAATGTGGGTAACTTCAGCAGTGCTATAAAATGTTCTTATCATTTAGCTGATTATATTGAAGAATGTATTTGTGAAGGACATCTATCCTTTCTAACACAGTCAGCCTGGGATTCTACAAAGCTTTTTAGTTGTCTTTACCAAGAATGCTCTGGAGGAAGTGAGGAGGAAGAGTGACCTCATATGCTCTTCAGTTTTTCAGGTTTTCCTTTCGTGTACAGTGACTGTTAGAGCTGAACAGCATTACAGGAAGAAAAATAAACAAAGGGAACAAAGCCCAACTTGATAGAGCAATGCCTTAAAATAAAGCTGAGTTTACAGGTTAGGCTTGACATATTAGAATCACATATATTAAAGAAACTTTAGTATCCATGATAGTTGTCTTGAATGACACATAAGCATCTTTCTAGAAAGTCATAATTTCTGAGGAATTGGATGGCATAAGCATATCAGGGAAAAATAATAATGACACAAAGTATGAACTTTCTTCAAAAGTGAGAATATAGAAGAGTGCCAGGAAAAATCTATTTTATTGGAAAGGTAACAAGTATTTCTTCGATAACAAGTATTTCTATTCTAGGGAACTATGTTAAAAGTCATATGTAGGTTGGAGCAGGATGGTAAATGAGCAAGAAGAAAGGCTTGTATTCTTTAAAAGATTATCTTAAGTCTATTGATTGTTAGTAATTGATAGTGTTCCAAATTATACCATTGACTACTAAAGTTCCTAAGAATTAGAAGAGAATGATATTATTACTCACAGATGATGATGTAGGCTTTTTTGTGTTGATTTTGGTTTTTAAGTAGTCTTTTCTTTTATATGATTCTTTGCCTCATGAAGTGAATGTCCTTTCTGGTGCCCCACTTGCTTCTTACTTGCTAAAGCAAACAGATCATTGTCACTCCATCTGTCTGAGAAGTAATGAATGAAAATGACAGCAGCAGGTGAGAGTCATTGGACTTGCTTCCCTAGTAGGGAGGGAGGAGGACCAGCGTTCTACTCTCATAGTAAAGATGGGGGAAAGAGAAAGAAAAACAAGGAGCAAACTAATTATGAAAAATCAATCTGCCATATCTATGGAGAAAATTTAAAGTGATATTTTAAGACAAATTGCACAGGAAAAAATAATATGGAAACTCTGACTCTTAGAAACCAAGAATGATAGAGGCAACACCAGTGAGTACTGAGGAAAGGGTTTATCTACTCTAGATCGTATAGGATACCAATCTGTCTCTGACAGTAGCCAAATGAGAATCAGTGGGCAGTTGTCAAAATAGAGTCAGGAAGTTATGGTGTGGCTAACAACATTTGGTACCAAAATCTCTCTTTCATACTTGCTAACCTCCAAGTTCTTGTAGGCTTAGGCAATCACATTCTCCTGATTCATTCAAGTTTTTACATGCTAGACTCTAACGTGTTGTTTATACTATGAAAATAAATACTTAGCCAAGTAGAACATTTAATCACAATTGAGTAATCCATACCTAGCTGAGTCACATACTTAGAATTCTGTAGGATTTAATTAGTAAGCCAATCTTGCTGAATGTGTCTCCCATTGACTTGTAAATCTAAAAGATTTTTGATCTGAATAATGATGGAGGAACCAAAGTAATTTTGATTAACCAGGTCTGACTGTAAATAAATTAGAGTTCTGACTTTTGATCTAAAATAAATTCTCATTCTTTTCTTTGCAGATTTTCCATTTATTTTTTAATGCTATTTGACACTGAATAGAGATGGCAAATTGTGATCTCTAGGAATAAAAGGCAGTAGAAGATATAACTTTATTATACTTCATTGAACTTACAAATCTTTTTTTTTTTTGGTCCAAAAATTGTTTCTTATTGGACAGTCTGCTCAATAGCCTCGCTGTCAATTTTGCTTTTTTGTGTTATAAGAAATGCATTGACTAGGAGTTCAGACTTTCAGGATCAAGAGCATGACTTCTTAGGTGTTTCTGTCTCACCAGTAAGACCTCAGTAAGCTACTTATTTATCTTATACTAGAGAAACCATTAAAACTTCCCATCACTATTTCATAATAATTCAGTGGACTTGTGATTATTTTTTCCACCTATTCCTTCTTTGTTTCCTACTTACCTGATTTGGGTCAAATCAAACAAAAGTTGTCTTAAGAACCATGCCCCTTGACTTTTTAGAAAGATACATGAGAAATACAAGCCAATATACTACTGCCATTTTTTTTTTTTTTTGCTTTTTCCAAACCCTATGTATTTATTAGAAAACCTGTAGATGAATAGGCAAGATGTTTATTCAAAATCTTAATTTCTATGTTCCAGACACAGTGATAATCATTTAAAATTTGCTATTGTGCAGTAAGTCTCAAAATCTATCAATGAGATAGACATTATTATACTCATTGAATAGAGGACAAATAAGCTTAGGAAGATTAGATAACATTCCTTATGTTATCAAATGAGTAATGTTTGAAGGTTTGAATCTATAACTTTTAGGTATTTCCTCTTATGTGCATATAAGTATATAAAGCTGAACAAGACATGGTTCTTGATTTAAAGAAATTTACAGTTGTAATGAGGAAGAAAAGAGAAACTCTACACATTCAACCAAAACACGTAAAATATATTAGTGCTATAATAGTACAACCTGTTAGCCTCTGATGATTATAAGTAATACTGAATTAAACTTTCAAATTAGTTTAAAGAAATTTAGTTAAAATTTTACTGTGGAAGTGTACAAACATTGACCATTCAAGCATTGTCCCATCCAAAAGTGACGGTGCCATGAGTTATGATTAGCAGTTCAGTTGACAAGACGATTCTATTACGGTGACAAATGCTTCAGCCTTTCTTGATCTGTTATCATTAAATAGTCAAGGTGTATGCTTAAAATGCTTATTTGATTATATATTTACTAAGAAGGGTTTTTATTATAAATTGTTTTACCAATTAGCTTGCTTTAAAGAAAAAATCTGTTGGCCTAAAGACATATGTTTTAGTCACATTAGCAGTTAATAAATAACTTGGCTGTCTGATTTAATACAGTGTTAGACCCTGTGAATTTAGTTAATAGGAGTCTCCACCAAGGCTCATTATTTAAACTACTGCTCCTTCATGACACTGCTAATGCCTAACATGATGACAAGCATAGCTGTTGAAGGAGGCATCTATTCTTCCATACGTCAGCCTTCTGTGGATTTTCATATACCATATCATTTTTTACACCATGCCTCTCATAAACTGTCATGGAGGCAAACAAATAGAAATAATGGAGGTTTGGGTTTTTGCTTTGTTTTATTTCTTAAATTGTACTAAAGCATCAAACACAAATTCATAGAAGTGGCATTCGGTATAGTTCTTGAATCCTGGTTGAGATTTCAGTGTGAGATGAAACATTTCAGACAGAAAATACCAATATTAGTCTTATTCCCCAGTATTAACATTAAAAATACATAACCAAATGTATTTAGAATGAAAAGAAGTAGGGAGGCAGAAGGCAGATGATGTTTACACTTCACAGGTAGAACCAGATGGAAACTCAATGGTCTTGACTCCCAATGAGAAAACTGGGTGTCTCTGGGAACTCAGTTGTCAGAAATAGACAACTTTGACCAACTGCAATTCTGTAGGAAGGAGGGGAGAGAAGAAATAAAGAGAAATGCAGAAGGAGGGTATCCTTTTTCTCTGCCAGCATCATTTAGGGTGTATCCAATTTTAAACACAAAGACAAAAGTTAATCTCTCTCTTCTATTGATTTCAAAAACAAAGAACTGGAGGGTATTATGCTGAGCGAAATAAATCAATCAGAGAAAGACATGTATCATATGACCTCACTGATATGAGGAATTCTTAAACTGAGGGCTGCTGGAGGGTGGGGTGTGGGAGGGATGGGTGGCTGGGTGATAGACATTGGGGAGGGTATGTGCTATGGTGAGCACTGTGAATTGTGTAAGACTGTTGAATCACAGACCTGTACCTCTGAAACAAATAATACATTACATGTTAAAAAAAAAAAGAAGATAGTAGGAAGGGAGAAATGAAGGGGGGGAAATCGGTGGAGGAGACGAACCATGAGAAACTATGGACTCTGAGAAACAAACTGAGGGTTCTAGAGGGGTGGGGGGTGGGGGGATGGGTTAGCCCGGTGATGGGTATTAAAGAGGGCACGTACTGCATGGAGCACTGAGTGTTATACACAAACAATGAATCATGGAACACTACATCAAAAACTAATGATGTATGGTGATTAACATAATAAAAAAATAAGTTAATTAAAAAAAAACAAAGGATGTTGGTGGCAGATAAACTCATCCACAATTGTGGTATTTGGAAAACATATTAGCAATTATATGAAAGATAATTATCTATAAACTGTTTTTCTTTTTGTGTATATGCGATTTACAATAATATAAGCCTTAATTATGAGTTTATTTGCCACATGTCTTAGCCTGTTTAATTTCTGAATCTCACTGTTATAAGCATTTCATTTTCTTTTTTTTTTTTTTTTTGTTAATGGCACCAAATTCATCCTGGTTAAAATAAAAATATGACAGATTTTACATAGTCAATTTTAGAATGTAATAATTAAAATAAGCTATAATATCAAAGCTAGATAATAATTTTTTACAAAGTTTAAGAATGAAAATAATAGAAAATTTATTTGATAAGTTATATTACACAAATTAAATTAAACTGATGTGAATATACACTTTCAGATTAAATATTAGTAATTTTCTCCATTATATTACTGTCTTAATAAAGGAAGTAAACATGAACTAAATAAAGTCATAAATAGTTTTTGAATATGTTTTTCAAACAAAACCAAATTATTTCTCTTCCCCCCCCAGATGCAGGATCAGGATCTGGAGATGGAGGTAAGATTTGTCTTTTTATATATTTGAAGACTTACGTGTGGATATCATTTATGGATATTTGCTTATGTATTTACCATTACAGATATCTGAGACAAATTCACATTTTGCATTTTAGGAAAGAGGCAAATGAAAAAGTATCATTCTACTTATGAAGCAAATGTATATACCATGCAAATTATTTAATATATTTATGAATCTTACTTAAGAACTTTACCTCATCTAATCTTTCTTGTTCCTTTATTTGTTTGTGCCCAACTTATCTTTGAGATAGATTTGCATGTCAAAACTTCCTAACAGAAGCTTCCAAGCTCATTTGGCAGGGCAGAAAGAATTCATGAAGAAATCACTTAAATAATGAGATTTTAAAATATGTAATATTGCCCTAAATTGCCAAGTATTGATATTAACACACACATAACTACCATGTGAGCAGGTCTTAATTATCAAATCAATAATTTGAAACTGAAAACTTTCTTTTCATAAAAGAAAGTAAAAATGATAAACAGAATTTAAGCCAATGAAAATAATATAGTATCTTTACTTCTTTGGTTAAATTAATTTTTGCTAAGTAAGACATGTTTTCATTATTAAATTATGTGTTTAAGGAAGTATGTAAGATAAAAGAGAGGGAGAAACTTTTAAAATTTTATCCGATGTACTGCCTGGCAAATAAGACTTTATTTATGAATTGAATCTTCATTGTAAATTTCTTAAAATGCTTTTTCAAATGAAATCCCAACAAAATTCCACCCCTATACACAGCAAGAAAAAAAATTATATAAAATTTCAACAAGAAAAATAAAAAGAGAATGAAGAAAAACATACATTCTTAAGGCCTTGCTTAAGTTGTATAAACTGATCAAATGTATGATTCAAAGTAAATTTTAGTTTTTAAATACAGAATTTGATAAAAGATAAATAAAAGATTTTGGGTTCAGGAAAGATGTGACTTATCACACCTTATCTAGTTTGGGCAATATTTCAAAGACTTATCAAGGTGCTTTATATAATGAAAGGCTTAACTAATTTAAATAAACAATACGTAGAGAACACAATTACAGCAAAATATTGGAGCACAATTTTTTCCCATAAAGACTAAAACTGAAGAGGAGTCAAGATTTAGTACATTGAGAGCATAAAATTTATTTCAGTGTTACATGACATTGGACAGTCATTTGATGTTAGGACAGTCTTTCACTTCTTCTAAGAAATTGTTTTTCTGCCAACCCCTCTGGCTGATTAATATAGTATTCCTAAGAAAGCTTCTCCAGCTGTTTGAAAAGAAGAGCTTAAAAGAACAAATTAAATCTTAAAGAGAAAAAGAAAGGAAAAAGATAGTTGCTTAAGTAGATATTTCACCATTGGAATATTAAGGAATTAATCAATTTTAATAGTGTTGCTTTTGGAAGGGAGTTGTTCCTATGCAAAATCCTGTTTATTTCCCAGATACATTTAGTCTTTATATATAGATTACCTGATCTTGCAGATACTGTGTTGAGTTTCAACTGTGCCGCTTTTCATGCAACAAGTCTTGTTAATTTTTTAGCATCCTCAAAAACAAAACAAGCTAGACCACAGAACACAGAAAATCTTCATTGCTCTTTCTATTAAAATGTCATGATATGCTTTTTCTATTTGAGTCCCTTATCATATCACATATCATTTCTTCATTTTAATTGATTTTTTAAGAGGACATAGTTTATGTCTCAGACACTGGTGTCCAGCTTTCGTTCATTGTAATTAGCTCATGCAAGTGAAAATGAAATCAACTTCACTCTTCCTTGTTGCATTCCATATTGAAATTTGGGGTTCATTATGTTATCCAGTGATCTAAATAAGGTAATTTTTTAGGAAATAATTTTGATGTCAAGGATATGATGTTTATAACTTGAACTTTGTACTTAAGTTGGAAACCACTTTCCTTTTCTTATTTTCTTCTCCTGTTTGCTTTTTATTCTTCCTTTCAATTATAGGTACTTTATAGTAACTTCGAGGGAAAAAAACAAAGCAACTTCTTAAAGATAATTGCTTTAGAAAAAGAAAAGACCATATAACCTATTTAATTCTGAGTTGTACTCTTTTTAAATAGTTGTTGTTCTGGAAGTTGTGATAATGAGTATTTACTCCTACTGCATAAACTATTTTTTTAAATTAGAGACCAAACAAGTTTTTTTTAACTAAATTACTCTTTTTCTAGTCTTTGTCTTCCTTTGCTCTGAAATAGTAATGATTTTAATTTTCTTTAATTTTTTACTCTATTACAAGGTGCCAAAAAAGCTGAATAACTATAACATAAAAACCTAGTTTAGAGTAACCTGCAGAATTCCAATTCACATATCCATTGCATTGTTCATAAAATATATTTGACTCACTACCTCTGCTATATAGAAGATGGACTTGCCTCTGTATTCTGACAGTTCCTATTATCAAGGTATCAGAAGAGCCAGAAATAGTTTCCTTTGAATTAACCAGAAGTGATTAAATTATCTGTGATTGTTTGGTTAATACATCAATCCCAGCTAGTGATTGTTCTAACTGGCCTCTGTAGGATATATTCTCAGTAATGTGTATTTAGTTAATAATTGGGGCATCTTTGCAAGCACTTTGGGTGGTTAATGATTATTTTTCTAATTTCTTTTAACAAAAGTTAATATAATTCCCATCTGGAAAGAATTGATCTGAATAGTGAAGTTAAAAAATTTATTTGCAAAACACATTGTATGTGTGGCTATTATAAATGATATCATTAAATCTCCAAATCCAAAATCACTTTAAAATACATAAATTTTTTGCTTTTTAAAAATTGTCTTGTATTTTTTAAATGAATGAATTTTATATTAGCAATGAAGATGAGACCTGATCACTTTAAAATAATTTAAGTTTAACCCATTTGCACAAGGGCATATCTGTCATTTACTATATTTGAGGGAACATTTTTACTACAATTAGAAAGGGATATAAAGGTTTCATAACATTATATGTATTTTATAGGGAGTTTAAAAAATTTTTAATTATCGATGTATTTATTCAGATGAAACAACTCAAGGAGCTAACTATATTTAGGTAAAACATGTTTGTTATGTTTCCAGCATGAACTACAAATGTGCGTTCACTTACAAAGGTAATCTGTAGTGTAATAAGAAATACTGCATACAAATCTTAAAGGTTGGCTTTTCCCATGTTAATGACTGTATCTTCTTAGTATTTAAGGAAACACATTAATACAAAGAATAGTTTTGTATTATTAGTTTGGGCATAAGACTTGCTGTTTTCTGACAAGAAGTTGGAATTCTGTTTTCAGAAAAAAAGTTGGAAAGGCATCCACTTCAGACACCCTTTTTGGATAGACTCACCCTTGAAAAAAATCAGGATAACCTACAATTTACTATGAATGTGTCCTATAGGAAGGTAATGTGTGGACCCAATTCCAAAGAATTTCAGAACGTAGTTGAAAGAAAAGGGTTGGTGTTTCAAGTACTTATATAAATGGAGATTTAATGTTGTAAATAAGAAAACGGGTGTGTGTAGGAGGGATAATAACATCTTATCCACCCACAGACTTCCTTAAGCAACAAATACTGCAGTAAGAAAAAAGTATTAAAGAAACCCCTTCTCAAAATCCAGGGGTGTGTGGGTGGTTAAAGGATAATTTTTAACCCCTGCTTTTCTTTCAGTCTTTTAGTCATATTATGAAATCAAAGCTATGAATATTTTCCATTTTCTCTTTTAAAAATATTTCTGGATTGATTAGATTTTTGATAGATTCCTAAAAACAAAAAATTAGTCCAGTAAAGTGAAAACTATTTTAACTATTAAAATATTTACAAATGTATTATCCTGCTATGGGTCTGGGAAAATCCACAATTAAATTTTAATAACATCTTATGGGCAGTTGTATGATAATGTTTATAGAAATGAAATGTCTCTAAGGTATACAGCATAGATACCATGGGTATATTTTCATTTCATGAGGTTAAAGGAAGCCCTGGGTCTTATTATAGAATTTATATAATTATATAGTTTTAAAAGAATTATTTAATAGATGATTGTCAGATATGTATAGTAACAAATCAATTTTACATCCAGTATTAGTATAAAGACTGATTTTTAATATCCAGGTAATTGTGATAACTTCACTGTGTGAAACCATTTATGATATATTTTTATTTAATGCAAAATTGCCCTGTGCAAATTAACTGTATATGGTATTACTCAGATGTCCATAATTAAGACATTTACTTTATATACATTTTGGGTAGAGCAAGAGATGTTCACATTGCAACAAATTTTAGACCCTAAGCTACTATTTCTGATTATGGGGCTTGCTAAAAACTGGCAAACAGTATTGTAAGAAGTTTGAGAACTTGAAAATTATTTTTTAAAAATCCTTGTGTTTCTAATCTAAATTTGATGATATTCAGGAATTCGGTTGAATTGAACAAACCTAATATAATCTAGGTATTGTGGCAAGGTTTCTGCAGCTGTAACAATGAATATGACACAGTGTTTTACTCTCAAGGAGATTACATGTAAATTCTCTTCTCAGCCCACAATGGGAAAAATTATGATTCTAATTATCAAAAGAAAAATAATCCCCTGCAGAAATAAAATGTTAAATATACTGTAAATAACAAGAAACTGAATATTCATTCCATAAAATATTCTTATATAAGGCTCAGTAATTCTTCTCTTCCATGTTGCTGTACACATTCCCTTTCCTAACCTCGATTTGTACCTTCTCTACCTTACTGTCATGGTCAAGTTCTAGCGAGCACAATATGCCTCACCATGCATTTTCTCCATGACAGCCAAAGTCTGACAGGCATCATTTGTAAACAGCTTCAGCTGAAGTACTGATTCAATAAAGAAATCCTACCATGTATGTAAAGTCTGAGATTCTTCCAGGGCAATACACATGGGGAGAAAGTGGAAACTATCCTTGCTTTTGCTCTCCTATACCTGAGAGCTGCTCTTTTGCCTGGAGATGGGCATATAGCCATCAGAACTGCGACTGAAATTTTATCCCCACTTTTCCTGGGTTGCAATCCATTTTACTTTCTCTTTACCTCAAAGAAAAGCAATATTGCAGTGGAGTAATGAAATAGAGGTAGAATGAATGAGGAACATGTAATGGATAATGAAATTGAAAAGAATACAAAAAGCAAACAGAATGGGGAAACAGTGAGAAAAGGGAGGAGAAAGGAACCTTTGTTTCCACTTGGCTATACTTTGTTTTCACATATGACTACCATCTTAAAAATAAAAAATAACTTTTCCCCCAATAGAATAATATAATAATATAATATATATAATTATATATTATATTATATTATATTATATATATATATAATGTAGGTGGAAAGATTTTATTAGAGTTCCACTTGATGTCAGAGCATGATTAGATAAATCTGTAAGGATGTCTATACACATTTTTAACTATTTGTAAAACACTCTATGGTTTATAAAAAGCACTATCATAGCATTAATTTATTTATCCACAACAATAGCCTTTGGATGTGTGAATGATGACAATGAAGGATGAACAGCTTACCTGCAAACCCAACAACAGTGAATATGATAACTAAATCAGTCCTTGAACTCCAAGAATGGAGGAAATGATAGGGCACAAGGTTGCCCTACCTCTTGCAGTAGCTGTTTGCCACAACTACACCAGACCCCATATTCTGTGGTTTATATAAATCATAAATCCTATCAACAATCATATGAGATTTCATTATCCCATCGCCTTGCCCCCTTCCCACTCTCATTTCCCACTGAAATCATCTGGTCTATTCAACACAGTACTCAAACCACTATGGGTTTTTGTTGTTGTCTATTATCTAAGTTAATCATACTCCTCAGTCCATGGCACATAATGATTGCCATTTATTCTCTTCTGTTAATTTTTCCCTTCATCCTCCATCCCTAATCCCATTCCTAAGTATTCACTCCAAGGAATTCAATATATTTTAAATTATTGGTGGTGGGAGGGGGAAGTATGGTTATGTGTGTAGCAGCAGGAAGAAATGATTAAAAACACAAGCTCTGTAGCTAGAGTCTGTAGGTTTGATCCTGGCTCCACCACTTACTAGCAAAGTGACCATGGGCGGTTTACTTAGATTCTCTGTTTTTGTTTCCTTCATCTGTGATCCTGTCGGGGATTCCCAGGAAGTAGACCTTAAGGTTGAAATTTGTGCATTCAAAGTATACTGAGTAGTAGTCTCACAATAAGTGTCTGCGGAAGGTGGAAACTAAGACTGAGCAGAAGGAGAAGCTGAACTGGTGCAGTTAAAAAGAAAAGCCATGGCAGGGCTGGAATGGAGCTCTCAAGGTGGGAGGGCCCCTTTTAGTCGTGCTGAATCAGAACAGTGGGGCTGGCCTTCACATCCACCATTGATCACCACTGATGTGGGCAACCCCAGAAAGGGAGTGCTACCTTGGGCCAGGTGGCTCTCTTTAACTGCACGCTAGACCTAGGGAGAGATTCAGCTATGAATTGCCTGTATACAATACTCCTAGTAGCTGAGAAGGGGAAAATGTGAACATTGCAGCAAGGCATCCTTTATAATCCTTGTAAATTTAAAACAAGGAAAAAAAACAGACAACATTTCTGATTTTGTAGAGCTTATTTCTTGTGAAGAGACCCAAACAGTTAACAAATAAGCAAGGGAAAATATAGATCGTCATATGGTAATGACTTCTCTGTAGGAAGAAAAAAGTGGGATAAGGAAAGGTCGTGTGTGGAGGGGAGTGGGGGGAGGCCATTAATTAGTTTGGGATGATCAGGAAGGCTTGGACAAAGATAAGGAGGAAATGAAGGAGCAAACCTTGCAGATAAGCAAAGAGAGGGCATTCCAGGATAACTGCAAATGCGAAAGCATACCTGGGGGATCCGAGGATGGTAGCTGGACTAAGTGAGGGAGATGGTGTTTGGAGATGAGAAAGAGAGGTGGGGGTGACCCTGTAGACCTTCATGCAGGCCTTGGCTCTTCCTGTGAGTGAACTGGAAGCCATCGGGGGTCCGGAGCAGAAGAGGATGTTGTGATCTGACTGGTGATTTTATAAGATCTGTGTTGAGAATGCACTGTGTTGAAGTAAGGAGATAAAGTTTCTTTTGTCTGGTGGTTGTTGATTTTCAGGAGTTGGTGTTATATTCTCTAGAGTATCGCTTGTGTATCTTAGATATATCAGTCCGCTACCCATCTGAGGGACATTGTCTGCGGTCCTATATTGAACAGATATTCTAGGTTTTACCATAGTCTAATCCATTTTTTTCTCTTAAGGTACTTTTATTTGGGGTTTTATTTAAGATGTCCTTCTTCTGTTTTGATATTTTTAAGCAAGCAGAAAATTTTACTTGTTACCAATACATAGGAGTTTCTCTGTATGCTGCAGTGCATGCCAAATTGCACTGAATTGGTTTCAAATTTGGATATGAAAATATAGCTTTTTTTTTTTACTGTACTAAATGTACAATACATGTTGTAGCATATGATTTTCAATGTGTACTTAACAAAAAGCAATTTCATTTTCTCTGGTAAATTACATAATTGTTATAGCTTTAGAATTAAAAAAACAAATCCAGGAATAAATAGAAAACAATGTTTAAATAATGTTAGCATCCTGGCTCAGTGAGTCAAACCAAAAGAATTATTCCAGAACCTGTCAGTTCGTAAACTCGTTCTGAAAAATCTTACAGTTTTGTATTCTTACTGATTCCTTTGAGAAGAATAAAAAGAGAACTAACTGGATTTTAAATAAGGTCTGATGCTTCCAAGAACCTGCTCTTCAGATGTATCATTTAAACTGAATCCATTCCTAATTAAATATTTCTTATAACCTTAATCTCTTCCCCCATTTTCTCATTTTCCAGATGCTTTTCTCATACCTTAATCCCATTGTTTGCCTGAATAAGTGACTGTTTTGTTATTACTTTTTTTTTTTTGGTAAAGGCCACAAACAGAAAGATCATTATTATGAAATCAGTTAAAAAGGAAACCCATCTGTATGATGGCTTCTATGTAAAATTGATGTGCTCTATACATATTTGTTCCTGGCAAAATTGAGAAATTTCTCATGATCTTGTAAGCACTAAATTAGGACAAGAGTCATTCCAGCTACACTGACAGTCCTCTCCAGAGACCGTAGCGCTAATGGAAAAACATGGCCTTTGGCAAGTAGAATTTCTGATGCATTGATTTAAAGGGTATTGGTTGGAAACTTGGTGAAAAGACATGTTGAGCTAGAGAGCATTATCTTTCCTCAACCCTTCCAGCTTTATGATCCTTTTTGAGATTTTAAGGGTTGAAGAGTGTACAATGTTGAAGACTTTATTCAGTTACTCAAAAGACAACCATAATAGCAGCTTGAATATGGTTGTCTTTGAAAGTAGGTGTTATTTTAAAATATAATTAAAGAGAAACACAGCTGGCAGTTTAGAAAAAGAAGGGACTTAGTAGTAGAGTTATTATACTGCTTCTTAAATGGTGGGATGATATGAAATGGTTATACTCTGGAAGCTCACACTCTCACTGCTTTTGAGGTCCATAGTGTCCAATGTTCAGACATCGATGCAGGAAACTCCCTTGGCCTTTCACTAAGAGAGAGCTCCCGTATGCCAAGCTGTGCTTTGAAATAGGATGTGGCAGAGTTATAAAGCCAATCTTATCCTATAAATCAGCACACACTGTGGATTTTCCATTGTGGATAGTTCCCAAATCTGTATCTCTAGGCCATCCACCAATCCCCTATTTCAGTCCCTAGTCATCCCTCGTCTATAATGTTGAAAAAAAGCCTCCTAACAGGTCTCCCTGCTTTGTCTTGTCATCCTAAAATTTTTCTTACTCACAGAGTCAGAATGATTTATATAAAACAGTTACCTGAACATATCATTGTCCTGCTTACACCCCAACAATGGCTGTCCATCATCCTTAAGATTAAAGTCAGTCTTCCAGTAGGAGAAACAAAGACCTCCAGAATTACTCCAGTACCTGCCTCTCCATCCTCATCATTAGTCTTCTTCACCTCAGACTCGACACTCCAGCATACCTTTTCATTGACCGTAGTTCATTGGGATACAATGCAGTTGATTTCATGCCTCTTTGCTTTGCCAATGCTCTTCCTTCTTCCTGAAACTCTTCCCATGATTTTGCTTAAATATTATTCATCTTCCAAGACTAAATCAGGGATCATATTCTACAGGAAGATTTCCTTCTCTCCCCTCATTGGTCTAAATACCTCTCCTCAATTCTACTTTGTATCATCAACCTGATTCATTGAAATAATCTGTTTGTGTATTTGCCTGGAGATAATTGTTATTAATACCCCTATACACAGACCAAAAGACCTGGTGCTTAATAGGATCTCATTAAATATTTGTTCAGCTGAAATAAGGCTCTGACACTAACAGCAAAAAAGTGTGCTTGAATTTCAAAATGTCTCCATTCACATTTACAAGCTACAGATTAAATTATCTGCAATCTGAAATAAAAGTTGAATTTGTAGGGCTTTGTGTACTAAAAAACTGTAGAATTATTTTAATTTCATAAAAGAGGACTGAAAAACAACATAAAAAATTAGAGCATAACCCA
Source organism: Phoca vitulina (assembly GCF_004348235.1). Lineage (NCBI taxonomy): Eukaryota > Metazoa > Chordata > Mammalia > Carnivora > Phocidae > Phoca > Phoca vitulina. Next base: position 41,996,995 of record NW_022589704.1, read on the forward strand.
TCCCACCAAGAATATGCAAGATGATATTTACAAACCTAAACCAGCTTCAAAAATAAGCACCCGCTTATATATCCAAGACCCAAAGAAAATCAAGATAATCAAAGAGGAGTCTAGCAAAAATAGGCTGCAAGCTTAATCTGAAAGGTTTTTTCATTTGCATTTTCTTTATTTTTGAAAAGCATGATCTGATACTAGTATATCAGCTTGTTCCCTTGTGATTTACTTCATTCTCCTAAAAGTAGTGTGCAGACAAAAAAAACTGAGGTTATTTTAAGATTCTAGTTAGTTCGTTTGTAGGTAATTGAGGTAATTTTACCTTATGTGAATACTTTATTTCACATCCAGATTACTTATTAAAATACCAAATGACTTTGGCCAGAGAATAGAATCAATTGGAAATCCATTTGATGCCTTCATTTATTTGACATTGAACCAGTGAAAAAAGCCTGTCTTTTCTGAGTTTTCAAGGAATTACAATGATTACCCCACATAAAATGTACTTTAGCATCAAAGAATATTACTTGCAAAATAAAACGCTGGATATTAGTTCCTTCCATCTAGAAGTTTTCTTGATCTAATGAAATAAGGAAGCAGAACTCTGTGAACTTCAGCTGTTAAGAAATATGCAACAATCTAGGGAAGAGGAAGATGGAGCCTGCATGTGATGCCATGGGGATTCTAGAGCAATGATTTTCGAGTATAAAGTAAAGATGCAGCCAGCACAATTTCATAGAACTGTGCTTGGCATGTAGTAGATGCTTGATAAATATCGGATAAAATAATGGACGGATAAATGAATGACAGGGCAATGATATCAACTCCTACAATTGCAATTAATTGATGCATATGTGAATACGGAGTCCACTTTCCTCCTTCCCAGTAACTGCTCAGTAGGCCCCTCAACTTACTTAGATTAGGCACTGGAAATGCCAGAAGAGATATCATTCCTTAAGAAATGAGGAGAGAGTGATTCTATTTCTTTTACCAACTCTGAGTCACAGCTCTCACCCCATCCTTTTCTATCCCATCTATTTCCCCCCATAAATGAAATTGGAGCAATGTGGTAATGCTGTGCTCAGATATAAAAGAAGATATTTGCGGGAGATAAAAAGGAGAGTTTGGAGAAACAAGATAGGAGAGCAATCTGATGAGAGAGAAAAGGATGTTTCAATGCAAAACGTCAGAAGAAGAAAGGAGAAAGCAGTGATGTTTAATATTTTGTAGAAATAGTTTTAGTGTCCAAGCAAGAAACAATGCAGGTGGAATTTTCAGTAGTTTCGGGCTTGGGTAGACTGTTACTGTTTTTTTATGTTCCAACTCTTAACATTTCTTTCCGTTATTAGTCCATATAATATTTACTCATTTAATGCACTTCCCCTCTCAATTGTTTTTATACCCCTAACACATTTTTTTAAGAAAACCAAGAAAAATGTGTCCCAGCTATAGGTTTTCTTCTTAACTCTAACACATACACATTTTCCCCACCCTCTAAAATAGCATTTAATGCTGCCAGAACATATTTCATTAGGAAAAAATTGGTTTCATTCTTTCCAGACAAGACAAAGATTGAAATCAATGTTTAATACTGCTGAGTAGGAGAACTGACAACCTTCCCCTCCCCTGGCACTTTTGAAAATGTGTTCTGTGGAACTTGGATGCTTCAGGATGCTATTATACCAGAGGGTATCCAGGTAAGTGAGATTGGGAAATGTAGTATATTTTCACCCCTATTGAAGAGTGACATGTAGGATAACCAACTTGTTTCCATTTGCCCAAGACTTTTCCAGTTTTAGCACAGAAAATTCAACAAACTCCTCAGTTCTGCTAAAACTGAAGCCATTGCTTACCTTAGTCACATGCAAAAGACTGAAAAATCTTCCAGTAAGAAGCATGTTACACTTTGTTTAAACAGGGTTTTTCAAGAACACCTGACCATGAAACATTTTTCTTAAACAAAAATATTAAAAATCAGGGGAGCCCAGGTGGCTCAGTCAGTTAAGCATCCAACTCTATTTCGGCTCAGGTCAGGTTATGATCTCAGGGTTGTGGGATCCAGCCCCACATAGGGTCCGTGCTAAGGTTGGAGTCTGTTTTAGATTCTCTCCCTCTCCCTCTGCTCCTCCCCCAACCCCCACTCATGCATACGCACACTCTAAATAAATAAGTAACAAAAAAGATATTAAAAATCAAAGGGGGGTGCCTGGGTGGCTCAGTGGGTTAAGCATCTGACTTAAACTCAGCTCATTGATCTTGGGGTCCTGGCATGGAGCCCGGGTTGGGCTCCCCGCTCAGCACGGAGTCTGCTTATCCCTCTCCCTGTGCCCCTCCCCCTGCTCATGCTGTCTCTCTCTCTCTCTCTCTCTCTCAAATAAATAAAAAATCTTAAAAAAAAATCAAAGGAATTCACAATTTATGATGCATACTTTGAACTCCAAATCATTGGCTGAATGAATTTATGAAAGGGACTCCGTTGTATTTAATGATGTATTTGGTTCAACAAAGACTTATTTTTTTCTGAATTCAGAGATATTTTTCTAACTTTTTCTAAGTAGTTTTTAGCTCTAAATATCTGAGAATTAAAAGGTATTATTACTGACATTTCTAGCACACAGTATTTACTGATAATGCTGAGGGAGCTTTTCTTTTGACAAAGTTTATAATTTTTGTATGTCTGGGACAAGGCCAAGCAGGAGAAAAATGCAATAGTTGCATACTACTCCCTGAGCTTACTGGGAATGATAAGGAATAGATGAGAAAGTGCTTCAAGTAGAGCATTACTTTTAGGTATGTCGCTTTCAAATTGAGTAATTACAGAAACACTGGTAAAGACACATCACTGCTGATTTACAAATATGTATGTATATATAATTACATGAGCCACTAACATTAGTTGAGTAATTGATAAGCTTGGCGTAACACTCCAAAGACTAATTCATACTTTTATTAAGTAACTTATAATGCATGCCTACTATGTGTCAGGTGTTTTATGGCCATACAGTAAATACCTGCTATAACTCTTCAACAAAGACATATCGTCTCTATTTTTCTGATGAAGAAAATAAAAGACACAAAGATTGAGTTACTTGTCAAGGACCATGTAGTTAGTGGCCCAGCCAGGGTTTAAACTCAAGCCCCTGGAGGTCCAATTTTTCCCATTTGTCCATTGTTTCATGTGCAGTGTGCCACATATTTTAAAGTCAGGGATTTAAATTTAAAAATTGCAGTCTTTTATGTGGAAATATATTAAACATTTATTAATTTGATTGAAAGGAAAGTGTTGCTATTAAGTAGGAATTTTGCACTAGTCAGAGGAACATCTGTCTGTTTCGTGTGCTGTGACGTTGGCTTATTAGTCCCCTATGCATGTGTGTGTTCACACCGCAGAGAGTAGTCTTTTGAAAAAATATAAGCCAGATTATATTACTCCCCTTCAAAGGCTTCCCCTGACACTATGAGTAAAATCCAATTCCTTATCACTTCTCCACTCTCTGCTTCTACCATTTTCCTGCTCAATCACTGTGCTCAAACTACACTTAGTTTCTTTCTGTTTCTGGATTGCACTAAGATCTCCCTTAGAGTATTGACATTCGCTCTTTCTTTGCTCCAAATGCCCTGCCTCTGAATCTTAGAGTGCCTTTCTTTTCTATAATTCAGGAGTTCAGTGCAAATCTCTCTCTTCCCACAAAATCCAGTCACTCTGTATTACATCCCCTTGTTTTACTTTATTAAAAGGAATGATCACTCGATGAAACGTTCTTATCTATTTATTTGCTTACTTTACGTCTCTTTCTTCCCTTTGTACCAGCTGTGCTTTAGATGCTTGAGATACAGAAAAAGTCCTTGTTAACATGAAGCTTAATTCTAAAGGTGATTGAGCAGGAAGATGGTAGAAGCAGAGAGTGGAGAAGCGATAAGGAATTGGATTTTACTCAGAGTGTCAGGCGAAGACTTAGAAGGGGAGTAGTATAATCTGGCTTATATTTTTTAAAAGACTACTCTCAGCTGTGTAGAGAATGTGTTGTAGATGAATTAAGAGAGGAAGCAAAGAAACCAGTGAAAAGGATTATTGTGGTAGGACAAGTAAAGATGACTTTGACCTGGCCAGGGAAGTGGCAACAAAGATGGTAAGAAGATGACAGATGTACTAATGTCCCACATCTACTCCAGTTACTTTCCACTCCTTTCCATAGTGACACTCGCATGAGCAAAAATGTTATATGCCGATGTAAAGAAGGATCTGGAAAGGCGAAGGAAAACAGATAATCCCATTACCTCATTTTGTAATCCTCAAATTCTCCATTCACATTCAGCATGAATGAATACGGAGCTTTACTTTTAGGACATGAAAATGTTTCGTAAAAAGTATCACTAAGAAAATAAAATAAAAATAAATAATGAAAAATAAGCCCATGCATTGGGCCTATTATGCTCATTAAAGGCAATTTTCTCAGACTTCAAGAGGGAAGCAAATTGATGTACTTTTGGGATTTCAACCAGTGGCTTTTCAATAAAGCCTTCATATATTAATGTTTTTGTTTTTCATTTACCGTTTTTAATTTATACCACTTAAGCATCACCACTGGTGTGGCAGTAAAAGGTAAAATATAAAAATAGACAGCTCTATAATTTGGCCTTTAAATGGCTTTATGTATTTATATTCTATGTAGGATATGTAACAGATTGTGATAACAGAATCCAATATAATCAAATTGCAGCCTTACGAATATAGCAAATATCATGAAACAGTTCCCTTCTGCTGACTCAAAGAGTGGGAGTTCCATTTCTTTCATTATATTTTTTCTGTAACAGCTTATCACTAGCAACACCTTTGTAGCAGTTCTTCTGCTTTGTCAGTGCGAATGTCTCCACAATAGCACTTTTACCTATATTTGCTATGACTCTCACATTGAATTTTTTTCCTCTGGAGACAACTAATTTGAGTGGCTTGAAATATAAAACTTATGACTTCCACCTTTAGTTTCCCGGTTCACACAGCTATATATTAGAAATCACTTTCAAATGCAAAAAAAACCCAAGGCCCTTAGATAGACTTTGTTGAACCTCCATGGTGCTACCTTATTTTTCTCTAAAGCCTGTAGCCTCTCACGTGTGCTGTTAGAGGGAAAAATTTTACATGTGCTGTTAGAGGGATATATAAACACCACTATAATTAAACTCTGCTTGTTAGGGGAGCCTGGGTGGCTCAGGTGGTGAAGCCTCTGCTTTCAGTTCAAGTCATGATCCTGGGATTGAGTCCCACATCAGGCTACCTGCTCGCGGGGAGCCTGCTTCTCCCTCTCCTCCTGGTGCTCCCCCTGGTTGTGCTTCTCGCCCTCTCTCTCTCTGTCAAATGAAAATAAATAAAATCTTCAAAACAAACCCACCTCCGCTTGTTGATGTTTCGGAAAGCAAATGAGGACACCAGAACATCCTGAGAGTGACAGTGATTTAATTCACCCTCCTTCCCCTGTCCAGTCTTGTGTGGGGACTTAAAAGGTGCTGTCGAGTGTTTGTAAAGATGTCCTTTGCATATTTCTTTCACAGGGATTATTTTAGAATGAGTATAGTTGTTTTTCTGTTTTGTTTTGTTTGGGGTTGTTACTTGGTTTTTTAAAACTTGAACATTTGATTGCAATTCTGTTTTACCCTGGAACTCACAGGCATGGTCCCTTAACTGGATTCATGAAGTGGGAATAGTGTTGTACCAGTAGGGGGAGCTCATACCATGCCTATTTTGTGGGTTGTAGCAAAGTTACTTGTGTAGGTTTGTACACTTAGGGTGGAGCTACTTTAATTCTAAAGCCAACAAAGATAATGGATTGGAATAAAAAGTTATTTGCTCCAGTTGAAAAGTTAAAATTTACTAAAGTTGTAAATCTCAACTACAGTAAAAGTTTAGGTAGCTTTGGTTAATGAAACTGCATTTTGTGGTTAAATTTTTTCAGATAGCTGAAATGTGAAGCCTTTAAAGCATGTTAAAAGATTTCTTCCCTGGTGTGTATTATCAAATTACTTTCCTCCATAAATAACAGACACAGCACCTGATTTTAAGGGTTTCTGTTCGTTTGTTTGTTTATGACTATAGGTCAATATAAACATGGCCGGTCACAGATGAAGTGGCAGTGGACATGGGGTTGAATGGATACTGCTTACACTCTTAAACTTGTTTTTCCTCATAAATGTCTGTTAAATAAGTTTACTTTGGGGCTATTTGCCTTTCTTACTAAATTGGTGTCAAATGTTATCTGACAGACACTGGGATTATTATTAGCTAACTTGTACCCAAATCAGTAAGGACGCAGGGCCTGAAGCATCCTTCTCCCATTCTTTTTTCTTCTTCAAGGTTGTTATGTCATTTGAGTGGTCAGCACCCTTCAAAGCACTCTCTGTAATTTTAGAATCTCTAATATGGTGGACATTGAGCATCTCGTGCTGAATGTAGTTTTTTCTTCTCTCCGGGCATTTAATGTGTTCACAGGAAACGTTCATTTCTTACACTTTATTGAGCACCCATTAATGCCACACTGAATGAGAGACCTGAGATTAAAAAATAAAAATGAACAAGACTGGTTTCTACCACAACAAGCTCATGATCTAGGCAATTCACCACCCAGTGGGCTAGGGAAAGAATGGCTTCAAAGCCTTTCTTTTTCATCAGAAGAAAAAGGCACAGCTGTCTCCAAACTAGTCTGAATGTTTGACTTTCCAATCATTTCTCACTCAGGCCACTTGACTAATGGCTTACATTATGTATGACAAATTTGAAAATCTTTGCATTTGAAAGTGTACAATCCCTGCATTTGGATGGACTTTATCTACGTAATCACTTTCGTTATGTAATTTTCACCCAAAAGAATGCGCTATTTCATAGATAGAATCTGTATGGAAACATTGGTGTGGGGGCACCTGGGTGGCTCAGTCGTTGAGCATCTGCCTTCGGCTCAGGTCATGATCCCAGGGTCCTGGGATCGAGCCCCGCATCGGGCTCCCCGCTTGGTGGGAAGCCGCTTCTCCCTCTCCCACTCCCCGTGCTTGTGTTCCCTCTCTCGCTGTGTCTCTCTGTCAAATGAATAACTAAAATCTTAAAAAAAAAAAAAAAAAAAATGGTGTGGAAGTGGCAGGACTGGAGAAAGAGCAGAGAGGAATGTGAGGTGAAGTGGGAAGTAGAGACTGGAAGGTGGAAAAATGTTCCTAGGCCTTGGCTCTTGTGTCCTCAGGGTGAGTTCTTTGCAATTGTCTAGCAATTTTCTAGCAATAAAATAGCTGTCCTATGGTTGATAAGCCTTTAGTATGACAGAGTGATGGCCCTAGACTGGATTCTCAGATTTAAATAGCTCTTTGTCTCCCACAAAGCAAAGCTCCTTTTTCCTATCTCCCCTCAAAATAGACTTTCTTCTGCTGTCAGAATTACTATTGTGTATTGTTCCCGCTTCAGTGCTTAATTACCATGGCATCATTGCTGCTACAATGCCTCTTTCCCTATTCTTCCCACATTTCTTTTTCCATGTATCTTATTTTTTCTGACTTGAATTTACCTGCAAAGCTATTCTATAAACACCGTCAGTCCTGCATGAGCAGACTGACCATGGCAATATGCAGAGGCTACTACGTCATGAAATGGGTGTAGCTTCAACTTCCCGGCCCCTTCCAGTCCTCCATACATAACTGTGCCTTTGTAATATTGTTTCATTTTGTTTCTAAAGAAGTTCCACTAAATGGTAGATGCTCAGGCTCTACAGAAACTTGGATCTGTCCCTGCCTATGAGTTTTAATATTCAGACCTTTGGCTCATTGTTCAATTGCTTTGTTGTTTTGTTGTTGTTTTGTGGTTCTGCAGGTAGCTTGTGGTAGTGCTGGTTCTTTTCTTAATGAATATTTTTAATTTACTTATTTTTCCTCCAAACAACTTCTTAGTCCAGAGTTGTGTCAGAAGCTAGGTTTTCTAATGAAACTTAATGGATTTTTCAACTATTCTTACAAGATGTCGTATTTAAATCTCTAATACTAGATCTTATAATATAGATATTATATGAATGTATTCAATAAAATGCACAACATTTGAACTAAACGAAATGGTGATATATACCATTAATGTGACTCCTCCGGGGACTCAAATTTCAGGCTCTACACTGACTTTGAAACCAGGCTTCTTGTGAAATCTACTGGGTATCCCTCAATTCCACCCACCTCTGCCTCTTCCCCCCATCCCCCATACACACACACACACACACACACACACACACACACAGACACTTGCCCCTCCTCAGAAGTCGAAGCCTCTCAAAAATTTTAAAAGGCAATTCCAACAAGGTGCCCCCTAGGTGCCCCTAGGCAGTAATATCACAATGGAAAATTTCCTCAGAATACTAAGCCTCTGGCAACCATAAAGTCTGTCTAACTCATCGCTAAAGCAAATGGTGACTCATTAATTCTCACTGCCCCTGTTACTTTTCATCTGGTCTCAGATAAAACTGAAGTTCAAGTCCTTGGTTTAGGCTTTCAGGTCTAGAACTGATCTGGCAAATGATTTTTATTTATTAATTCAACATTTTATGTATCAGGCACTTGTTCTGGGGATATAGATGTGAAAAACAAACAATAATCATGTTAACATGGCAGTGATGTTTAGTGGAATAGAGCAATGAAATGGAAGATACTAAAGGATGGGGAGTTACCTAGAGCATGTCCTTGAGGCAGATCCACAAACTTTCAATACCAAGCAGTTAGAGTAGGCCATTGCTCAAAGTGACTGCTATGACAGTTCTTTGTATTACCAAATTTTATTACATGTTGGGTCCATACAGAGGTTGAGCTATACAATGGCAGTAAACTGAGTATGAAGTCATTAAAAATTAAGTTTTATGTTATTCTTTTGTGTGTCATGAGAGTAGCAAAATTAGCACATTCAGTTCTCAGAGTCACAGCTTCATCGTAAAGATGAGTCATGGTGAACCAAAGGGACCATATTTTAATGAACCAATCTGGTTACTTTAGCTCATCTATGCTCAGCAGTAGACTGCCTAGGGAACAGGAGAGACAATCTATTTTTCAAATGATGAATTAGTCCCTGATGCTATGCTTCTTTCTTGACTCCCCTCACAAGACTATCTGCTCTGTTCCTCCTTGAACACATTCTTGCCTTGGGGGCTTTCCTTAATGACAAATAATAGTAGTACAAAACAATCTCAGTTATTGTGATTGCAATTCCCCATTTGGCGTTTGTTAACAAATAGGAACCACCAAATATTTATTATGTATTTACTGTGTTTACAGCACAGTGGGGTTAAGAAGGAATCTTTATAAGATAATCTCTTCTCCCTGAGGAGGAGCTCATCGTCCTCTAGGAGAGTGAAAACATACATATGTGAAATAATCAGACCAAAAGGCATGATGTGGTATGTAGTCATTTAGGAAGGAATGATCAAATGGTAGGGAGAACCTCAGAAAGGAGATAGGATATGAGTTAAACTTTTAAAAGGAGTTTGGGTTTTGATAATTTGGCATTTTTTGTCATTTTCCAATTTGCCTTTTTTTTTTTTATTCACAAACTAACCATTTCCTATTGACAAATGGATAATGAAAAATTATTATTTTTTTAATTTTATTTTTCATTTCTTTGAGAGAGAGAGAGCACAAGCAGGGGCAGGGACAGAGGGAGAAACAGACTCCCCACTGAGCAGGGAGCCTGTGGTGGGGCTCGATCCCCAGATCCTGGGATCATGACCTGAGCTGAAGGTAGCCGCTTAACCAACTGAGCCACCTAGGCGCCCCTGAAAAATTATTCTTATTTCTGGTTTCAGATGATCATTTTATGAATAGTTTTAGTTATTTTTCTTTTTTTAAGATTTTATTTGTTTATTTGTTTATTTTAGAGAGAAAAAGTGAACGTGGGGGGAGGGGCAGAAGGAGAGGGAGAGGGGAAGAATCTCAAGCAGATTCTGTGCTGAGCGTGGAGCCCAACCTGGGGCTCCATCTCCTGACACTGAGATCATGACCTGAGCCAAAAGTCAGACTCTTAACCGACCAAGCCACCCAGGCGCCCCAGTTTTATTTTTTTAGCTCTAAGAGAAAATTCACACTAGAGGTACTAACGTGCTGAGTAATAAATTCTAGTGTCAGGGAACCTTACTGGAGATAAAAAGATAGGAAAAATTAGCAATTTCCAGTCTCATCATTGTAACCATAGGTAATTTTTATGACTTGTGAAATTCTGATATAAATATTTTAAGATATATTTTGAATATATATCTTCCACTGAATACCATGTAGTATTATTTTGGAAACTATATTAATAGTGCCAACTAAGTGCCATGTAATGTACTTTACTGATGGTTAAGATGTTTGGCTAGTATTAGATCTGTCTAGTGTTCACCTTAAAAATAACTCTAGATTTAAAACTTTTTGACACACAATATATTAGAGGTATAATCATCAAAACATATGCAAATAAGGATTGTCCTTCAAATTTGACCCTTCAAGAAAATATAATTCACAGTTGAACAATAATAATTCCATCAGCCATTGGATTTTCTGAGTCTGTGTTTCTTTCTTTTGTAGAGAGCCATTTTACAACTGCACAATTTCCCTTACATTATTATGAAATCTAATTAAAACAAAAATGGTATTGTCCTGCTTGACCATCTTCCTCATTCATTCCTGTGACAAACATGTGCATGGTCCTCACAAGCTCTGTGTTCCAGGCACCGTGCCAGAAAGGCATGGGTCCTGCCTCTTAGGGGCTTCGTTAGTACAAGAGGACAGGCAAGAGTTTGGCAAATGAACGAGAAGAAAAGGGCCATTTGAGACAAGGGAAATGGCATGTAAAGTATGGAACAGCATGGCATTTTCAGGGAACAACAGATGGCTTGGCATGACTTGAACGTAAAATGCAAGGAGAAGAAGAGTGCACGTGATGCTAAAAAATGTTATTTTAAGCCAGACAATGAAATATTTTTTTAAGCTTAAAAAGACTTTGCATTATCAAAGATTTTATCTGTCTTTTTTTGCCATAGTCTAGAAGAAAGTTCTAGTAAGCTGCTCAGGGAAACTTACTAAAATTTGAGAGATTCAGGACAGGAAGAACCAACGGTACAGACAAGCCTGGAAGTGCAGTGTGTGGTATCAAAGTGATGTCCACTTTTTTGTGAGCTAATTATTTCGCTTTTTTAACCACAGAAGCTACTGAAACTCAATTTGGGGTGTTTTTATTGTTTGAGTACTTAAAATGCATTGTCCTATTTAATTTATACAACAACCTAAGTAATAGACCTTCATCTCTCCACTTTACAGATGGGAAAACTAAGGCTCAGGAAAAAAATTGCCCAAGATTTCCAGGTTACTAAGAGACAAAATCAAGATTCAAGCATAGTTCTGTTTGACACCAAGTTTAATGGTTAATACTGTGCTGCCACTTTCCCTTGCTCAGGCCTCATCTACATCATATCTGAATGTGAACGTTCTCTGTTCTGAAGAAAACTTAAATCCTTCATTAAACTGTCCCAAAAGTCAGATAGGAAATGTTGGCGTTGACTTCCCTAAGTCACCATATTCATATTAAACATTCTGGAAATTACCAGAGAGAGAATTTCATAGCTATCTTATCTTCAGCTTTCTATACAAACTGTATCTTGGTCCATTAATTCTCAAACTTGTTTAAAGAACAAGTGGGAAGTCTCTAAGTGAGACGAAGATCTCAAGTGTAACCTTAGAACACCTCTCTCGATCTCAGTTTCTCATCTCTGAAATGAAGGGTTTGGACTAACAATCCCAATGGTCCCTTTGCTTGGCCTCAGGATTCTGCACACATGGCAAAATAAATGGCGTTTAATTCTATAGATACCGTAAAAGCTGACATAGAGGTAAGAGAACACTTTAAGTGTAATTATTTATAAATGCCAAATTCAGAATCAGATTGGAGAACTGTGATTTTTGTGTTTATTTTTAAGTACTCTCATGGACTGCATATATTTCTGGCATATGTAGGATTTGTTACTGGTGATACATGCAGTTTATAAACAGAAAGTTATTCTTTAAAAACAAAGTACCAATGTGTTTAATATTTAAATCGATAGAAACAAAATAATCAGGAATACCTACTAATAACATTGCAGACTGTTTGTTATCATGAAAGGCAGTAGGGTGGAGGGGTTAGGGATGCAGGCTCATTCTGTGACCAGACTGTGGCTTTAAACCCTTTCAAGTGCCGCTACTTCCTCACTGTGGAATTTTAAGCAAGTGAATTCCACGCTCTGGGTCTTCATTTTCTCAACTGTAAAATAGTTTCTGCCTTGCAGGGTTGCCGTGAGGATTAAATGTACCAACAATGTATGTATAGTACCTAGAACAGCGCCCGGCCTGTATGAACATTCATGAAATGTTACCTGCTATTAGCATTTTGGATGAGACACCATTTATTTGAACTAAAGAAACTATAGAATTAGTGTATGAAATAAAAACACTGAAGGTAAGCTCCAAGAGGACAGGGGTTTTTTCTTTCTTTCTTTCTTAGCTGTGTTCTCAGTGCCAACCTAAGTGCTGGCTCAGATTAGGTGTTCGGTAGATATTTGTTGAATGAAAGAATAGGTCAAGAGTAAATGGTGTTGAAGATTCTATTGTCCTGTTTATTCTCAACTTTCCTCTGTATTTTAATGTTTCTTATATTCAAATGCATTATCCTGTATGTCATAAATCATATAACATAATGAGTGCTAACAGCTTTGGTCTCTAGCCCGATGTCTGTTCCAGTTCCTTTGTGATATTGCAAGCAGATATATCTGAAAATCTTAGATATCATAGAAACAATTATTAGGCTTCATCTTTAAAAAAAAAAAAAAAACAGACCTCTACTTTTTTAGACATTTCATGGGTCTTGGCCGTCCTCTGTGTCACAACAGTAGCTATATTGATCCAGCTGTTGCAGTTGCTACTTGGTCAGCTGCTGGGCAGCCTGGCCAACTACCTCGGATGGTTTTAAACTGATTTCAGAGAGAAAAACAGCCTAGGAACTCCAGAAATCCTGAAAAGCCTCCCATCCCTTGTTCAATTAGAAGCTATGCCCTAGAACCATAGATTCCAAATTTAAGAATCCTGCCCCTCTGATACAAATCCATGCCTATCTTAAATCTTCTAAGTTTGATGAAAATCTTACACACAGCCTCAGTTTTAGTAACAATATTTCAGAATTACAGTTATGTATCCAAGTGTTTATAGGATTTTCACAATTTTTATATTATTTTATTTAAAAACCTATGCTTTCAGGGCATCAGAGTGGCTCATTTGGTTGCGAGTCTGACTCTTGGTCTCAGCTCAGGTCTTGATCTCAGGGTTGTGAATTTAAGCCCTGCATTGTGTTCCACACTAGGCATGGAGCCTATTAAAAAAAAAAAAAAAAAACTGCTCCTCTTTATGTTTCCAAGTCACAGTTGATCTGCCAGAATGGCAAGGACAGTCACTTTAGTTAATGAAACTAAATTACTTCTCCCAATAGGCTTAAAGTCAAAAACATGCTGATATTTAAGGTGTCTTCCAGGTTTATACTATTTTAGTATTTTATTGTTGTCTAAATGATTTTATTGGAAGTAGAAGCCTTGAAAACAAAGAGTTATGTATAACACAAAGTCTAGTGGTTGTCATCCAGTGGGGTACAGGGGCCAGTGAAAGAAACTTCACTTTTTGTTACAGGAAGAGCTATAGATATTCAATTTAGTGTTTCTGGGAAGGCTATGGAAGATTTTGCGTAAAGATCTCACAGGCTTTCTGGGAGGAAAAAAGACAAAACAAACAAACAAACAAACAAACAAAACCCTCTGCTAAAGCCATTCTTCTAAGATGCAATATTAGAGAAACCTGTCAGACTGGAGGAAGATGCTTTCCAAAGAGGAGAGTGACAAGAGCAGGGGAGCCTTTATAATCAGCTGTATGCAGAAGTAGCTGCACCATCCCCAGCCTCATGAGGGTATCCCTCTGTTTCACTAGACCGTGGAGGGGAATCCAAGCAGAGCCAACCCTCTAGAGACTGCCGGAACAGTCTCCAGACAAAATAGAGAAGAGAACATAACTGCTATCAGCAATATGGAGGCACACATAATTTAGATAGATTATTCAAAAGAGATGCTACTTTACTCATTGCTACAAAACAATGAAATACATAATGAGAGTAAAATGATAAAATTTATTAAAGTTTATATAAAGCTCTGTCTCTGGTTCTCATAGGAGATAGAGGCATCCAAGTAGTTTCTAAATAAAAACTCTCCACTATTCTTGATCTGTGGAATTTGAGGAGTGAATATTAGTCATGTCTAAGTCAGAAATTTAAGTTAGCATGCTTATTGTGCTAATGTGTAAAGTGTTCATGTTACCATTATGTCCTCCAATCATATCCTCAATCAGATTTTACATCTCTTTTACACAGAGCTCTAACCAACTCTGTCCTATCCATCAGAGACAGCTGATACAGTGTGATATATTATTTGGTACCTCCCCATCCCCGCCCATGTGCACCTACCACTTCTCTGTGAGACAAGTCACAGCAGTGTGACACTTATAGTCTCAGTCTTCTCTAATCAAAGGAACCCAAGAGAGCCACTGGAAGCACCCAGAAAATCTCGCCCATTTTCAAAAGCAACCATGTCCCTAATCAAAAACCAGCTAATGGAATTAGCATTGCATTCAATTTCCTCTGCCTTCAAATTTAAGATACAAGCACTGTTTTGTATTCACCCCCTCCCTCCGCCGCCATGAAAGAATATAAGCTGGTTTTGATAAAATTGTATCTAAAAATGAAAAAGCTGTTTTATGTTTATTTACTGATTGAACCTGTGCCAGGAGTTCTGATGCATTCCCAAGCAGGCACCAGCCACCTCATGCATAGTTGAGCAGCATCAGCACTTTTACCTCTAGTCGAGTGTACAGTATTTCAAGTATTACAATGTACATCAGCATCTGCGGCAGATCAGCATCTTTCAAAACAGAAAACAAACACCGGAGATAGTCCACAGTATGCATTTTTCATACCACAGGTGTTGATTTCTCCCCTAGGAAATATAAGAATGGTAAATCAACAGTTATTAGCCCTCATGAGTTATGATCTGTCTTCTGAATGTCAATTTTAAATAGACTAATTAGAACATCATATGGTTGGCAAAATACATGATGGTCAGCCTGCTCAATAGTTGTTAGTCTATCATGGTCAGGGTAAGAGTAGACACTAGCACCTGATCATTGGTCCGCATCAGTGCATGCACACAAGTGGTGATGCATCAGCACATTATGCAATGAAAAATTGACAATGCATCCATACGTTAGCAGATATGAAGTGAATATATACCAGGAAAAAGTGTAGTGGAAAAAGGGATGCAGAATCATCTGTGAAAATTCTTAATTTTTCCAAAACTTACCATTATTCAGGAATATCATGTTGTATAAGATGCTTTCAAATTATTTATAAGGTTAGCATTAACAATTATATGAACACAGGGATGCCTAGGTGGCTCAGTTGGTTAAGCATCCGACTTTTGATTTTGGCTCAGGTCATGATCTCAGGGTCGTGAGGTCAGGCTCTGCCCTCAACATGGAGTCTGCTTGAAATTCTTTCCCCCTCCCTCTCCCTCCTCCTCTGCTCCGCCCCCCGCTTATACACCCGCACACGAGCTCTTTCTCTAAAGTAAAGAAAGAAAGAAAATCTTTAAAAAAAAATACGAACACATAATTTATTTTTTTTCTTTAAAGATTTTATTTATTTATTTGACAGAGAGAGACACAGCGAGAGAGTGAACGCAAGCAGGGGGAGTGGGAGAGGGAGAAGCAGGCTTCCCGCAGAGCAGGGAGCCAGATGCAGGGCTCAATCCCAGGACCCTGGGATCATGACCTGAGCCGAAGGCAGACATTTAACGACTGAGCCACCCAGGTGCCCCAATGAACACATAATTTAGTTTAGTCTCTACTTTTTTCCTCATATCTAAAATGTATTTCTTTTATAAAGGTCTAATGTGTCTCTTGAGCAAATAAACTAATTCTTAGACTTATTATAAAGAATAATAATTTAAATATTTAAATGTAGGCTTTCTGCTGAGTATTGAAGAATTTTCTTAAAAATAACATTGTTACACAATTTAAATGAGATACTAAATTAATATTTTTATGCATAAGATTCTAAATTGTAGGGTTCTAATGGAGACTGACATAAGACCAGTTCATTCTTACTGTGCATGCTAATTAATTCTCTGAAACAAGATTTTGATTCACTATACTCTAAGGATAGCTGTCTCTGCTTGTAACAATAATTAGACAACAGTTTTCTGCATTTCTCAATTTTTAATATTTATGGCTTGTACATAGTTCTTTTGTACGTATCAGACAAATGCAATTGTTAGCTAAATAAATCAGATGTCATTAATGGATCAAATGATTTTAAGTTTATTAAAAAAAATTTTTACTAATTAATGCTCACTTCTAATAAAATATTTGCTGACTATTTACTATGTGCAAGGACTATACTAGCTAACTTCATAGATGTTATATTTTGCGATCTTTACAACAACCCTCAAATAAGAAATTTTGCAATTGATAAGTGTGACTGTGTTCCCTGAGGCCATTCATTACTTTTATAGCAGCATCAAATCTTTTTTGCATGACTCCTATATTATATGATGTCTTGGTCTCTTTCTTGCTTAACGATCTTCCATGAGGTTAGAAATAATTATAATAGCAATAGTGCCAAATAATTTAGTGCCTATACAACAAAGTGGAAGGAGATCTCTGATTGTAGTGCCTACTTTAGTCCTTTGAAAATGGTATCGATGTGGAAGTGAAAAGACCCTATGGCCAATTATCTTATCTTACTGCAAGCCTTGCATTAGTATTTAACGATACAGAAGACAGCTCTTCACAGTCACTCACAGTCACCTCAGTGTTGTCCTGAGCTGGACAGTACGGATTACTGAGTTATGTATGAGATAAAAATTGGCAGACATCCTAGTGCACTCAGTTCTTGATTATGCATGAATGCATTCATTATTCTTTTGCGGGTAACACATGTTTCTTTGGATTACCACCCCCTAATTGCTATTATGGGACCTCCAGCCCTCTTCCTCCCTGAACAAATCTTTCCCAACTACTCTAGTGTCCCCTAAGGACATGACTCACAAGATTCCTGAACAATTACCCTCAGCCAATGTAGAACATCTACCAATTTTCATCCTCTTGTGCCTGACGCTCATTGGTCATATTGCTCAGGACAACAGCTGCAGGCCTGCTAGGAGTGCAGCTTCTTCCCACTGGTATTGTCACTTGTTCATGCTACCCCAAGGTCAGACTTTGTAAAAACACATCACTAAAGTCCCTCTGCAGGAGTGGAGAGAATAAGGAGGCCATGACATGATGCTCCCTAACAAGTGGCACTTCCAAGCGTCAAAGTTTGTGTGAAAACAACTTATTCTTTAGTTTCTAGGTATACCTCTAGTCTACGGGACTGATCTTTGAAATTAACCTCCAAACTCCAATCATCTCTTCCTTGATTTTCACTAAAACAAAATCTCACGTTTCCCAGTTTTCCCCTATAGTTCTTTAATAGTTCTAGACGATCAATATTTCACAATTAGCATGTAAAAACGGAATGCTTGGTTTCTCTAAACAGTTCTCCATACTATAGCCATAGTGATCATCTTAAAATGCCCCTTGGGTCAGTGGTTCTTAAATTTTGCTAGACATTGGAATCACCTGGAGAGCTTTTAAAAAATACCTAGTGCCTGTGTTCTTAACCTAGGTAATAAGACATCTCTAAAGGAGAAAAACTCAAAGGATATAATGAATGACCCACCCCATCTAGAACTTTCTAAAAAGAAGTAAAATGTAAACTCGAGTGATGAGCACTGGGTATTGTATGTAAGCAATGAACCACTAAATCCTACACGTGAAACTAATATTACAGTTTGTTAACTAACCGGAATTTAAATAAAAACTTGGAAGGAAAAAAAACCCGTAAACTCCATGTACTAAATTCAGCATTTTCTCCAAGGCTATGGAATGGTAAGGAGGACTTGTACCTGAAGACAAAGGAGAGGCTGATGAGGAGAGGAATGCTGAGTGGGAGATTCTTCCCCCCCAGCTCCACTTGTTCCCTAGGAAGTTATAATAGGACTGAATGTAAAAGGAAATTATGAGGTATCTGCCGCTTGGACCATAAGTATGTGCCCAGGGAACACTCTCAGTGGCTTGAATGTGATACACATTAAGGAAAGTGACCCAAATCAGAAGATAATGAGAATGGCACAAAGAACTTAGAATACAATGCAAGGGTAGAATATGCCCATTGGGCCTATCTCTGGAGAATAATTATGCATTGTAAGATATACCAGAATCACCCTGCAAAACGATAATTTTGGTTTCTGCAACTTAGATTTGTTTCTTAAACATTGCAAAGAGCCTTCACCTGGACAGTGTTGGGCTGAGCAAGTGAGGGTTTTTCCAAGATGCTGAATCAAAACTTAATTAAGACAAATGACACTTCCCACAGTGGCCCTTATTCTCAGGGGCCTGGCTGACACCTGGCTACTCCTTTTATCCTTTGGTCAGTGTAGGTCGATATTTCATTGTCAATAGTAATAATTCCTATGCATCACTATCCTTGTTTATTTTTTTTTTTAGAGATACAGTTTGGTAGCTGAGTTTCCATTGAGAAAAAAACACAAATTTATAAAAATCAAAAAGATAGTGTAGTTTGTTGATTTGCTCACTAATTAATTTTTTTAAAGTTTTTATTTATTTATTTGACAGAGAGAGAGCACAAGGAGGCAGAGCGGCAGGCAGAGAGAGAGGAAGCAGCAGGCTCCCTGCTGAGCAGAGACCCTGATGTGGGACTTGATCCCAGGACCCTGGGATCATGACCTGAGCCAAAGGCAGACGCTTAGCTGACTGAGCCACCCAGGAGCCCCATTAATTAATTTTTTTAAAGATTTTATTTATTTATTTTAGAGAGAGAGAAGGGGGGAGGGGCAGAGGAAGAGGGAAAAAGAGAGAATCCCAAGGAGACTCCATGCTGAGTGCAGAACCTGATGTGGGGGCTCCATCCCAGGACCCTGAGATCAAGAGCTGAACCAAAATCAAGAGTCTGATGCTCAACCAACTGAGCTGCTCAGGATCCCCACTGATTAATTTTTTTAAAGTTAATTTTGCAGCCATATATAGATGAACAAGATATGTCTCAAAAATCACACATGGAACTTATTAATATCAGCTATAAATGGTGTATGGCAACAAAACATTGGTTTCCAGAGCTTTACTTTTTTGGGGGGCTTTTTAAGTTTTTATTTGAATTCCAGTGAGTTAACGTACAGTGTTACAGTAGTTTCAGGTGTACAACATAGTGATTCAACGATTTGGTTTCCAGAGCTTTAAATGGGATTGCTCTATAATGGGGCTTCTGGAGCAGTCAATACTAGGTAGAGGTTGTACTTCACAAAGGCACCAGAAAACTAATTTATTGTAATTGAATGCTAGCCATGAGGTTATACAATATTTTGTTTTCATTGGATTTTGTATTTAGTCACTTCCATCACCAAGAAATTGTGTAGAAGCACATGATGGTAAGGATAAGATAGACTTTCTCATTGGAATGTGTGATTACAACACAGTTCACCACAGGTTACTTACTGTTCTTCAGGGGATAGTAGTGTAATCATCACTATCATTACTATAAGCATTAATTTTGAGTCCAATTACATGGTGCAAGTGTTGAAAGGACTTTACCAACTAAGCTCTTACTCTGAACTTCATATTTGGACAGTTTTTCAGCCATCAAAAAAAAAATGAAATCTTACTATTTGCAATGATGTGGATGGAGCTAAAAGGCATTATGCTAAGGGAAATAAGTCAGTCAGAGAGAGACAGATACCATGGGATTTCACTCTTCTGTGGAATTTAAGAAACAAAACAGATGAACATAGGGGAAGGGAAAAAGAGGGAGAAAGAGAGAGAGAGAGGGAAGCAAACCATAAGAGACTCTGAACTATAGAGAACTAACTGAGGGTTCATGGAGGGAGGGGTGGGGGATGGGCTAATTGGGTGATGGATATTAAGGAAGAGCACTGGGTGATATATGTAAATGATGAATCACTAAATTCTACTCCTGAAACCAATATTATGTTACCCTGTATGTTCACTAACTAGAATTTAAATAAAAACCTGAAACAAAAAAAAAATAAAGGGAAATATGAAAAGATTAAGAAAAATAGATTCAATGTGCCTCCAATATTTCCTTCTCATCTTCTTAGTTCAAAGCTCCATTTCTTCAAATATTAAAAACTCCCTGGAGAGTCTTTAATAAGCACTGCTTTTTTTTTTTTTTTTTTTTTTTTAAAGATTATATTTATTTATTTGACAGAGAACGCACACAAGCAGGGGGAGCTGCAGGCAGAGGGAGAGGGAGAAGCAGGCTCCCCGCCAAGCAGGGAGCCGGACGTGGGGCTCGATCCCAGGACCCCGGGATCATGACCCGAGCCGAAGGCAGCCGCTTAACTGACTGAGCCACCCAGGCGCCCAATAAGCACTGCTTTCTAATAAAGAAAAAGCCCAAACGAAGCTTGAAAGATGGAACAAGCATAATTTGAGCTTTTTCTTCAATTCCTCCTTCCTTTCCCTTCACTATGCTTGTCTCTCTCGCTCTTATATACACACCCACTCATACATATTTTTGGAGGCAGAAGATCACTGCTTGCTTTTTGTGCAAATTAAATTGCAAAAAGAAAAAAAAAATGTTGATGTGAAGCTGAAATTCACTCATCAGACTAACAAGTACTTCTGGAAAATCTTTCACTGAATGCCATCCTGAGGAATGCAGCTCCCTTCCTCTCGAGGCCCTACACATGAACCACGGGACCTCCCAATCCCCCAAAACCCGTTAGACAATAAACAGGATTTGAAGGCAAAATTAAAGGCCTGAAAATTGTAGTCACAAAGTGATTGGTGGATTATGATTGTGGGGAAATGGGAGAAAAAAATAAGCCATTCTCTTGTTCCCTCTCTCTTCTCTTTGTGGTTTTCTTGTCATTCTAAAAAAGCTGGAAATGCTGTGGGACTTAGGGACCTCCTGGACATAGAAGATAGTCTAAAAATACATTTGTTTGAAATGTTTTTAAAAAGTCCACTCTAGAATTTGTCTTCTTTTGAGGTAATCTGTTACACAGGGTTGCTATAATTTGGCTTTCAACAGTAACGACTAGTTATGCCAAAAACGGATCATAAATAAAGTCTAGACAAATGCAGTGTTTTTATTCCAGAGGCAGCCAGCAGATGCTTTGTGTACCCTGCACTCTCTTGCCGATGAGATTAATTTTGCACCATGCTCTTACTCTATAATGCCTTGGAACAAAACAAATTTAAAATGTGTCCTTTGGCCATTTGGACTTCCTCAGATCACTCACTCCCTGTAGCATTCTTCAATAATAATGAAGAGTAAACTGTCTTTTTAAAGACTCCTCTGATAGTGACTTACTACACAGCTCCACATAGGCAAGGAGATCACAGGCAGAGTAATCAGTACTCTAGAGATGTTCTTCAATTGTCAAAATTCTGTAACATGTCAAGTGTGGGAAGAAGGACAAGGCAAGGAAACAGAAACCTAGGGGAACAGAAATCTCAAGTTTCTCCATGGACTGTCTGTCGATCAAGTCTATGATTATAATTTCTGATAACCTCGGCTTCCCCTTCTATGACATTCATATTATACTGGAAACTGAAACCTTTCAGATCTAGCACACCCTCTCCTCAGAATACATGTTATATTTGGACAAATAACATGGCTGCTTTTCCAAATGGAATGGTAACAGGATCTTAAAAATCAGGCTTTTTTCTTTTTGACCGAACCAAAGTATCACTGCTGATGAAAGGAACAAAAAGGTCAGTGGAACTTGTCCTTGAAATATAGCCCAAATTGATAACTCCATGCAATGTAAGCATTAGCTGCAGTGATTGTGGGAAACATGATGGAGCTTTCCACTCACTACAAGCAATTCTCCTAAGCTCGATAGACAGGCTTTCCTTAATTGAGAAACAGGCATTACCAATGAATTTTTATGAGTTTATTCATTCTGGAATTTTTTTCATAATGCAGTCAGTTTATTATATTAAAAATGTATATCACAACTGAAGCAGTTTTGTAAAACAGGCATTAATACAGTACTGTATCTATTTATTCGCACCTTGGGGATGTAAGGCAAAAAAAGCAAACTGTCTCCTGCTTGAAAAACATAGGCATTCAATAACTAATGGCTGTGGTGCTGGAAGTCCAAAAAAATGCTTCCATTGGACCTCAGTCAAGTGGTTGGAATTGGTTATAATGAGATAGAAGGGTTAGTTGAAATGGAATCAAGATGTAAGCACAATTGGATATTAATTCTCTTTAATGTTAGTCGAAAACACAAAGGAAGAGAACCGAAGTGCATTCTTTGTCATTATAAGCCTTTTAAACTACTGCATGCTACCTGTAGCCCACAGTGTATACCTGAATATATGTATACTCACTGTGATTTAGTCTTTACCATGCTATTAGATATCAATGCATATTTTAACATATAGACAAGAGTTCCTGCTTGTTTATATGACTATTGATACCAATGATACTAGAAAGAGAAATCTTAAAGTTATTTTAAAGATGAAATGTGCCCCCCCCCCAACAACAGTAGCCTAAAGTGGAATCCAGTAGTAATCTTTATATCCCCAGAGTATCTTCATGATGTCTCTTAATATATTACTCTGGTTAAAAATAAAACCTACAGGTTAGGTCTTGAAAATTAAAACTAAAATGCTTATGTTTTCTTTATTGTGATTAAAGTTCTTCCTTTGAGCTTTCCAAATAAAAAATTCCCATGCAGCCTCAGAGCATCAACACTGCTTAGATTTCACTAGCCCGTAAATAGGGACAGAGTAGTTCAAGGGTAATCACCAAACCATTAATATGGTATTGGGTGCTCTTATGCAAGTTTTTCTAGCCAGTATTATCCAATACTTTGTTGGAAGATTTTTTTTTTATTTGAAAGAGTTGCTGGAAAATGTGCAATTGGAAAATAATTTACACAGACAGACACACACACAAATTACAGGCTGTCGCTATGGAGCTCTATAAAGCTTACAAATTCAGAAAATAGGATATTCACATTCTCTCAATGAATCAGAAATGTAACAGTCCACATGACTAAGCAGACACTCGGGAGAAGAGCTTGCAAATCAGGCTGTAGGGAGAATGCTGTCATCAGACTCTAAAAATCTAACATAATTATCACTTAAGGAAAGTCAATGTGGAAAATTAATTAAAATATTTTTAGGCCATTAATTTTTCTAGTTCTCATACTCCTTCCCCTTTCACACCCACCCCCTGTAGTGTTCTATTCTAACCCAATACAAAAAAAAAAAAAAAAACCAATATATCAAATGTCAGACTCTTTAAAAACCAAACCTGGAGTTTCTGTTATTTTTTTTCACAATATTTTTATTGGCCAGTAGCCTACCTTCTGAGAATAATCTAGTTTTTCCTAACAATAAAGATTTTTTTAATTTTCCATACTTGCTAATAAGGATAGCATCTTGTAAAATGGTAAGGTTTCAGTTATATTGTCCTGTGTGGTATTTACATTTTTACAAAGATTCTTTATGGTTATTTTTATATCTTCCCTTAATGAGCTCATTCTTCTGGATGTCTCAGGATAGTAAACACAGAAGTAAACGTATTTTATTTCACTCACCTGCTACCATTGGATGTGAGGGCTTTTCACTTAATCAGTTCACTTACACAACTGAATTACTTTTCAGTTTTTTTCTTCTTCAAGAGGATTCCAATTTTTAGAAGTGCCACATTGATATAATAGAACACATTTATATGGTACTTGCTATGCTGCTCTCTATTGTAAGTTCTACAGTTAAAATAAAACACTTAATCACTGCAGCAACTCTAAAACATAGATGAGAACCGAGGCATAGAATTTTCCAAGATTATACATCTGGTAATTGGCCAAGGCAGGGAGTGAACGTAAGCAAATTGTGTCCAGAATATGACTTTAGCTACTACTCTATTCTTCTTCATATAAAAATTTACTCATGTTTCTTCAATTATATATAAGGGATATCCCCAAGAAGTTTACATAAGATCAGTGGACATGCTACTTTAAAAATATTAAATTATTATTAATTGGAATTGTTCTGATTCCTAGCATAATATAGACTTTGAAATACGTTACTATCAAGTTCATATAAAAATAAATATCTTATTTTAATTAAAAATTATCTTAAAAGTTGGTATATGGGTTATCACATTCTTTATTGCTTCCCCTTTCAGCTAAAAATTTTATAGTAAAAAATGCATATGTATTTAAAGGTTCATATGTACAATGATAATAGAAGACGTTCATTGGCTACTTTATAGAATACACAAGCAGAATCATAGATACATAATTACACACTTTTTAGTGAAAATTGTTGGTTAAATTAAAATACATTGGTAACTTGCAAAAAAATACAAACTCAGATTCCTTGTATTAAATGATGTTAATGTTAAATATTGTTAAATAACTTAATGTTCTACGTACTATGGCTAGCACCATATAATATGTACTTTCACATCGTTAGAAAATGGATTTTGTTCTGTTAAAAGTGTTTTTCCAGGGGTGCCTGGGTGGCATAGTTGGTTAAGTGATCGACTCATGGTTTCCGCTCAGTTCATGATCTCCGGGTCCTGAGATAGAGCCCTGGGGGTTGGGCTCCGGGGTCCGCTTCAGGCTGTATCTCCCTTTCCCTCTGCCCCTCCCCCCTCAAATAAATAAATAAAATCTTTAAAGAAAATGTTTTCCAATTTTCCTTAAAGGGAAAATATTCCAGAAAATAATATCTATTTGTTTCAAGTATGTCAACTCACAATGATGTTATTTTTTTAAGTCATTAAAATTTGTATTTTTTGAAACTTCCAGGAAACTCCCAAATCTTAAACTAGTCTTTATTTGGCCTTTAATTACTTTAATCTTTACACCAGAAGAGTTGACAAGCCTAAAGTCAAGTGGGAAATAATCCCACAAGTGAATATGATATTTAATAGAGAAACTACACATGTTAAACAACCTATTTTCAACATGTACAAGGGCACTATTTTCTCTTTGAATAAGGTAACATAAAAACTGAATGAAAGCAAAACAATTCTGCATTTGACCTTATTACATTTAAATAAGCTGTTTCACCTGCTGTCATTCACTCTGGAATGAGACTCAAAGTATTAAATCAGCCTTAAAATACACACACACACACACACACACACACACACACACACATTTATTTAGCCATCTAATGGTTGTTTACAAAACAAAAGACAGAATCAAAATAAAAGAAGTATGGAAAACAATTCAGTAAAAATATTGCTGGCTGAGGGATGGGTAAACAAGAACTGAGAGTGGCCTGTCTTTGTTCCACTGTTAGTGAACAAAGAGAGTGGGATACTCAGAGGAAACAAAATGGAGTGGGAATGGAAAGATGGAAATGTGTGGAGTCAATTTTTTTAAAGAAATCTACTTACTTATTTTCCATTATATAAATACCATTATCTTATTGTCATTTGCCCTTGACAATTAGGAAAAATTAATTTTTCATACTAATCTTTCTTAAAATATATATATTTAAAAAAAAGGAGGGATGGGGCTCCTGGGTGGCTCAGTCACTTAAGCATCTGACTCTTGATTTTGGCTCAGGTCAGGTCATAATCTCAGGGTTGTGATATGAAGCCCCAGGTCTGGCTCTGTGCTCAGCAGGGAGTATGCTTAAGCTTCTTGCTCCCCCTCTCCCTCTGCCCCTCCCCCTGCCACATGGGCATGCTCTCTGTCTCTCTCTCCCTCTAAAATAAGTAAGTAAATCTTTCAAAAAATAAAAATAAAATAAAATATAGAAAAAAGAGGGGAAGTGTTCCCCAAGTGGTATTTAACAAATGAAATCAGACAATGAGGACAGTGATGGTGATGGTGACAATTTGGGAAGGAATACAAGCCTTGAATGTGTTTTCTTTGTTCTCCTCAGTATACTTGAACAGAAATTTAAAACAAACAGGAATTATATGTTTTTCATACCAAATAACTCAAGATTTATAATTTTGTAAGTGTTTTTATATCAGTTGAGGTTTCAAAATGACCCAGTAACACAGGTAGTGTTATTTTTTAATGTAACTGCTTATATAAACACATAGCTAATAAATGTTTAAATGGAATTCAGACTGGCTCAACTAAGAACAGGATATTATGAAGAACTCAAGAGAAATAAACAGTTGTAATGCACATATGATCATTCATTCTGAATTAAGGGTGACTTTTAAAGAAACACCACTGAGAAGAGACTATAGATCTTATGTCCTTCAAAGAAACCACTTGATAAATGCAGAGAATACTACAGGAAGAGGCACCTACTACTCAGAAATTAGCAAAAAATTGTCACTGTCATGGAGATACTTAAATTACGAAAAGAAATAAATCAGGAAATGATGAATGTAATTAATTTTTCTTGAAGTTCAACTGATGCAAGGTAAAAGCATATTTATTATGTGAATGTCTAGCCACCCGTGATATTAAAAAAATGAATAAATACCATATTTGCAATAAATGTAAATTAGGCAAATTTTGTCATTGAAGTTCACAGCAAATACAGTAAAGTGTAGTTATTCACTGATGACTTTAATTTTCTCATGTGTTTGCATAAATAAATATGTAAGTACATTTATAAAAACAAAAGTCCAAATTTTTGTTACTTTTTGCACTTTTTAATAGGAACAAAATAAATCAAAGTGGATGTAATAGCCAAATACATCAGAAGTCATCTGATGTGTAAAAAATTGCTAAAATGCTGAGCACTAGACCACACCTTCAGATGGAATTCGAGCAGCTTTCAAATGCCCAACTTTGCTGCTGATGTAAGATAGAAAAACAACAATATTGGAGAAATAGATCAGGCAATTAAGTGAATACTATGAGTGTTTAAAAAAAAAAAGAAGAAAAAGTAATAGAGATTGGTAAAGCCCACAGTGAACTAGAGTTCATGCCTTGTCCAAATGAGCAAGTTAATTTCTCTAATAGTTGTTCTGTATGAATTTGTACCCATACATGCTAGCTCTGATTTCTCTTTAAGATTTTATTTATTTGACAGAGAGAGAGAGCTCAAGCAAGGGGAGCGGCAGGCAGAGGGAGAAGCGGGCTCCCCACTGAGCAGGGAGCCCAATGCGGGACTCGATCCCAGGACCCTGGGATCATGGCCCGAGCTGAAGGCAGATGCTTAACCCACTGACCCACCCAGGTGCCCCTTGCCAGCTCTGATTTTTCATGGGAAGCCAGAGACCTAGGTTTTTATGCAAAACCTAATTTTTGAGTGTGGGCAAGTAATATAGAACATTGAAATCACCTAATGGGTCAAAAAAGAACAGCTGTCAGTAACTAGTCTGTGCCCTTCTCAGAGGTCTTCCTGTACAGTTGTCCTAGGTAAGAGGTTAACATCTGATAGGGAATTTCTTGGTTGGAATCTGGCTGGAATCTTGTTGCATTTTCTCAGCCATAGGTTTATGAATATAAAATAGCCCACTGTGTTTTATCAGTGCAGGCTTTTAATGAATGATAACTGTTTCAGTCTGTAGGTATAAGTGTGCATTTCATAAGGCCACTGGATCTCAGGTGCACACCAGATAAACCCTGACTATTATTTCTTGCACTCCAGACCATGGATTTATTTTTTAGTTATCAATCATTTGTGGTTCATAACAGAAGTTTAAATAGATTCTAATCAAAGAATTTACTAATTTTTACTTTTATTATTTGTCAATCTTCAGACAGAATTTTTGCCTCAGGAATAGCAGGGAACCACTATCTTTGTGATACAAATTAATGTAAACTCACTCATTCATGGCTCTAGAATAAAATAAATAAATAAAGGTGCTATCTTCAATGTTGTAAAGTATGTATGATTTTAAACCAAAGGGTACCATTTTTGGCCCGCTGAGAAGTAACTCATTCACTAGTGATCTCTATATGCCAGATTAAGTTCATTGTTTGTAGGAAAGCCCGAGTTTTCAATTTACATGCAACAAACACATGGTTCCCAACATTTAAATCATGTTTAAAATTTAAATTTGCACACCTACATTCTCATCTAAGATCCTAAATATAATATTTTGATCCTAGACATAATGAAAACACACATGGATCTCTTCCTTTTCCCCTTTGACTCCCCAAAGAGGGTCTTTCAAAAGTATCCTAATGAACTGCTTTCTTACGTTTCCTGAGAAGACTCCATTGCCTGAAATTTACAGCTGTGTTTCTGGTTTATATTATCACAGTGTGGTAACATATACTTGATTCTATACCACTTTTTCAGTTATATTTGCTCATATAAGCTTTTGAGGATTAAGAGAGATGTTTTTATGTAAAGGATCTTACTTAGTGCCCTAGAATATACATGATACTCAATAAACACAAATATCTTTAGTTGCCTCTATTTTGGCCACCTTTTTTCCAAATGCACCCATTGTATCCAACTTGTCCACATATGCCAATTGTTAAAATAAAATTCCAGTCATGATAATTCTATACTCCAACATGTTAGTGGATTCTTCCTGCCTCTGGAAGATAGAACATAGCTTTCAAGGCCCTCTCTGAGCTTATCTTTCATTCCTTCCCTTTTTACCATCATGCTTTATCCAAACTAAACAATTTTCTCTTTAGTTTCTCTCTCAGGTTGATATCTTTACTATAATTTTCCATCTACTTGAAATTATTTTACTACCTCTGTCCCTCACCAATTACAGCCTATAAAAATCTTACACATTCTTGGGGCCCAGTTCAATGGAATATTCCTACACCACTTCCCCTTCTCTACTTCCAGAGCATTGTGTGGTTTTAAAATCCTATTACTGCCTTAAAATTAATGAAGTACACACCTCAGCTCACTTACAAGATCACAGGTATGTTTAGGATAAAGTCTTTATCCCATTCACTTTTGTATACTCACAAAAGGGGGAGGTTGCCTTCCACATAGTAAATGTTCAATAATTATTTATTGAATTGATTTGGTAGAAACCATGGGAGCCGTTAAGACCAGCTCCCTAAACTAATTTAGAAATCCCCTCTAAACCTTACCCACTGCTCAGCCTCTGGCGGAAACATGTGGAATCTCATTACTTCATTACATAGTATTTTTCCTTGTTGGAAAATTGAAATCATTAGACAGTCTTTCTTGTTTAGAACTGAAATATTTTTCTCTTTTTACCTTGCTCTCAGCTCTTCCTGTAGAGTTTAAACATTGAAAATTTCCCTCTTCCACATGGCCACCCTTTAAACACTAATACTGTGCTTATCCTAGTCATTCTCTTCTCCTGTTAAACCTTACCTACCCTTACCCCCACATTCTGTTTTCCCAATAAGATAACATTTCAGCCACCCCTTCTAAAATGTTACTTATTTCATCAGTTTACTTCTTTTAATGAGGAACTCAGAACTGGGCAAAATGCTCTGAATGATTTGACTGGTCCAGGATGCATTAGAAATATTCTCTCCCTCAGTGTGGATACCTCACTCCTGCGATTCCGCCGACAGCTTCAGCCGCCAAATCATGTGGTTGCCTCAAAGTGAGATTCAACAAAAAACGACTATTTAGTGAGTGCCTGCTATCTGCCAGGCATCATAAAGCCCTTCCACATATGTTGTCTCAGTAGATGTGTAGTTGATTAAAGCTCTGAAGTCATTGTCACCCGAACTGCTGTTAAGAAAAGATTTTCTGTCTTCAACACATATAATCGTTATCCCAACACAAATCTAGGATTTTTCATTTATCCCAGTTAAATTTCATTCTGTTGGATTTGCCTCATCTCTTTAGCCTGTCAAGACTGATTTATATCCTGTTTCTGGTGTCAAAGATGGTAGTTTCCCTAGCTTTGAGTCAACTACATATTTGATAAGGACACCATTTAGTTTGCAGCTAAGGTATTGATAGAAAAAAGTTGATCTGAATGGAGCAGAGCTAAGGAGGGAAGCTAGCTCTCTAGAGTCCATTCTTGTGATTCGTAATTAGAGTCCCTAAGGAGAGCTCTTCTATAGCAACAAATTTACCTAAACGGTCTAGCATTTGTTGTACATTCTCTGTTGTAGCTACAGAGGCATCATGAAATTTCTTTTAAGTGTCTTAATTATAGTATGATAGAAATCCCATGAAATACGAAATTGGCTTGGTGTGCCTTAAATCTGAGTGCATTCTTAGTGTTGTTTATTTACTTATTTATTCATTCATTTATTCTATTTGCATGTTCACCACTCACTAGAGGTTTCCAACTAATAGTTTGACAATATTTTATGAAATTTTTTAGCTTTAGTAATTATCTGACAACTCTATGAATTCCATACTTTGACTTCTATCCATTTTTGAAAATTGGATTATTTGCTCATCTCTAATCTTATGGGATTTCCTCTATTCACCATCATTTCCTAGTGATTACTCAGAATGATTTGTTTCACAACCTTTCAAATGAAATTCATCTGTATCTGGACTTGAACATTCATTTAAAGAGGCTAAATGCTCTCATAATCTTTGCTTTTATTTTGTGCTTCAATTACCTCTTTATGATGCTATCATTCCTAATGTGAAGATAATTCTCCCAGTGGAGGGAAATTGAAGCAAACCACGATTTTATCACATTTAACAGTATATCATTTTTCCTAAGCAGTGATTGTATCCATCATTTAAAAAATATTTTTAGTCTGATCCTGTACTTACCTCATATATACACATATTTTATGCACATTTAAGAGAAAACTCTTTAGTATACTTAGCATAGGTAAGAAATATCAGATATTTTAGCCTCTTGGTCTTATTCGTAAAGATTATTCCTTCTCTTTTGTATTCATCTTTGGTTATATGTTCTTCCTTTCATATTTTACACACGTCTCATTTAAATTGGAGCTCATCAGAAAGAGAGCCCTAAGCAACCACACTGGTTTCCTTGGATACTGATTCTTTATTTTCCTCATCAGTATCATTTGTGATTGTATTATCAGATTTTCAATTTTTATTCTCTACCTCCTTTAAATTTTCTGGCCATGGAACCCCCAGGGGAACTATAATAGCTGTTTCTTCTTAAATTGTTTTTTGATATAATTTCCTAAAAATTAGGATATGCTTAGTAGCCTTTTCTCAACTACTAAAATATCATGCTTTCTCTAAAAGTTTACATTATTTTAGATTCAGGACTAAGCTCTTCATTGCCGGTAAAAATTAAATCACGAATAGAAACTACCTTCATTGTTTGGTTTTCAACCTGAGGAATGCTATTTCAGCATGACAGCATAATTTTCTGATGTTCTTTATTAGGAGAAAGGGCTTTCTAGTAAATGTCCAGGTGTTTTAATTTTCCATAAGTTGCCTTTTTTTTAACACTTGTGTGACCTTTGTAATGAAACATCAGCATTATTATTAGAAATATTATTAGAAATGTAAATTCTGATGCCTGTATCAGAAACTGAGGTGATGGATCTCAGCAATCTGCATTTCAACAAGCCCTTGGGGTAAAAAAGTTTGAGAACCACTGTTGTTAAGCATCATCCATATCGTCTGACTGAAGAGCAGGGCAGAGTATTATCCCTTAACCACTCATGCCGGCTCAGGTATTGTCTCTATTAACCTCACAGGTTTTAAGCAGAGGTACTTATTACCACATAGTAGAATGTTCCTACCTTTCCTATTGACTTACTTCTTTTGAACAAGGAGTCTTCTATATCACAGATATAATTGCATCACCCAAAATATTGTGATACTTGTAAGATAATTCAACTTCTAATGTTAAATTGCCAGTGTTTCCAAAAATGTTACCCATCAGACTCAGTGTATAAGCATGTAACTGAGGACTTTCATTTAATCTGACTCATTCATGATTATTTCCTCCTGAGAACTTCTTGGCACCCTCTCCGCTATTGGTCTTGCTCAGACTATAACAGCCACTCTATACCTACTCTCTCTACTCCCAGACTCCCTTCACTCTGATCTGTTCCTCTACGAATTGACCTAAAACACAGCCCTAATTATGTCATTTCCTCGCTGAAAATTCTTTGTTGATTTTGGACTCCTCAAACTGGCATTTGAGGCTCTCGATAATATAACTTCAACCATTTTCTCCAGAATTTCATTTCATGACCCCCTTCTTTATAGCCAACATTCCAATTCAATGGGACTAGGTATTATTCCTGGGACTTTCCTGCCTACAGGCCTTTGGCTATGCTTGTCCTTCCTCTTGGCATGATATTTACCATCATTCTCTTATTTCATACCCCCTTGGGGACCCCACCCTCATGAATCCTTTGCTATGTAACTTGATCAGATGTCATCTCTCTCCTCCTCTCCCTCTGGTGAACACCAATAGAACACAAAATGCCATACTTTATGTTCCTGATGAACTACTACTTTGTACAATACATGATTGGGGACTTACATATACTTCTATTAAGAAGGGACTTCTGATGTATGCTTTCTCCTTAACTGTATTTATGGAAGTAAGGTAAATATCATGCTGTAGCAATACACTCTGTTATTTCTTCTATGCATCTTTTTCTTTCCTTTTTATTCTCCTTCAAAAATTTTCTCAAATGATATAGTTAATTTCAAAGTGCCTAAATAGGAAATCCAGGGCTTTACTTCTAAATTATTTGAATTTAGCGATTCAAAACAATAACGTATTATCTTTTTGATGAAAGTATAATGAGCATAATGTTCTTTTGATAAATCTAAAGTTAATTGTTCACCTTTGGATGACTTGCTCCTAATGGAAATAGGTGAAAAATATTAACTTTAAAAACTTGGTGTTAAAAAATGACATAATAAATGTATATGTGTGTGTGTGGAGGGGGAAGAAGTAAGTAGAGGAGGAAGAAAGGGAGGCAGGGAAGGAGAAAGAGAAGAAAAAAGAAAATTCACAAAGACTGAATTGGCCACAAAGGTCTTCAATCTTTCTGTCCCCTCCTGTAAGTAGTATAACTATTACTTAATAGTTATACACTTAATTTAAGTAGAAATATAACCTATTGACTATAGGGACAGAATTATTTTATTCCACATTGACATACAGGTAAGTAGTGG
Source organism: Phoca vitulina (assembly GCF_004348235.1). Taxonomy (NCBI): domain Eukaryota; kingdom Metazoa; phylum Chordata; class Mammalia; order Carnivora; family Phocidae; genus Phoca; species Phoca vitulina. The sequence goes on from NW_022589704.1 coordinate 42,030,112, forward strand.
TTTTATTATAAGAGTTATAAATTATAAAAAATTATTTGTCGAAGATACCATGTATTTGGACAGTATGTTGTAGAGTTGAAAGGTTTTATGAACCATAAAAAAAAAGCACAAGATAAGGAAGTTGTTTTCATGAAAATAGGGGAAAAAGCTTAGCAATTAACCTTAGGATGAAGTATCTTTATCTTTCCTTTCTTGCCATGATCAACTCACATTTAAGTCTTTAAATGGAAAATGACTTGTATTTAACCTTTCATGATTCAGAGAGCCATTTAATTGTAATTATAGCTAATCCAATTAAAGATGGATTATAATAACTGTTGAATTAATAGGTCATGAAATACCGAGTTTAATTAGTAGATTCCTGTGTATTTTGAAAGAATGAAAAAATACTTTCTGAAATACGTGAAAACTTTAAAATTTTGGTATAAACTTAAAATTGTGGAGGTTGTATTATTTAAAAACAAACAAAAAAAAAATGGAAGAAGCCCAGGAAAAAATGGTATAACATAAAATTTGGGGGAAAATCTAAGTTCCTAATTTTATATTTATTGTATTTAAATTATTCTTTTATACCCTCAATCTTGAAAGAAAAAAATTATAGGAATTTTTAATTTCTCCTTTCCTTGGATAAATTAAGTTTGTTAATATATATAATACAATAATAATTGAAAATAATAATAACTATTAAATGACAACTTTACTTTTAAGATTACAAATCACAATGCAACACAATCTAAGTCAAGTATAGACACTTTATATCTGTTTGTTGCATATTTACCAAAAATCATGCAGTTTCAGTTAAATTAGGCCAACTGACCTATGTTAGTATCAGATGGAATATTTTAATGTGAGTGCATTTTTTTAGAAGAGCTATGGAAACATGAATAAAAGAGATGTCTAAAAAAATTAATGACTCTTAGTATGGTAAATAATTACACAACTAAAATTAAATAACTATTTTATTATGTGCATAATATAGATTATACAGTGTGGCTCAATAGGTGTGCCTCAATCTTTCCAGCTACTTCTATGCACATATCAAAAAGGACTACCTTCCCATAGATGTACACATTAAGGCCAGGTCTTCAGACGGTGCAGTTCTGGAGTAATACGGGCAAATCCTTAATCATAAAATCATATTTCCTTAATTCTATGCTACAGTAGTTTTATATTTTAACATTTTAAAAATCAGGATGCATCTTAAAATTGAAATGTAAGAACAAATATGAGGTTTTCAAACTCTTATCCCACCACATGGGGGATTTTTCAGGGTGACAAGAGCTAAAGTACTAAAATGTTTCCCTCTAAAAGTGTCCTTTCTCCTTGAATAGCCCAAGGACTCCCTAGGTCATGACCAGAAAGCATTGCTCTGAGGATAATACTATTTATATAAAATAACAGGTTGGTAAAAAGTGTCAGTATATTTCACTTTTTCCCCTTATAAATCTACCACTGGGTTATATTTTTAAGATGATTAGAGGTATCCAAATGAGAGAACTTGTAGACCTAAAAAAAAAAATCCAGAATATGCAACTGGGGAACTCTCAAAGAGCTGATTCTCAGGCCTGCAGGAGGATTGCAGGAGTCCTAGTAGTTTATTCAGCCTTGCCCACCTAGGTACACAGAAATATAAACTGGCACCAGAGTTAAAATACCTAATTTAGGAGCCCCAGGCCAGAACAGGTTAAGATTACTCTGTGCTCAACACACATAAGGGGCACCCAGGAACGTCCCAGAGGAAATATGTGGCTACTGAAAGATCTACAATGGCAATATATATCAGATACACAAATTACCTGGACTGCACTGTCTGCACCACACGCTAGAGTCCCACTCGCTCCTGAGGGATGCCGCAATGTGCTGCTGCAGCACTTGGAATGGAAACACATTTCCTGTGAACAACAACCTCCTATGAAGGAATTGCCTTCTCCTTTAGCATTTGGAAGCTGCTGAGAAACTCACAATCCAGGTTTTCTTAATGTTGTTTTAAACAGGCCCATTATCAAAGCTACATCTCCCTGAAAGCTTCAGACTTCATTACACTATTAGAAAAAAATTAACATATTGTACCTGATAAGCTTCTGGCATATTCACAATATTGCAGCTTTACTAATGCTGCAACTAATTCTTTCTTATTGAAAGTGGGTTTCACAAGAATTAAAATATATGCTGTTTGTCTACTTTTTTCTTGAGATAAGGCGGCAACAGTTAACTTGTTCCGAAGTTAATTTTCTACTTGTAAATTTGAGTATTCATTTTTAGCATAGCCTTTTGTCAGAATGTAATATCTGTGCAAGAATTTATAAAGGAAAACTAATTTGAGCATATTTATAATAGGTGATAATAAAAGTAAATCTGAAAGTTTAAGTGATTTAGAATATTTGTCAGTAATCTAAATAAAAACTAAGACTATCATTATATTATGCTAATGCTGGGTTGCTACTTCATATGTCAGTTCTTAGATATTTTTAAAATTGAGAGATTTGGAAAAAATGAAAAATATATGTATAGGCATTGAGTAAAATAAAATTTTTAGCTTTTTGAAAATAGGCTTTATCTGAAATACTAAATTTAAAAAAATGTGACGGATGCAAGTTATTTGGACTTAAGTTTAATCAGTGAAAGGCTAACCTATAAAAGACTAAACTTGGCAGTGATCTGAAATCTAAGGTTGCAGTGGCAAATTAAGGTTGCAAGTATGAATCATATCAATGTTCTGTGCAATAGAATTGTGCAACTTTGCACTAAGAAATACTACAATGTAGCCCAGACCTATATATCTCAAAACTTTAAAGTAATGGGTTGTCAGAGAGTATGTACATATGATATCATCATTAAAATTAAGATCAATGGATGTAGTAGTATAAGTTATGGTGGGCAACTTTTCTTATAGTTTTAAGGATTTTTGCTAAGTTTCTTTAGTAGGAGGAATCTTTAGGAGATTATCTTTAGGAGAAAGAATAATATAGAAATATGAAGAGATTATTACTTAAAATGCCCCCGATTTCTCAAACTAGCAGATTTAAGATTTTTAAAGGATTGAGCTTTTCAATTAATGTAAGATAAAGTTAAAATTATAAAGTTGAACTGCTGCCCCATTTTTTTTTTTTTTTTTTTTTTACTTTAGACATGGTCAGCTCTGTTCTTGTCATGCCTTAGCACATGCTTCAACATTGGCCCTAAATAATCGTTCCATGCCAGCAAGTCACTGATTTTTCCAAAATAAATAGAAAGACTTCTAATCTAGTTTAAAGAAACAAAAACTGCTTTATTGATTTCTCAAATGTTCCCGAAATGAATAATTTTTTACATTTTGGATTTAGGAAAGGAAGAGGTAGGAGAGAAGGCAGGAGGGACAGCACTTAAAGACAGAGGGGAGCTATTCTAACACCCTCAAGAGTTCACAGAGATAACAGCTGTGACTTAGGTGGCTTGTGCTATTTAATGAACCCTGTATAATTTGCTCTATCGTTAGTCAATATGTGGCTTTCTGTAAGCATATACAAAATTATACCTTGATGAACAATAAGGTCTGGTAAATTTTTCTTTCTCCTTGCTGATAGAGAATCATTTGGAAATGGTCCCGAGGCCATCGGGATGCCATTAGTGCACTAGGTTCTCTCAAGACTGAGGGAGGAACTGCAGACTCATCTGTCAGAAAGCTTGGTGGAGGGAAGAGTTGCTTGGCGATAATAACCTCATTCATGTACTCAGCATTATAGCTGTCAGAGTAAGAATGCTTCGCTGACATAACGTATCACTAAATACAGTAGTTCTAAGTTATTTAGCGAAACAACAGAATTTAAACACCCAAAGCAAGAATTACTCCTTTACTTATAAAAATAAATCCATAAAGACCACAGAGAAAATGAATGAATGAATTGCCTGTGAGAAAAGAGGAGGCGTTCTTTTAAAGCAGCCGAAGCAGGTGTTTCTATGTGGTTGGGAGATAGCCCCACGTAGTGAAAGAGGGCAGGTTTTAGGTCTAGCTAACATGGGTTTTACTACCCTGCAGAATTTACACAGCCTCTCTGAGCCTCAGTTTCCCTAATACGACTGAGGAGAAGATACCAAGGTCCTAAGAAACACCAAATAATTGAATAAGTGTTAATTAATTTCCCTTCCTTCTAGCTGCAAGTGTGTCTTTTCCTTTATTTCAAATGCATTTAGCATGGCAGTATCCACAGCGCATCAAGCTATGACATGAAACCTGAAAAATGTCACTATCTCAGTTCGGGACTGGCAGTTTTAGTTGTCACCTTTTGTTCTCATACAAATCCTGGTGATTTTTTTTCTGAAATATATCAGATAGTATCATCATACAAATAATTGAATGTATTTGAGATACTTGAATAATTTATAGGATTTTCTCTGTTACCCAACCTGTCATATAGACTTGGCAAATGTATTCACAATGAGAACATTTCCATAGAAAAGGAATGGTAAATTATTCAGATTGTGCTTTTTCCCCATCACCTAATTAATTAGCACAGCATATTAAGGACTTATTTTATGCATAAAGCAGTATCCAACTAGATGTAATGGATGAAGATAAAAATGTTTCAGAAAGTGCTCTACAAATGCCTCACCTTTTTTGTTTGCTTCTTTCTCAAATATCTGAATAATAGACTGAATTGTTCCATTTCCATTTGGAGTTTTGGTAGATATCTCTATGTTTATTTTCTAAAACAAAAATTTTATTAAACTTTCTCTAAAATATTTTACTTTTCTCTGAACTTAAGTGAAATTAATAGCATACTTCAAGTGTAAGGATATTCTTGGTGAATTTAAAAATTAATCCTTTATTTTTTTAAAGATTTTATTTATTTGACAGAGAGAGAGAAAGCACACAAGTAGGCAGACCCGCAGGCGGAGGGAGAGGGAGAAGCAGGCTCCCTGCTGAGGGAGTTCTATCCCAGGACCCGGGGATCATGACCTGAGCCAAAGGCAGACGCTTAACTGACTGAGCCACCCAGGCGCCCCTAAAAATTAACCCTTTAGAACGATGTCTAAAAGAAACGTTCCATACAATGTAATATTGATTATAATACAAGAACATTTATATCTCTGTAGCATTTATTTTTAAAAAATTACAAGGTATACTTTTTAAGTTGAAGTTGTGGTGAATGAGTTTTCTTCTTACTGCATAAGTGGACTTTCCTTATATAATAGCTGAAGAATAATTTTATCTGTTTTACTTATTTGTTTATCTCCTCTCTGCTGCATATATTTTAAGACCTGACTTCTACTTTAAGATAATATTCAGTTAGAGCTAAGACAAGGAAGGTAATTTCTCAAGCCTTAGAACCTTAGAGACACACTGGTTTCTAAACGTGTTCCCTTCCAAATGAGAAAACTTAAAAAAAATATTTCTGTAGTATATAATTTCATACACGTGATGTTATTTGGGACAATAAATGGGAATGGCTCTTTCATGGTATGCTTTCCCAATTAATGCCCCTACTGTGAGAAGTTTGGTCATAACAGCTTTAGAGAGAATATAAGGCCCTACTAGCTAATGGGAAAGACTTAATTCTGGGTATACTATAGATAAAAAAGATTAAAAGGTCACTACTATGCAAGAAGCAAAATTGTTCTAGAGTGACTAATATCTAGTCTTGAGAAGGGATGTCCCTGTTGGGCAATGAAGATGGATTATGGGAAATAAGGAGGCACCCATGATTGTGACAAAATTTGAAATACTGGAAGAGTATATTTGTGTTTCATTTTAGTTTTACAATCAATATGAATTACTCTCCTGTCCTTACATGTTTAAACTTCATTTGCCAGATGTCAGCCAAGAAACCCATTTTCTACCTGCTTATTCATGTTTTCTGTCATCTGAAAAGTTTTATGTGTTCAGTCTAGTTCTCTGAGGTTGACTACATAAATTTGAAATACTTGCTGATCTTATCCATTCAAAGATCATGACATTTCACAACTGTGTAGGGGATCCAGGTATTATTCTCAGGAGTGCTAATTTGACCCAGGGAAGGTGGAAAGCATCCAGATGCACAGAAGGAAGAATACAGCATCCATCACTTCTGCCAGTTTTTGTCAGGTGACCCACAGAGCCCCGTTAGAATGTCTTCAATAGGGAAAAGTTTGACTGCATTCTCAGGTTAAGGAAAGAGGATGCAGTTTATAACTGCTGAGACAGGGGACATGAGAAAGAGATGGATAAATCAGTTCAGATGAAGCCGCAAATAGAAAAGAGTGTGAGTGCTTGCCGCTGTGGTACTGTACCCCACAACCCCTCCAATTGGCAGACTAGACATTCATTTTCATAATGATTGCATTCCTGCATGTTTATCTTAAAGAGGTGGAAGTCAGGTGATTCCACTAAATGCTGCTGGATGAGATTCATTACCCAGCAGCACTGTAGGCTCAGACTGCTTCAGTTAGGAAAGAGTGAAAGGTGCATTTAGAGGAGCAGCTGATCAGATCTTGGCAGGCAGGGTACCGCTGAAGTAACAATTTGCAGTAGTTTTACACTCCTGTCAGTGCCAGTTGGCAAACTAGTGGAGATGATGGAATGAAAGAACAAAATGTCACAACAAAAAGGAGTGAGTTGAAAATTCAAACATTTTCTTACTTCTCATAATCCTCCTGAATCAAAATTAAATCAGTCTACAAATGAACCAACTAGATATTGAATTAAAGGCAGCTATCTGCACAGTTTTTTTTTTTTCGAAGCAGGAAAATCGATTAACATTCTTGTGACCATTACCTTGTTCAAAACATCATCATGATTTGCAATAACTCAGAGAACTAGTTTATAAACAAGAATATTGATTTTAAGAGAATAAGATTTAGGTGGGAAGCAGTTGATACCGATAGCAGTTGATACCGATTTGGAAACCTTACATTAAGGATTCCCTTGTAGTGGTGTAATAGCAAATCAGGGCCACGGGAGAAAGGTCAGTTTTAAACTATTCTTTTCCAACAGCAGATATAGTATGTCTCCTAGTTGTCATCCTAATAATGATCGTGTGGACTTACTACATATTTGCCTGTCACTACAGGCTACACTAGGGAAACCAATTCTGTATGCACACGGACACGGTAGGTCATGTTTCTAAACTTCAAAGATTTAATAAGTGTTGTTGACTTCCCATGATTCACTCAATTTAAGTGTTTTTGTAAGTCAGAGAAATTACCTCAGTTTTCGACTATAGAAAAAAATGTAAATTTCTTTATCAAAACAAGTAAAAGAAAATCACATTAGCGCATCATATCAGAAGTTCAGCACAGGATAACTAAATGTGAAATAAAGATGCTGCCGAATATCACGAATATTGCCTCAGTAAGTACACTAAAGAACAAATCTTTACTTCACAAGAACTACAAAACAGCAACATTAGCACATCAAAAATGAGCTACACGTAACTTGCCAAAGGTTGAAAAGTCATTTTCTCCTTTAATATAATTTTACAGTGCAGCTATATGGTAGCTTATTCACTTTTCTCCCATTTGGTATAAAGGAGAAGTTGTTTTAACATTCACATAGAAAAATAGATAAATAGCTTTATCTATTGCATTGCTGCTATAAAGCTCAGAGCCCAATCTGTGTGCCTTGTTATTACATATACATCTTAAAGTAATATGCATTCCTTAATTTCATTTCTGGATTCCAATCTGATTCTTGTACCCTCACTTTACATTCTTGCCATTCTGTTATGTTTTTCTGTATTTGTAAGTGATTAAATCACATTGAGTAAGGCAAGTATATAGTTCTATCTATTTATTAACACCTGATAGTATTCTTTTAAAAGATATATAAAATAGAGGGTATTTTTATTTATATGTAGTGTTCATATGCATATTCATTCTGTAAGGGTAATCTTCTGATCTCATTATTCTGCACTAAATTAGTCTTTGGACCAAGCAGCTGTATACAGTTAATTTTATAAACAAGCTTGATTTCACTGCCTATTGATCACTACAGAAGCTATACAGTGAAGTACCATGCACTGTATTTAAAAGGACAGTAAAAATCACACAGTTCTTGACAGAACTAAGCCACTCCAAAAGGAGAAATGCCTGTCCCATTCTTAAGAAAATCCACATAATTTACCATCTGAATTTTTTTCTGAAATCTTAAAATAAAGCTCCTACTTTGGCAGAGTCTAAGTTCCTCTGACATCACTTTCAGCAGAGTGGAGGTTAGCTATTATATGCCAAAATATTTTTCTTGTATATATCCTGTTGGAATGAGTCCTGTTACTAAGTACGTTTTTTTAGCACTGAGGAAATCAAATCCTGCTTTTGCTTTTTCACTGGAGAATAGAAGGGTTGGGATGGAGTGAGGCCAGATTTTATTATGGCTGCCTGATGAATATTTTTCAGGGAACACTGCTATTGCTACTTCACTATTTTTATCAAGCCATTCCACATAATTTGCATATTTACCTGTTGAATGTTTTTACAATTTGTATCATCATTATCACATCTTACCGTGGGCTCTCAGGATTTCTCTCTTGAACAAGTTTCTCTCAGCAGCTCTACTCTATCCTCATTCTTTTCCTACATGTGGTCCATACTCTTTCTAGCTACAGCTTTATCTTTGAAATTCCAGAATTTGATTGTGTTACTTCCTGGCTTAAAATATCCACAGCATTAGATTCACTAGCAGAAGAGGGAGAGCTCAAACCTTAGTGTTGTTGTATGGAGTCTTGCTATTCAAGTGTGGTGTACTCCTCCAGCCAGCATCACCACCACCTGGGATCTTGTTAGAGATGCAGAGTGGAGGCCCCACCAACTGGATCGGAAATTACATTGTATCCAGATTGTCCAGGTGATTTGTTTGCACATCAAAGCTTGCGAAGCCTTGGTTCCCCAGGCCACCTCAGTGACCTCTCTTGCTTCTCCAGCCACATCTTTCCCCCACTCTCTTCCTCTCCTTCCACTTGGCTTCCACTGGTTCTCATTTCTCTGGCATCTTTTCATGCCTCCAGCCCTCTATATACAAAGTAGTCTCTTTGTCTAGAGTTCCCTTTCTTGACTTCTCTACTTAAGAAATTACTACAGATGCTTTGTGACTAACACCTGATATCTTCTCATTTGGCATCTAATTCGAAGTATAGTCCGATAAATCTGATAAATCACAATTAATTGGCTTTCTCCTCTTTGCTCCTATAGTATATTTGCATATTTATTTTCAATACTTACTATAATATATGGGAATGCCTGCTGCCATGTCTCCAACATGACTGTTTTTAGTTCCATGATACCTAGTAGACTTCAAATAACATGGTAAGCCCTTAACAAATGATTGTTCAAGAAATTCATGAAAGAGGGGCGCCTGGGTGGCTCAGTCGTTAAGCGTCTGCCTTCGGCTCAGGTCCTGATCCCAGGGTCCTGGGATCGAGCCCCACATCAGGCTCCCTGCTCGGCGGGAAGCCTGCTTCTCCCTCTCCCACTCCTCTGCTTGTGTTCCCCTCTCGCTATGTATCTCTCTGTCAAATAAATTAAAAAAAAAAAATCTTAAAAAAAAAAAAAAAAAAAAAAAGAAATTCATGAAAGAATGGCCACTATGAGGGTTCTTTACATCTTGCTCAAGGCAAATAAAAAACAATAAATATTTATAGTGGAACAATGCAAAGCATTGCCTTTGGTATCCTGTGGAACAGGGGTCTGAAACCTACAACCTCAAGGCCAAGTCTAAACTTTAGCCACTGTGATTTATGCCAAGTTGGCTTTAGAAATTCGTGTTTGCTGCAGATTTGATAATGTTTCTTAATAAATTCAGCCTAAAATTACAAAGCAAACAGCGACCACATATTACGCTCACACTGCTATAAAGTAATTTTGAGAACCCTGATGTTGTTTGACTCACAGGTAATGTCAAGCTGTTTTAGCCACTCTTGCTACAAAGTTAAATCAAGCAGTGAGATCTCCATTTTCACACAAATTTGTAGCAGATATATTTTCTGAGCTCAAACAATAGTCCCACAGCACTTTTCAAGCCTCGATGCAAGTGCAAGGGAAATTTGCATTTTTCAAAATGCATTTTACTTTGCATTTGAGGAGCTTCCACCTAACCTTCAACTGGAAGTCATTAATTTACAATTTAAAGACAAGTTAAAAGGCAAATATCAAGATGATCTAATAGAATTCTATAAATTCCTCCCAAGAGATAAATATACTCAATTAAAACCGTGTGTTCATGCATTTATATCAGCATTTGGCATTACCTACCGGGGTAAAAAATATATTCAAAGAATTAATATATGAAATCACATTACAGAAGAACATTTACAATTAATTTTGATGATAGGGAACACTAACTTTGGACCATAATTAAGCAAAATGTTATCTTCCTCCCAAAGAAGAATTACATTTTCTCAAGAGTAGATCTGTATTACACAAAACTGTACTCAATTTTTATTACATTTTGAATTTCATCAATAAAAAAATTGTGGAAACTTAGTTTCTGTCTTGTCATATAAGTACCTATATAATGTCCTTGATTTGCCTTGTGGTCCATGATTCTAAAATATTTACTATCTGGCACCTTACAGAAAAAAAAATTGCTGACCTCTGCTCTAGAACCAAAGGCAGAGATATTAGACATTTAAAAGTGGGTAAACATATTTAATAAGTCTGGGAATAGTGTGTAAACATTCTCACCAATTTAGAAGTTATATTATCATGTATTCCCTAAATAATCTTGGTAAAATATATGACAATAAAAATTGTATGTTTTTAAAGATGTATTTGAACTATTTTCTGAGAATAGTCATCAGGAGAAAAGGTTACAAAAACTGTATGGGAAGCAAAAATGGAAATAAACATAAAAAGTTTCCATATCTGAACAACTCAGGTCTAGATCAGATTGCCTTTATAAACATTTTAAATCTGCTATATAAAGAAACCTGTCTTCAGAGAATTTATCTTTTTCAGGCATAAATTGTTATAATTTTTTAAAAGTAGAAAACAGCCTTCATATTTAGTTGTGCTGAATAAGCTCTCAGTTCCTGAAACAAGTTATATAATTAAACTCAGCAAGTATCTTTTCACTGTTTACTGAGCATCTCATCATATGGAGGCATTATGGAGCACACGCTGAGGGCTCTTCAGAGCTGGAGAAAGAGGAAAGATGTTTTGTTTCACTATAACTTGCATACAGCCCTTAAACACAAAACAATTTTCTGTGTTGCAACTCTGATTCTCTTAGAGCTATCATAGTGGAGTAGTTGTGTCATTTCCTGAAATTTTCACCACAAAGTGGTTGCCCATTAGACACAGGATTCTCAGAGAACTTGTTCAAAAACTAGTAGTCACTTGAGGTAGTCAACTGAGGAGGATCCAAGACATCTGTTGGCACATACTTCTGTTATAAAGTGAGCTCTAGTTTAAAATTCTTGGTACACATCCTCCATGTGTACATTTTGATTAGAATATTGTTGAGTTCATAGAGTTGAGACTGAAAAAGTTCATAGTCTTTCAGATGTGAATCATAAAGGCATAAATGCAAGCTATTCTCTAGTGGATTAGATTTAGTCCAATTCTATCAATTTTATCAGTAGAAACCAAGAGCATTCCATTTACTTAAACACTTTTAACTCATTTTTTCTTTCCTGAGAGTCTATTTGGATCCCTAGTTTTCTTTTTAAAAAAACTGCCATTCCTCTCCACTTCAAGTGTCTATCACTTCTACTTGTAGTTAACTTATTGCCAATATTTTTATTTTTCTTATGCCATTTATATGAGTATATACCAATTTGATGTTAGATCATTTTTAAGTCTGCTTATCATTGAGTTGATTATAGTTATCAGAAATATATTCGATATCATCTACAGTTTATGAAAAATATCTTTAAATGTAACTTTTCATAACTTTGAAAGAGTACCACACTTATATAAGATTTTTGAAGCAAATAATCTTTTTTGTCACCTTAGATTACAGTTATTCTCTGATAGCTCCCATCTATTGGGAATTATATTTTAAAGTCTCATTTGTTATAAAAAATAGTTGGTTAAAAAAATCACAAATATTAGAGCTAAGAAAAAGAATGACTGTTCTTAAACAATAGATGGTTATCTATTGGGAATATATATAGCGGCACTTATTAAAATGGAGCTGTTAGATAGTGATGAAAGTAAGAAAAAAATACTTATTCTTTCAATAAAACAACTGCATAAATAAAATAAAAAATTCAATAAAATTCTGAATGATTATTGAGTAGTAAATGTTTGATCTCTTGCTTAAAAGTTTTGCAAATTTGTATCAGCAATCATAAATAACATGCTGCATGAGATTTAACATTTTCTGGAATTCTGATATTCATGTGAGAACTGATTCCTTCATTTCTTACATCACAGTACTGGCAGTAATGTTAACTTATATCAAAATATTTCTAAAAGATGATTCTCCCACAGATGCAGATCAGCTCTCAGGGAATACTTTCTTAGATAGAAGTTGTTACATTTTGAATAAAATCATGAGCTCTTTTGTTAATCTGTTCAGATTGTTAACATCAACAACAAAATTTACAAAATTATTTCCTTTATGGTTATACTCAATGACTAATAATAGCAACATATAATATTCTTTTGGTAAAATATAATAACTTCACTGTATATGCATTGAATTGATTCATTTGTTTACCTTCATTTTGCTTACTGAGTAACATTCAGACTTCTATCAGGCAAGTCTTGTGATTTACCTTATTAAACATAATGATTAAATTAGGCTTATATGTATCATTATATTTTTAATTTTCATTTTTTTACTCCAAATATATTTTCAGAATTTGAGATTAAATATTACATGATAATGTAAAATTATCTTCTACAAAAACAGTTGGTATGTGAATTTTATTTTCACATAACTCTTTTGGCCTAAGAACTATATTCATGTTCTCCATAATGTGAGCTGTTAATTTAATATTTGCTTTTGTGTTTTTTGCTTTTTAATGAAAAATACCCCCAAACTTAGCATCGATTAAGGGCTATAATACACACACACACACACACACACACACACATTTTCCAAACTTAATTCTTTATTGTACTCAGGGAAAAGAGTAATTCTAAGAAGAAGCCCTGTATCAGCTTTGGTTGTGAATGTTACTAAAGCATCAAGGATAACAGCCAAGCTTTGAAATCAGATCTAAGTCTAAGTGCCTGCTCTATGGCTTTTTGGTGATGTCCCCTTCTCCAAGCTTCAATTGCTGTCAATGTACAGGGATAATAATAATACTTACCTCATTAAGAATTTGTAGATAAACAATGAGATAACGTATCTAGGGAAAACTAAATACTCAGCAACTGGTAGCTACTCTTAATGTCACTTACTTCTGAGCAACTGCCCACATTAAAATCACTACTTCAGAATTTGTATTATGTTCATTTTATAAGCTCAGTATTTATTGAAAAATATCTTTCATTTTATTCTACTATTCTTAGAGATGTTAATTATATTTACCATCATCTATATTCTAAACAATCTAAACAACTTATTAGAATTAATTTAATGTGGTTAAATGCCATATTTATTTTATATCATTTCTATTAAGAGAAATTTCTTAATGAAGAAATATTCAAAACAAAAACATGTTTTATAACCTGTGCATCCTTTTACTTTTCATAATCACAAGACTAGTATTAATTCATATGTTAGTTTTCTTATTTCATGTTAATATATGATATATGATAACTAAGACATTCAAAACTATATTTAAAAAGTCATCTTTTCTATAGAACATTGTAATTTATGCCTGAAAAATAGCAAGATGAGGACTTGTCTACTCAAACTACCCAATGATGAATCTTTTCATTATTAGCAATCACTGGTAGAAATAAGAATACAACTGAAATAATCTTCTAACATTTGCTGCAGTGCTGGTATTTTTAATAGTACATAAGCCTAAACATTTTGAAATCAACAAATACCTTTAATAAATGGTAATATTAATTTTAAGTGCTTTTGTACAACTTTAAGCATTAGCTAAAGCAAATTAAAACACATGAAATTGTGAAATATGTATTTATACTTATTATCGAAGAAAAGCCATATGTATACAGATTAATAGAGCAAGCATCTTTAAAAAATTGACTCAGCTATGTTAGAAAGAAAAGGAGTAAATTCTTAATGAATGAGAAAGTAATACAAAGGGATGTGCAAGAATTGGAACAAATCTTAAAATATTTTGCTTATAATAAATTGGCATATAGTAAATACTTAATAAATGATATATGTCCTGGAAAAGGTAGAAGGGTTAGGCAAGGGTTTAGCCTTGAAAGGGAGGAGAGATTTGTTGTTTAGACAGAAAAGAAGATATAAGTATAGTTAGATTTGGGGGGCACCTGGGTTGCTCAGTTGGTTAAGCAGCTGACTCTTGATTTCGGTTCAGGTCATGATCTCGGGGTTTAGATGGAACCCCACGTCAGGCTCCACACTCATCAGGGAGTCTGCTTAAGATTCTCTCTCTTCTCCCTCTCCCTGCGCTCTCTCTCTCTCAAGTAAATTAATAAATCTAAAAAAAACAAAAACAGTATAGCTTGATTTTTATTCTAAAGATGAAGGACATCAGCTAAAAACCACCAAAATCTCCTTCTACCTCTAGGTACCAATCCCTTTTCTCTCCTTGTTTAATAGTGTTTATACTCTCTGACTCAATTATTTCACTTCCTACTCACCATTCAACCCACTTCAACTTGGATTTCTACCTCACCTTGCCACATAAACAGCTCTCTATAAAGTTACCAGTGATGTATGGGTTATGAAATATAAAGGACGTTTTTCAGTCCTCAATTTGAGTGCTTACAAGAAGGCGACTCCACTGACCTCCTAGTCTTTGAAAACCCTCTGTTTCTTCAGTTTCCATGGCTTGCCAGGCCGTTTCCTCTTACAGCTCCAATAGCAACTTCTCTGTCTCTTTTGTTGGCTCATCCTCATCATCCAGGCATTAAATATTAAAGTTACTCAATGGAAAGTTGACAATTCTCTACTATTCTTTCCTCTCTTTTTTTTGGTTTCATCTCCATGTCTTACTCTAAAATTTCCCCCCAAGCTGTATCATCTATACCTATGATTTTAATTGTGATCTATGTGCTAATGGCTTCTTAACTTATGTCTCCAGTACAAAATTCTTTGACTTTCAAACTTGGAAATGTAACTGCCTACACAACATGGCCATTAGATATATCTCAAAATTTCTTTTTTTTTTTTAAAGATTTTATTTATTTATTTGAGAGAGAGAATGACAGAGAGCATGAGAGGGAGGAGGGTCAGAGGGAGAAGCAGACTCCCTGCCGAGCAGGGAGCCCGATGCGGGACTCGGTCCCGGGACTCCAGGATCATGACCTGAGCCGAAGGCAGTCGCTTAACCAACTGAGCCACCCAGGCGCCCATCTCAAAATTTCTTTAAAAGCACCTGCAACTTAATATGTCCAGATCCAAATTAATCTCCCCCATACATACATGCAAACATATTACACATATCAAAATCTGGTTTTCCAGAATTTCCTATTTCAATTCAATTCTGTAAGCCAAAAACCTAGTAGTCATTATGATATCTGTCCCTCCTTCATACCTCCTCACCATGTACATTGTAATATTGTGTAATATGGACCTGGCTGGACCTGGCACACAAAGTCTATCTTGAAGCTGTCTACTTCTTCCCTTCTTCATCATCCATAATAGTGATAATAAGGAGAGTGTTCATTAAGTCCAAAAGCATCTTCAATAATTAACCGTTTATTATTGGTTAACAATTTAACATGTCCTGTTCAAATAAAAGTGGTTAGACTTAAATGCAATGAGGATCAATGCACTAGAGAAAAAAAATACCTTGAGGAGATGGAAAAATTGGTAAAAAGGGCAACCAGCAATGCATCAATATAGCAGAAAGGGATTTGTAGAGATTTAGCCTGCAGGAGATTATATATGAACCAACTATATGGCTCTATTGATTTTTTAAAAGTGCACCCTAGGATCCATAAATAAAAATATAGTGCATGGACCCATACTAATTATTTATTACACATAGCTTTCATTGATGCATTTGTGTATAAATGTAAACTATGTGTAACATAAAATTTGCCATTTTAACCATTGGTAAGTGTACAATCAGTGGCATTAATTACATTCACAAAATTGTGCAACCATCACCACTTTCTATTTCAAAAACATTCCCATCACTCTAAACAGGAACTCTATCAATTAACAATAACTCCCCACTGATAAACTCTAATCTGCTTTGTGCTTTATGAATTTGCCTAGATATTCTAGATATTTCTCATAAGTGGAATCATGTAACATTTGTCCTTTTGTGTCTCGCTTATTTCACTTGGCATAATGTTTTCAAAGGTTCATCCATGTTTTAACATATATCAGAGCTTTATTGCTTTTGTATAGCTGAATAATATTCTATCTGTACATATATGCTACATTGTGTTTATTCATCATTTGATGAACAATTGGATTGTTTACACCTTTTGACCTTCAGGCTAATGTTGCAATGAACATGGTATACAAATGTCTTTTTGAGTCCCTATTTTCAATTATTTCAGGTGTATACCAAAGATTGAAAGTACTGGGGCATATGATAATTAGGTTTAACTTTCTAAGGAATTACCAAACTATTTTCCACAGCAGCTGCACCATTTTACATTTGCACCTGTAATGTACAGTATCCTTCTCACAGATACTTTTTCAAGAATAGTATTAGTTTAATGCTTAACAATTTAGGATTGCCATAGAGAATTTGTTGCAATGGATTAACAAAGATTATTAAAGAATTTAAAATGAAAATTATAAGGCATAGCACAATGACCTGGAAAAATCTTTTAGTCTAGAGAAGGCTATGGAATTGTCTAACATTCATTTTTATTACAAAAAGATTTATGCTTAAATAAAGTCCTGTCCTTCCTGGAAGTAGATTATACTAACAACCTTTATGAGTATGATATGCAATTCAAATTGTTGTTAGGGTTATCAAAAAATTGTTTTGATTCAGCCACTTATCTTATTTGTTGTATCCAAGCTCTATTTAACCAAAAGTACCCATTCTGAGCTTGCTGGCCAGTTTAGTAACCGGTTTGTGGAAATGAGCAGTTAATCACCTACCTGGAAAATCAATTTAAAAGGTTGACCTGCTTGAATTAACTAAGATAATGGATCACTTTTATTAGAGGACTGGCTAACTATTTTCATTTTCTCACTCAATTTCAGAACAACAACAAAGTGAACTTATTTTATAACACATAGTCATTATAACATTATTAAACAGAAATTATCTGTTTTGATTATTTTCTAAAAAAGAGGTCACATGGTTTCTTTGGTAGAGAACCCAAGAGATATTGATAAGGCAAACAGAAGATGAGCAAGATATCTGTTAATTCCCTTGTTGCCTTGTGATTCCTTCACTATCCAACACTACTTATATATTGAAACAATTCTCCTTGAGATAGAGAAATGTTTACTGCAGCATATGCACTCATAATGACATATGTGGAGAAGTCACTTGAATCATTTTATTTGGGAAATTAACAGAGATATTGGTGTCTTATAAACATAGAATAAATATATTTTGAATGCATGCACATTTTCCAGGTCCACAAAAAACCTTGACCCTTGTTTTGATAGACTGTTTTATCAGCACATAATATCACACCTTTGGGCAGTTCTGCTTTAGAAAAGCTATTTTTTTTTCCTAATTATGGTTCTTTATTATCCACAAATGATTGTAGCTAGCATGAATATTTTGCACTGATATTCATGGTAAGATTTAGAATATTGTTTAAGTCAATTTAAGGATCTTTAAAAAAATCTCTAGTAAGAGAACAGATTATTTTCTACATACTGTAATTGAAATAAAGAAATTCTGAAGATTTTTCTCTTTTACTTTCGTACTGATCACTCAAGATACCAAGATTCTTTATTTCATGTAATGCTGAAGTATTCAGAATCTATGGCTCAGTTGATCTGTATATGATTTAATAGTCCCTTGATCCTAAGTATATTTAACCTTAATATTATTTATACTTAACATAGGTAATGTCATTTCTTTATTCAAAAGTTTTCGGTAGCTCCTTAATCAATAGATAATAAAGTACAAACAATTTAGCCTTTTTTCCCCCAGAATGTTTAGACCTTACTTTAACTCCTCTTCCAGACTTATGTTTCACTATTACTTATCAAATACTCATTATATAAAACAAACCATACTATTTACTCTGATTCTCTCCAAAGTATTTCTCATGTAACTCCCACCCTCTGGAATGCTGAATTCCTTGACTTCCTCTATAAAAGTCCAATCTTTTCCTCAAGTGTAACATCAAGATCAAATGCCATCATCTCTATTATACTTCTCTTGGTTCAATGATTGAAAAATGTTTTCCATCTCCCTGCTACTGTAAGACTTTTAATCACTATTGACATACTTATATGTTTTGTCTGAAATTATAGTTAGGTTTTATGTGTTTTATTTCTTCTTCTGTTTCTGAGCTCCATAGGGGCTGGGGCCATATACACCTCATCTCAGAATCTCCCAAAGCATTAAAAAAGTGTCATGCAGACAAGAAGTACCTAAAATAAAGTTCATTATTTTGAACGAATGGATTTCACATTTTCAAGTATAGATTATTTTTTAAAAGTCATTTTAAGGGGCGCCTGGGTGGCTCAGTTGGTTAAGTGGCTGCCTTCGGCTCAGGTCGTGATCCCGGTGTCCTGGGATCAAGCCCCACATCGGGCTCCCTGCTCAGCGGAAAGCCTGCTTCTCCCTCTCCCTCTGCCTGCCTCTCTGCCTACTTGTGCTCTCTCTCTATCTCTCTGTCAAATAAACAAATAAAATCTTTAAAAAAAAGTCATTTTAAAAATAGTAAAATTTATTCTTCATTCAGTAAGATAATTAACAAATTAGTAAATCATGGACCTCTTTTGAAAATGATATAAGCTGAGCAATGGCAATGTTTCTGGAAAGGAAGACATATGAAATGGTGGCTTTCTTGAAATAACTGTTTGATTTTGTTGTCATTATCTGTTTATTTTAGAAAATAATGAGAAACAAAAAAATCCACAAAATAAAATTACTTTTACTTGCATTACTGAAGATAACCCCCAAATATACCAAGATAAATTTTAAACCCCCAAAGAGGAACATAGTTTATATATTTTTCCATAGTTTGTGTTTTCCTGATAATGATTTGTCGTGACCTTATTTCTATATCAATAAATATGCTTCTCAAACATTGTGTTTAATGAAAGCCTAGCATTCCTTTATTGTTTATATAACCCCTGTTCTTAGAAATGTCAGATTCTAGTTTTTCACTGTATCTAAATCATTTTAACCTTCATCCATGAGATTTAATCTTTATGCTCATCTTCGTTACTTGGGATGAATTCCTAGAAATAGAATTATCCTACTCAGGATATACATATAATGTTAAAGCTATTCATATGCATTAATAACTTGCCCTTCAAGCTTTTTTTTGTCTTGTTTGCCAGTTTCTCCTGGCAGCAAGAGTACTTTAGAGTGCCCGTTGGTGACTTTCTTAAACTTCCTTTTTCGGACTCAAGCTGCATTTTCTAAAGTATTCCTCAAAATTGGGAAATATTATAATTCTTATCTGCTTGAAAGACATTAGCTGAAGTCCTTACTGAAGAAAAAGCAATGGGATTAAGGATGTAATAATAAAGGTTCTCTTTTATATTTTCTACATCTGAAAATACATGTTTTGTAGTTGCATCATGACACAGTCCTGGTAGATAGTGTATGGTGACTCAATATTGCAAGTTCAGAAATGCCAATTGAATTAAAGAAACATGCCACTGTATTTAGTATTTAGTATTCCAATTCCGGAGTTATACCGCCCAGTTAAACTGTTACCTAACACTACCGTTGTGTGATGTCGGGCCACACACGTAATAGCTCTTAGCTCCCATTTCTGTATTCACAAAATAGAAATAACAAGAGCATCTTCTTTGAAGGGTACTGTGAAAGCTGGGTGGGATAATGACAGAGAGTGCATTGCCCAGGGCCTGCTACCTAGAAGATCCCTGCAAAATAGTAGCTGTTATTACTTTTACCTACAATATTTGGAAAATAACTACCTAAAATACAGGTTCATGATTTGGTAGATATGTTCAATAAATGCTTATATATATTTGTTATAAAATGGATTATATTACTTAAGGGAGCGAGGGACATGCAAAAACAATATTAAACTTTAGGTTCACTTCCCTAACACTTCATGAAATACATATATAATCAACTTCTATCTCATGAACATTGAAATAATTTGGTAAAAAAAAATTGTGTCATTTTGGAATAGGTCAAATGAAGAGTGTGTTGCTCGACATTACAACATCAATTAGACTTCTTATGAATATTTAAAGCATTCTGGTAATAATTCATGTGGCAAAATCCAAAAACAGCCTTTTCAATAAATGAAAAGTTTGCAGGTCAAATCTCTTCATGATATTCATACATATTTTCTTGTCTTGAGTTAACATGAGGTAACAGTCAGGGTTACAATTTCACCTATAACTAACTTAAAGAAATAAGACAGGTAAAAAGAAAAGAACTGCCTTTCATAACACAAATATAGAATTAAACTGTCAAGACTTGAAATGTTCAATAAACTACATGTAGAATAAGATTTTTTAAATTCAAATAATTTTCTTTGAATATGATAGGAAATGAATGTATTGGCCAGAAAATTGTGACAATTAATTGCAGAATGGCTGAATTTTAATGAAAGGCTCTAAGAGAAAAAATGATAAAATGAATGTGCTGTTTGCTTTTAAATCATTTACAGTTGAATAATTTATGTTATCTTTAATTCATCCAGTTAAATTATCCAAGATGAATACAATATGAATAGAAGAGGTTTAAAATTGTCAGATTTTTGCATTAAAATGTTTGCCAATAACCACTTTCTGTTTTTTATTGCTATTTTAATGGTTTTATATTATTGCAATATGAATTAGAAGACTAAGCTAAAGTATACAATATAGTGAGTTTGCAGGGTTATAAATATTTGACCTATATCTTCAGACATTAAAATAAAATCTCATATAAGTAGGTTTATGTTCTCTCAAAGAAAACTAACATAGCTGGAAATTATTCTGATAATCTCCCCCAAATTTGACCCACCTTATTCTCCCAATTTCTGTGTCTGCGGGCACTCTCCAGTTGTTCATACCAAAAATTTTAGCCCAAAACACTTATCTTCTTTTTTCTCTCAAAATCCACATCTTATCTATCAGGAAATCCTGTCAGAAGCTACATACAAAACATATACAGTGTTCTCACAAATGCCTACAGCTACCACCTCTACCTAAGTCACCATCATTCTGTCCCTCCCTCTGCCTCAGTCTCAGTCTCAGTCTGTCTCTGTGTCTGATTCTGTCTTTCTCTCTTAAAGTAGTCTCTTAATGTTTCTCCCTGCTTTGATGGTTGCTTTCCTACAGCCTCTTTCCAATAAAGCAGCCAGAATAAAAAGTTTTATAAATAAATATAATAAATTCATAAATAAAAATTTATGAATAAAAGAATGTGTCACTCCTCTACTCAAAACTTCCAATGGCTTTCCATCTCATTCAGATAAAAGTCAAAAGTCATACAATGAACTTCACAACAATATAATTATCTCACCCCTGCTATATCTCTGATTTTATCTCCTCCTACTCTTTTTCTTTTTTCCTCAGCTCTTTAGACATACCAAGTATGCTATCATCTCAAAGTTACAGCAGCTTTGCATATAAAACAACGACATATAATTTCATTTTCATTCTCCTTCTACTAGTGACCTCACCATTGATTTGATTTTCACCAAGAGAACCCTGGAATCCAACTCTAAATGCTAACAGACAGACTGCCTGACTCAATATACATAATAATTTATGATTTATATAGCACTCTACCAGGTGTTTTATTTGCAGAATTGAAAGCAAGTCTACCTTCTTAAAAGCTTCTATTAAGAATTAGGTACTGAGTCACAATTAGGGTTTTGTTAATATATAATTGGCAAAAGAATCAGACAAGGTACAAAGGTTAGATCTGACCCCTCATGAAACTAAAAGATTGCCACAATTCTGAAATAGAAGCAAAACAAAGGCCAATTGTTCTAAGGACAAACACATGAGGACACATGTATGAAGGTGAACTCAAAACCAAAAGGTCCATATATTGGCCAAGATCCAAGCATAGGTATGACATGATATGGGAGGAAATCTAATAATCATGTCATTGATAAAGGCACTCATTGGTCAGTTGATGCTAGCAAATGGACATAAGGAAAGGAAATACAGGCAGCAACCGTACAGTTTGGTATACTCCTGTTCAGTAAAAGGATATCCCTTGGAATCAGGAATAACAATCAGAAAACAGAATTTCAGGAAAAGATAATATCCAGAAAAACCATTATTCAATGAGAAATTGAGTTATAGGGCAACAAATGTGGTTAACAGAATAATAAAACTCAGTTTCTGAGTTTCTGGACAACCAGCTCTAATTCTAAATTATTCCCATTACTTAGGTCCCAAAGTGATCCATCCTAGGATTTGGGGAAAAACTCAAGGAGACTCAGCTTCAATATTTCACACCACAGAATGCTCATAGAGGAAAAAAAATAATGATCTTCAATTTAGGAATACACTAAAGGTTACAATTTCCCATACGATGGTTAGAAAAGCCTTACTGAAAAGTGACATTAAAATAAAAACTTAATGATGTGAGCAAGAATGAGCCATGGAGATATCTGAGGGGCAGAGAATTCTGGGTCTTGTTTGAAGAATTACAAGACTAGTGTAGCTGGAGCAGAGTGAAGGAGAGAAACATGGAAAATGAGGTTGGGGTCAGGGCACATTCTGGGGGCCTTACACACCACCATTGTGTGTACTCTGCCATTTATTGTGAGTGAGATAGAATGCCATTAAGTGGCTTTTAACAGAAGAATACATGATCTATGTAATGATGGTAGGCTCAAAGCATGAGCTTCATTCTTGGACTAACATTGCAAAATGACTAAAAGCTAAAAGAGAAGCAAATGACTAATTTTGTTTGTTCTTATTTTTTATGTGATTGTAGTGTCTTACTATATAAGCTTCAATAATTTGTGTGTGCTATGTTTTATACACATCTCCCTGACATGCTATTATTACTTAACATTTCAATTCCTTCTAATTTTTTAGATCAGCTGCCCGAAAACTAAATTACATTTATTGAGTCTTTGTATATACCAGATACTGTGCCATATGATTTACATGAAGAATCTCATTTATTCCTCCAACAACCTAGACTAATCATTATCTCCATTATGTTGATAAGGAAACTGTAATGCAGAGGACTTTGGAATTCCACAGCATGTGCTTTGCCTAACATTGGCATAATACTTGTTTTTGTGCATCTGAATTCCCTCTTCAGATGTTTCCTTTAGATTGACTAATATTTCGTTAGGAGAAAGTACTTTTGCCATGTTTACCAGATTTCTAATCAAGAAGACAGAGTCTGCATCCTCAGATGCTTGTTACAGCCTGAGGTACAGCCCAGGATGCAGTATAGTCTAGTGATTCAGCACATGTGCCTTTGAATTGGAACACAGGCGTTCCTATCCCAACTCTTCCATTTACCAACTGCATGACTTCCCTTTCCTTTTGATTCTTCTGTAAAATAATAGTACCTAAAGTAGGATCCAAGCCTATAATTCTTTTATTAAATTACAATTGACATACAATATTATATTAGTTTCAAGTGTACATGATAGGAATTCAATATTTTTATACATCATGAAATTGTCCTCAACAAAATATTAGCACATCAAATTCAAATTCAACTTAATACATTAAAAAGATCACACACCAAAACAAAAAAAATAAAAAATAAATTTAAAAATTAAAAATAAAACAAATAAAAATAAATACATAAATAAATAAATAAATAAAAAGGATCGTACACCACAACCAAGTGGGATTCATTCCAGAAATGCATGGATGGTTTAACATCTGCAAATCAATCAATGTGATATACCACATTAACAAAATGAAGGATATAGATCATATGACCATCTTGCTAGATGCAGAAAAAGCATTTAACAAAATTTAGTATCTATTTATGATTAAAACTCTCAACAAAATGTATATAGAGGGAACATACCTCAACATAATAAGGGCCATCTATGAGAAACACAGAGCTAACATCATATTCAGCAGTGAAAAGCTGAAAGCTTTTCTCAAGGATCAGGAACAAGACAAGGATGCCCACTCTTGCCACTTTTATTCAACACAGTATTGGAAGTTCTAGCCAGCAGCACAATTAATAAGAAAAATAAATAAAAGGCATCCACATTGGAAAGGAGGAAGTAAAACTGTCACTATTTGTAGATGACATGATACTATATATAGAAACCCTACAATTTCTACCAAAAAACTATTTTAAAATGAGTGAATTCCATAAAGTTGCAGGATATGAAATTAATATACAGATTTCTGTTGTATTTCTATAAACTAATAAGAAACTATCAGAAAGAGAAATTAAGAAAAAAATTCCATTCACAATCACATCAGAAAGAATAAAATACCAAGAAATAAATTTAACTAAGGAGGTGAAAGACCTGTATTCTGAAAACTATAAGACATTGACAAAAGAAATCGAAATGGAAAGATATACTGTGCTCATGGGCTGGAAGAATTAATATTGTTAAAATTTCCACACTACCCAAAGCAATTTACAGATTTAATGCAGTCTCTATCAAGCCTAGAAGATTTTGAGTTCAATTTTAAAAGAAAGCATATAAAATTAGTTATAAAAGTGAATATTTATTGGGGCTCCTGGGTGGCTCAGTCGGTTAAGCCTCCAACTCTTGATTTTGGCTCAGGTCATGATTTCAGAGGCTTGAGATTGAGTCCTTCATGGGGCTCTGCACTCAGCAGGGAATCTGCTTGAGATTCTCTGTCTCCCTCTCCCCTGCCTACCCACCCCCTCTCTCTCACTCACTCTCTCAAAAATAAATAAATAAATCTAAAAAAAAAAAAAAAAAACTTTTTTGCTATTTTAAGGCATTTACTAAGTTTGATGATAAAAATGTGAACAAATGTGAACAGAACCATAATCCATTATTAGGATAATATTTCTTCTTCTGTGAACGTTTGTCAGAAACTTCTGTCTATGACATAGAGTGGTATATAAATTTATAATACACTTGAATATGAGTAATGTTTATAAAACATTTTGAAAAACTAAAAGCCATCTACATTTTTTCTGTTAATTAACCTATTTTTATCCAGAAGCTTTGTGCAACCAAAATATACCGTTACTCCTAAGGTGTAAAAAAAGTGATTCAGCTGTTACCATGTGGTATGGGAGGGTATAGGCATGGAAACAAGATCCTGGCTTCTTACCCAAGCTTGATTTGTACTTGCTGTTGTGATTTTGAGCAATTCATTAAATGTTTTGTGACACAGATTCCTTAGATGTAAAATAAGGCAGTGGGATTAGGTCTACCTAATGAAGTTGGGAAAAATAAATCTTGAAATGAACATAGACGTCTATGTGCTTTTAGTGCCTGAAGCTGTTGGGTAGCAGCGTAGTCTGAGGCATATGATGCAATTCTGCATGCCAAACCAAGAAAATCGAGTGGAAAACCCTTTTTCCTTTAAACAGCCTTTGAAGCTGCCAGTAATTAATTTGACATAGTTGTTAAAAAACTGAAGCCAATCTCTCTGAGTTGTGGGGATCTGTCTATGAGCCATCTGGAACTATCAGAGAATTGGGACAATTCAAGTTATGCTTACATAATTGTGAATAAGGAAACTCATTTTGGTCTTAGTTCAAGGGTTTAGGAAAACTGAACGTTACCAATCCAAGTGAAACACTATAGTAACAAGAGATGAACACACAAAAATACTTGGTTTGAGGGGCACCTGGGTGGCACAGTCAGTTGAGGTCGGACTCTTGGTTTCAGCTCAGGTCGTGATCTCGGGGTCACGACGTTGAGCCCCACGTTGGGTTCTATGCTCAGAGCGGAGTCCGCTTGAGATTTTCTCTCCCTCTCCCTCTACCCCTCCTGCTCATGCTCTCTCTCTCTCTAAAATAAATAAATGAGCCTTTAAAAGAAAACTTGATTTGAATAAAAACAAGGATCTGAAATCTGTCAGAGTCCCTAATGTCCCAAGCTTCCCAAAAATAAGTTCATGGACCTCCCTTCAAGGAGTGAAACCCAATTCAGTATTTCTCAGATACTAAACATACAAACCAATAATCAAACAAATACAACAGGCATGTTGACTGACTACTAAAGAGTGCAATTTAACTGTGAATATTCCTCAAGTTCTTTCAGTTCCTATTTCTAGTGAGAAGAAAAAAATTCCATTTGTTTGTTCTGAAGATTGAAGTAGAAACAACTGGAATAGATGGAAGAAGGGGAGAGAAAAGAAGGATGGAGGTCTATATTGATTTTTCCTTAATTCCCAATGTGTATGCCCTGGGACTGCTACCTGGCTGTCTTTTGAGAATATTAACCAAGTGCTAATGTAGTTTTAAAAAGTTGACATTCTTGGGAATTTCAAAAATATAGTACCTCTGGTTTTAAAAACTAACTCTAAACACAATTTCATGCCTGGTTTCTAATGCTGAAATACTCTGAAAAATTCATGTCAATTCCTTTTGAATAACTAAACTGACTGGTATTTTACCAAAGTTTTTTTCAATACTTACTTTAAGAGAAAGTTTGCAATACTCGCTCAGATACCTGTAATGAATTATGATGATCAGCTGGCAGAAGATATGCTTTTAGAGATCCTACTCTGCTTCCTTCCAGAGGATGGCCATTTACCCATAAGAAAACATCTTCAGGAATTACAGTTTTACTGAACTGTCAATCTAGCTAATTTGTCCTTATATTTCAAGCTTTATTTTATCATCCCATAGAGAGAAGAGCAGCAGACGGCTTCTGCCTCTAGCTCAGCTGCCCTGCCATATACGTGATACTGGAAAACGTGGCAGAACCTTGGTTC
This sequence comes from Phoca vitulina, assembly GCF_004348235.1. Lineage (NCBI taxonomy): Eukaryota > Metazoa > Chordata > Mammalia > Carnivora > Phocidae > Phoca > Phoca vitulina. The sequence continues at coordinate 42,057,077 of NW_022589704.1, forward strand.
ACCCTTGTTTCTAAAACTCTCCTATGTAATCAGGAAGCATCTACAGGGAAGCTCTGTTTCCTTAAGACTTGATTTCTTAATACTTTACCTATTGTGACTTTAGCACTTTTGGAGCAAATTATTTTAATTCTGAATGGCAAGAAAACTAATTTGAAAACATTGATTTTATAATGACCAAAAAGTTTTAAAATTACACATTAATAAAATTTTTAAAAAGAAGGTTTTTTCCACAAAAGGAGATCGGGGTCCATTCAAATGAAATTTGGATTGAGAGTGTTTTTTGCTCAGTAGAATATGACCTTACGTTTCATATTATTCACTGGGTAAAAGTCAGTTTGTTTTTAAAGAGTATATGTTAGTGTTTTATTTTACCCTGCTATTGTGGTTAAATTTAAGTTAGATATTATTATTTGGGGGGCCACTTCCTACACTGAGGGATTATCAAATGATATTATATGCTATTAAATGGCAAGCACAGAATTATATACATTTCACTCTTGTATTTGGTTAATTGAGGCACAGATGCTTATGACCTTTCTTCATCTTTCTTTTCTTCTAAGCTGTTGTTTAAACAGAGTGTTATTAGCACTTTGATGAAGTCTAAAGGTGATAATGTGTAATGTACCTATAATCATAGCCTTGCACCTTCTTCACTTCATTTAAAAGATTTTTAGGTTAACAGGAGCTATGAATGGGAATATATTTTGTCAGTGACAGATTTCCATAACCCAATTAAATATAGGAATGTGAGGACCATAAAAGATACTAATAATGGAGGTCAAAGAGCACAGTGAAGTACCAGGGAGACATGATGACCTACAATTGTCTTACTCCTTCTGCTCCACCACAAGAACAAAAGGCAGTACTTAGAATTGCAATGAAAATTTATTCCATTTTGGTTAGATTTAAAATGAGCGATCAAATGCTTATTTCTCTGAGAGAAGAGTGTATGGTAGGTCAACTGAAGGTATCTGTTGTATCTTAAAATCTATTTGAAATGTTCGAGTGAATTATTGTCTAAATTGACAGGTGATTGCTATCCAAGCTAACAATATATTTCTGTTAGCATAAATCAAAAGGGACTATGTTAAAAATATGCTGTTTATAAGCTTTGGCTATAGATAAGATGATATGGTACATGAATTAGGAAACGAATAAGCTGGAATTATAGCTAAATCCACATAATTCTATTGTGAAATGTCCTTAACTTGCAATTCTTTGTAAAGCATGCTGGCACAGTGTGGTAAGTGTGCTTGTAATAAACAATTAAGGCAGCTTCTTACATGGAGAAATGTACAAGCAATTTTTTAAAAAATTATCTCAATAAATACCTAAGGTGAAGTCAACATGATTTGCTTAAGTTGTTTAAAAATGTATGTGCTTATAACTATTCTGTCTGCAAAATTTATTGTATACACAAATCTGATAATTTAATTCCTTATTAAATATTATGTTTGTATGTGTAAATAAAAAAATAATAGTAAAAGTATGCAAAAATATATTTGTGTTTTTAGAACAATTTCAGAAGACTCAAACTTAAAGATACATCCAAATTTTAAAATATATTTTCTCTTCACAATTTTCTAAATGAGTACATTTGTAGCCTGAAATTAAGTTTATAAACATAGAAGACTAATTTGAAAGAAATCAGTCATGCAAGAAACATTCTCTTATATGCAGAATGTGTATCTAATTTTTAAATGGCAAAGAATAAGCTTTGGAATAGTACTCCTTAAACCATTAAAAAAATCACCTGTCAAATAAATATAGTCACATTTCTGTTTTTTTATATTAATGCTTCATCTACATTTATGTATATAAAATTTTCAATTTCAGTTGCAAATCTCTTCACGTAAAAAATCCTAACTGTCCTTTGGAATAAGGCCCAAAAAATATTCCATTGATTTCATTGTTAATGGATAACCAGGTCACAGCCCAAGCAGAAGATAAAGTTAAGTAATGTCAACCCCTTCCTCTTTAAAGCAGTAGAACATCCATCCAAATTCTATTTTCTATGTTCTATGGAACAATGTCTCCAAATACCATAATAACCCTTACTCTCATTACAAAAACCTCTTCACAGTTTACACGGTGAGAACAGAAGACTAAGCCATGACAAAAGTCCAAAGCAATTTTTAAGTTAGTCATATGACCTATGAATATAACTTAACCTCAAAGTATGGATTATGTCAAAAACTATGAAGCATATTTATCTTATATACATTGCATTTGTTGATTGTGGCATATTTATCTTATATACATTGCATTTGTTGGTTGACAGTTTATCTATTTATTTTGTGTTTAAAGTAAGTTACAGATGACTTTTATTCCCAGAGTGCAGGAAGCACTAGGCTTGAATTAGAAGCCTTAATTAAATTCTCTGATAATATCCAGCTTTGCAATTAACTTATCCCAGTACCATTATGGAAAGTCTTTTGGTCTTTGCCTCCAGAGTGAATTAGTGACAAGTTTCTCTATATCGACAAAATTTTCTATATCATAAGGATTTGTGTTATTATTGTTTCTTTATTTTTGCTTTAAAAATGGTTTCTAAATTTCTTTTTCTTCAAGAAAAGTGTTGGTTTTATTGAGTTGTCCCACAACTTTATAATTTTGATATTACTATGAACACTTTTGAAAATAAAATTAGGATAGTTTGTGACCTTATTTGTCATTTTAAAGCATGTGATTTTATTTTTAGAATTTATTTTCAAGGCAAGTAGGATAACTGCATTTTTCTCTTACTGAAGTCCATGATGTTGTTATTTCAAAACTTCCTTAAGAATTCTCTACCATGCCATACCTATAAGATAATACATGGGAGCACCCTGACAAAAGCATCTATCCAATTGAAAAGTATATTTCTATCCATTTCTGTCCTTCATTGGGATCAATTTTTATTTTCTCCATTTATATTTATAAAATTTTCAGTCTCCAATAAATATGGTGCTGAAAGGAATTAAATTATATTCCTCTTTAAGCTGTTATTTAAAAGTTATAGTTGATCATTTAGGGTTTTGGCTCAGTGGCAAAATAAGCAAGTTCTGAGTCTAAATAGTAGACTGTGTATAATCAATTCTACTGCCGTCTAGGATTTTAGGTGTAAATATTGTTAGGCTCAAAACATGGACCTCTTTATGTCTTCAGCTCTGTCCCCTCACTCAAGTTACCTTCCAAGCTCCCACCTTTGTAAAATCTGAGGAGAGAAGCTCAAGAGGACTTTCCCATCTACAGTGAAATGAAAGCTGGCTATGGATGAATCAGAACCACATGGCAAAAAAAATAATTATTATTATATATATATATGTAATATATATATATTTATATAATGTATATAAATATATACATACATACACACACAAAATGAAGGGAGACTAAGAAAACAGTAGCAAACCTACCCAGGACATAACAAAGGCAAGAAAGAAATGATGAGGAAGATAATTTAAGTTGGTAGACCATTAGTCATTATAGGGAATCATGTGCATTTGAGGAAAGTTCAACTCTGATGTTTAAATTCAACTTCTGTGATCAATTGTTATGTTTAATATAAATGTGAAAACTGCCTTACTCAAGTAAATTATCATGAGCTTTCAGGATATGAAAAGCAGCATAGACTCAGTTTTGAAACAGGTATAACCAGTTAATCTGGTAAAAATCAAAGGAATATGTTGACTCATTTTTTAAGAGAGTCATTGTTTAGAAAGTCATTGGGTTTTAAGAGAAAATACTGTATATCCATTTCTGTTACTAGTGGGATTCTAGAACACAAATTTTCAAAAAATTCTTTATCTAAAGCAAAAAAAATGTTATTAATAAAAGTGAATATGAAACTTGATTATTGGCACCTTAATTTCCCCATCTCCAATATATGCATTAACTAATGCCAACTGATGTCAACACAAATTATGAGCATGCAAGAAAAACTAATTGTTCCACATTATTTTACAGTTATTATTGATTACTATGCCCTTTGCAAGTCAAGACAGAAATAGAAAGTGTAATAATTCTTGAGGATGAATTTAACAGTAGAGGGGAGGAAGGATGTTTCCAAATACTTTCTTAATTACATATTAAAATTATAGGAGACATTTAAAGGGCTTCAGTTGACTGTAAGTAAAATCTGACTAAATGTTAGAACATGATGTCTAATCAAATATATGTTAATATATATTATGAAGAGACTTCTCTTTTTAAGTTTGAATATTGAAAAGCAGTATAATAGAATTCATATAATATGAAACTTTTATCTGTGTCCTGGGCCTCAACTTTACTTGACCCTCTTAGTCTCAGCAGACCTCATAGACATCAACTAGAATACAGTCTATCGACATTCCTCCTTTCCAAAAGGTTATTTAAATAAAGCAGATAAGCTTGATTCAAGCCAAATTAATAGTAAGTACATTCAAAAGTAACTGCCTAGAAGATCAAAGTTGAAGACACATGAATGTACCATGTTGAGAATTACCATGTCCTACTGCTAATACCATGAGTCTAAAAACAATCCAGAGGTTTAGAAAACAAAACAAAACAAAACAAAAAAACCTAGTCTTGGGCATAATAGTTGTGTCTCTAAGACCAGCCCCAATATATATGAAAACCCAGGACTTCCTTTCCCTTACTTTTCTTTTTCTTTTCTTCTTTCCTTTATTTTTCTGTTTGTTTGTCCTGTTTGTCCCTTCTAACTGTAGAACTATCGTGGTTTACATATGATCTCAAAGGCTTTCACCTTGGGTTTCCACTCTAAAGTCCCTGCAGTTGATCTATAAGTGACCAATAAGATCTGATTGGGCCTAGGTTGACATGTCATGAAGTGGACAATTTTACCTGGAGATTTCTGGCACAGGCTCTTCCTCCTGGTTCCCATCTTGCCAACTGCTAAGGAAGAGAATCAAATGTTGATATGCTGTTGCAGTTGAGGCCTTGAAGTGCAGATGGGTACTGGTATCCAAATGATTTGTTGTACTGTTTTCTACATGTTGAATTATGGCTAGCTCTTACAGATGAGGTACACCTAGCCTTCCAAAATCTGAAAAGTCAGTGAGATGCTATTTAGGAAAAGGCAGGAGTCTTAGGAGTATCAAATGAATACTTATCTATAGACAGATAACTGATAATAACATAGGAACAGAATTAGAAATACATTCTAGAAAAAAGCTATTAAACCAGATCAAATACTCCCTCCAAAATAAGTAACTAGGACTAAAGCATTGCTCTCCTCCATCTCCTTGTTTTAATTTTTTTTTTTTTTTTTGCCACCTACTGTATCCTGTACCTATTCATCCATTTATATAGCATCTATTTCTTCCCAGTAAAATGTGAGCTCTGTGAGAACAGGGACGCACAATTTAGGGAAAGCACCTGCCTTAAAATGATCCCTAGTCTATGAATAAAGCTGGGGAAGGAAGAACAGCTCAAAAGACAGCAGCGACATGCATCTGCCCAAGAAAGGGGCAGCTAGAGAAAATATCAAAAGAGGCTTTCCTAAGTAAACCCTTCGTTTTTTAGATTTATATCAGGTTTCTATTTCTGCTGTAACAAAGTACCACAAACTTAGTGGCTTAAAAACAACACATTTTTTTTCTTACAGGTCTAAAGGTCAAAAATCCAAAATGAATCTTATAGGGGGTGAAGTATGAGAAGGGCTATGTTTCTTATTGATGCTCTAGGGGAGTATCTGTTTTCTTGCCTTTTCCAACTTCTAAGGCCACCCACCTTTCCTGGCTCATGGCCCTGCATCCCATTGACTTTTCACTCTATTCTCATTGTCAACATTGCCTTCTGCTCATTTGCTCGGATGCCTATCACTTGGAAGCATCCTTGTGATTATGTTGGGCCCACCTAGGTGATCAAGAGGATCTTCCCATCTCAAAATCCTTAATCACATCTGCAAAGACCCTTTTGCTGTGTAAGACAACACGTTCGTAGGTTCTAGAGAATAGGATGGGAACATCTTTGGGGGGGCCATTATTCTATCTATTCTGTCCCAGGCTTCTATACAAACCTCTTTCCCAGTGATCCCCAATCAATGACAAAAACATTAGTCCTTGGGGACACTGAAGGCTTCTCTGAAACATGGAACATTTTTTACTTGGCCATTTATAAAGTTCTCAAATTCTTTTTAACCAGATAAATATCATTTATCTTCAAGTACCATACATTTTATAAATGTCAGTTACCATATGATAATATAAAAGAATATTATATATTAGAAAATAAATACATAGAACCCCACATATTTGAAAATAAATGAAGGATGTTGAAGAGAATTTCTGAGTAGTAAAGTCAAACTTTATCATGATTCCACTTTGTTTATATTGATTCGATCAGGAATAGGAGACAGCATCACACAGAATACAACAGGAATTGCCATCACCAATAAAAACTAGACAATATTCCAGGAATATTATTTTTTGTAACTGAGGTTTAATAAGACAGGAAGAGCTCGGAAATGAAGGCTCAAATCCTGGGCAAATACCAGGACTTCAGATGTTTAAGTTTCTGATAAACTGTGCAATCCATGTGTTTTTAAAACAAACTTTTAAGTGAAAATAGTCACAATATCATAAACAATAAATAATTTTGAAGAAAGAGTAATGCACACCTGTTGGAAAGAGAACAGAGTAGTAGGGCATAAATATCACTGGACTTTAGAAATTTTATCCCCATCTTTTTCTCAGTTTTTGAATACTTGCACATGAAGTGCACATTTCATTTCATGGTTTTTAATGAGTTGGAGATTTACATTGAAATTCAGTACTGTGATAATAACCTCCAAATTAATATTTTCCTTCAGATAAATTGCATTTGAAAAAAAAAATCTAATCTTATTGCCCATAAAGTCACATAATAAAACCAGAATGCCAACTACAGCATGGAAAACTCTCCCAGCAAATGTTACGCAGACAGTCCACTTTCCAAATGTTTGTTCTTTGTATTTAGCTATTAAAATAAGAGTTTAATTTAAAACGTATGAATGAACTCGATAGCAGATAAGCAAAGGAAGTCATTTTCTCTCTTCTGGAGAGCTAGTACTCTATCCTTTTTTTCTTTTATGAATTTACGAAGTTAGTAGGTGCCGTGGGGGTGTGGAGATGGGGGTAGGGCAGAGGAGGAGGGTGTTGAGCATAACTGCTCAGTTACTACTCCACTGTCCTAACAATCTCCGTGGTCTTCCTGACGTTGCTGCCACTGTGTGACTTTATCTTTGGCTGGGATTTATAATTCTGTCATCCAGGAATAGGTGTTTGAAAGGAGCCTTTAAACAACTATCAAAGCATTAAACAGCTACACACGTGGGAACCTACCACAAGTGCTGCCATGAGCTGGCTGTAGAGAATCCCTCAGCCTCGCAGCAGGTGTGATACTACTTAGAGTAGGAGTCTTGGGAGCTGGGTGTTGACAACATGTCCAAAGGACTGGAGGCGAAAGAGCACGCGGCTTGAGTGTGTGAGACAGATGCTGCTTCCTGCTGCGTTCACCATCTCCCACGTGTGATATTCCAACACATTAACAGAGCATTAGGGTTCGTGGCATGCTTAGTGACAGGAATAGAACCATGAAATTGGTAATGTCTTGCCAGTTTTAAAATATAGATGAATAACTTCTTGTCGGAGCAATGAAGTCTTTCGTATCCTATAAAAATCCCGTGTATAACTAATGAGACTCCTGGGCCGTCATACCTGTTCAATTCAATTTCTTACACTAGTTCAGCTGTTCAACTACCTGTGGCACCCGGACTATATGAGGTAGACATTTTCAGAATTGAGTAACGCTATAATAAATTATAGACAAATGCCCTTATCTAAGTTGCATCCTGATGCAGTAGGCAAATTTGATGTTACCATTTTTAATCTATGCCTGGTGTTTCTACGTCAATTATCAGATTTCCTTGATTCCCCTTTATATGGAAACATGTAAATTATCTTATGTCACACACTGTGGAGGGAGAGCCTGGGGATGGCAAGATGTCAGAGAACTGCCATTTTGACTGATTGTACTCCTGGCAACTTATTATGATAATAGATTGCTTTTTATTATATCACTGCATTTGGCTGTGATGATATTTAACTACAGAAGATTAAAGACATGTCACGATGCCAGAGAATTTTATGAATGGGCTAGTGCATTTTTGTCACGCTTAAAATTAGCAAGCCAGAACAGTAATAAACAATCTTGGAAAACCACAGAGTCATTCCACTAAAAAATGCACAATTTTTGTCTTTTGGCATTTCTTTCAGTTGTCAATAAATAAATGTTCATTACTGTCTACATGCTAGCACTGGGCTTAGCCCATGTAGAACACTTGACCGTATACACGACCCTGTCCTTAAAGATCCTGTAGTCAAGTTTATATAACGCAACATGAAAGAATACAAGATCATACATACTATTTCTAACTTATATGCTACGGAAAATAAGTGATGCTTACAGAAGAGAGAAGCAGATCAGTAAGGGTAGAATTATATAGGCCAGTCTGACAGTTAAGTGGTGGATGAATAGGATTTTGTTAAAAAAAAAAAAAAGGAGAAAGGAAGACAACTTAAGGAGATCAATGCATGGAAGAAGAAAAGAATGTGGTTATACAGGGAACAGGTGAGACCATTTCTTAAGCTTAAAGGTGACCATGTTCTAGGCATTGTGCCACCTGATTTATATGCTTTTTCTTGTTTAATCCTCTCATAAAGTAGACATTATCATTCCCATTTTATAGATAAGGAAACAAAACCTTAGGACTGTTCCATAAAGTGTTCCCACAGCTGGGAAACAAAAGAAGTTGAACTCAAGCCCAGTCTATGCATGCACCCTGAGAAGAGCACAGGGCACATAGTGGGTGCCTGCAGGCTCAGTCTAGGGTGGGAGCTGTGAGAACCCAGAAGTGGACCCAGAGCACAGATGCTTTCTTGGAAAAAAGTTCAGGGCTATCTGGGTATGGAGGAAGGCACGGGGATTGTCAAAGAGGACTCTAAAGATTTTAACCTGCAAGGTGAATGTTGACCTTAAGACTCAGAAAGAGAGATAAGAGTGTCTTCTCTTAGACCCCACACTCTTTGGAGTTATCGAGGAACTTCAAGAGCAGGATTCTTTGCCATTTAGAGACTAATATTCAGTCATCTTCACCTTTGGGAGAAAAAAAGGGTGAGATGATTGGTCCCCAGACTGCTGACCTGGTTCTTCTATCAAAGTAACTAGGTCAAGCAGGAGGAAGAGCGGATGAGTGGGGGTGGGGAGAAAGACCTCACCTGAACCTAGAGAGATTTAAAAAGAAAAGGAAAGGAGGTTAGGAAAGACTGTGCTGGAGTCCAGGGAGCTGAGGTTTTGTCTAGATATCCTAAACTCAGTGACAAATTGCAGCAATTAGTTGTTTCAATTCCCAAATGTCATTTTTGTCTTGATTTTCAATATGTGTGTTTGTTAAATAAAAATCTATTGAGTGCCTACTACAGTAAGTGGCTTAAAGGATACAAATATAATCTAGACACAGATCCTACCCTCAAGGAGTTTGTTGAGAATTATGAGACCACATACCTATAATTAACCTTCACAGCCAAGGTGAACATAATTGACAGCCCAAGTTAAGAGCTAAGTCTCCACGTTTCGGAAGAGGAAGACCTACTTCAAGAAAAAGAGGACAAGGATAGGTGGAAGCCTGAGCACAAAAGCTATTTTGGAGGTGGTATTTGAAATATGTGTGATGACATTCAGAGATGGGAGAAGAAAGAAAGCCTGTTTTTGGCAAAACGAAGAGCATAAGTTAAAAGACTGAAAGGTAGGAAAGCATGAAATATGAATAAGAAACATAGTACTTGGGTTTGCCTAGGCAGAAAAGGGTACCTGAATATTTCAGAAAATATCAAGATAATTGATTCAATTTTGTGCTATATTCTGCATGTCTGTTGTTTCATTCAAAACAGCTGACACTGACACCACTAGTCATGTTAGGAGGGTCAACTTGCCCCGAGCCAAATGTCATTCACTGCTTCTGCCAATCAGGTGGGATGAGATCCTTCTCTCCTTACAAATTCTGCAGCCAATGGTGGTCTGGGAAAATGCAAGGATCCCATCAGCTAAAAATACATTAAACCTCATATGCCTATGGCTGGTGGGCAGAGAGACCCTGTAAATAGTGTTAGTAAAAGTATGAGCCTCTCCTTTTCCACTACTCCTTCAATCTTCCGTGGCTCTTCATGGACTCAGTTCTTTCTTCAATATGGGCACAATTCAGCCTCCTTGGATGTGTTCAAAAAATTTATTTGTTTTGAACTAGTAGAAAGTTTCTGGATGCGCTGGAAGGACTTAAAGTCCCAGCACCTATATTGCCTTGCAGAACCTGTCTACGGAAACTGTTTTCTCACTGTTGAGCTACAGACAGAAAACCCAACACTGAAACTCTACAGTTCCCTAAGTGAATCAGGTAGCTATAGGGATTGGGACCATCCTGGAAGGAGTTTGTCTTTTCTAAATCAACATTTGGATCAAGTGGAACAACAGGAACTAATTGTACTAAATGCTGCTTCCCACATGACTTCTTTATAAATAAATTTATTTTTGGTTTAATAAGCAAGCAATTCCGTCTTTTGTATTCAAACATACAATTGAAATAAGCAATGTAGAAAGATAATGAATGATTAAAAATATAGTTTTATCAATAAAGATGTTCATGGAAGAAGTCAGCAGACACAATACAGGGATCTGAGTCTATCAGGGATGATATAAAGAACTTCCTCAGAAATACTATTTGTCAGCATCACATTACTGGACATTAAACAGAAAAGTTTGTAATATCATCTGTGGTCTCTTTCATTGCATCTAGTTATAATGGATCAGTTCCCTTTTCGTTTCTTTTTTAATTTCACTGTGGTCACATGCGTGAGTAAGCACAGACATGGTACATTTAACCAATTTGGCACTATGCCTTAGGTTTATTAAACAAAGTTTTGATGGGCTGTCTCTAAACCCTAGCCCCTCAGGTAATTCTTGCAGCTGTAATATTACCCCTAAGGTGACCTTCACTCTGCTGGTGTTGAGGCTCAGGACACTGCGAAAGTGAAATCCACACACTTTGGGGATTCCACACACAGTGTTTATTCCTTAGATTTTTCTCCTCTTTCCTGGATATTGTCTTCTTTATGCCTAACAACTTCCACAACCCTGACACATTATTGAATAGAATTATAGGCTGTTTTCTCTCAAGGTATTTCATATACTTCCTTAGAATCATCATGGTTGGGGCTTAAATATTTTGTGGTTAGGAAATAAATGAGTGAATTCCTTTTTGTTTTTTCCCAATGAACAGGCAAAGTCCTCCTCATTGATTAAAGAGCTAGATTTTTTTCCCCTACTGTTCTTGCCCAGAGTAGTGTATAAATATCTACCTATGAGCTCCCAGATTGAGTTTTATGTATAGTGTGAATTTTTTTAATGTCAAGAAGACATACATTCCAAGTCTTTCCTTCTCAAGTCTAATCTAGCAAACGAGGCCTAATTTTTATTACACATCATATTAAAAGAGAAAATTGGCTTCTAATATATTTTTCTGCCATGTATAATAGTGAGGTAATAAATCGCAGCACTATATGTTAACAAAATAAAAATATTTCAAGGCAGGTGTCTTCAGAGGTTGCATATAGGCCAAACACAATGGCAGGTATATTCCTTATGGAAATAAGGAATAAGACATGTGAACTTAAGGCTCCTTGTCCCTTGGTAGATTTGTCTAATTCTCTATTAGTTTAGCACCTACCATGGTATAGAAGGATCATAAAGTTTGATCGTTACTATGAACATTTTATCTCATCAGCTAACAGCCCTTTTCCTTTTTTGGAGTGTTACCAGGGTGGAACATACTACAGAAAATGCACTACTAAAAAAAGAATTGTAGTAGGAATATTTCATGGGCAACCAGATTGCAAGCAGTTTCCATAATCCGTGATTTGAAATAGTCTACATAAACTTTTACTCAAGCAAAAACCTTGTCAGAAGCCTATTTTTTCAAAAAGAAAAAGAAGGATAAATTACATGATAATCAAAATTACCTTTACTTATGTACGATTTTTGAAAGAAAGAAACACTTTAAATGTATTTTTATACAGTTTTCATGGCAGCTCACTGATATTGCATAATGATTATGAAGGCAAAAACAAACCCACAAATAATTGAACGTACCAAAAACTTAAATGCTCTTATTTGTGGAGAGATGTCAATGAATCCAACAACCAATTACTTATTAAATATTTCCTTTTCTTTTCTGATAGTGCTGATGATTTATATTGGCCAAAGATGCAGACATTTCATTTGTCATATGTTTAGGACTTTAATCTTTACAATGGCCTGTGGAATTTGATAGGGTCCCTTTTCCTAGTGAGGGAACTGACACACAGAAGAGATAAAGCAACCTACTAAAGCCCACAGTAGCCATTTTAAAATGGATCTGCTTCACACTTGGGAAATGGCTCCCGCCCATGTGAGTAAATCCTTCGAAATGCAGAGCTCTCTGGAGTGCTAATTGCACGATGAGGCAATGCTGGGAGATAATGGTAAAAGTCTCTTTCAATAGCTTTGCAACCAGCTTTGTATCTTTGCACACTTGACTTTTCTGATCCAGCTAGTTTACTGAGTCCTGAAATCACCTCCTTAGTGGGTTTTTTTTCCCTGCTTCTATGAGTTCATCTCTCTGTCTCCATAGATATGGATTTCCCCTTCATATTTCTCTTCAAAATGATTATTAGATATATACTGCTGAAGATTCCACAGCAGAGAGAGAGATGGAGCCAGACACACTGTTTCGAGGTCTGCATCCTCCCAATTTACCTCTTCATAGACTGTCTGAGATGGGATTATGTCCCTCAACCTCTATGAGAAAAGCCTTTCAGCTGCTGTCAGTTTCATTTAAAGAACCCACAATGAGTGACGCCTGACTGCATCGTGCTGTTTTATGTGCACAAAATCCTGGGGTGCATAAGGAAAGTATAGCCCTGATGCCTTGTTTATTTCATTTTGGCCTCGCAGAGTCAGTTTTCAGCGATGTGCTACCTCTCCCTAGCACTCCATCTCAATTTACTGAGCAACTGTGAGCTCAAGTAACTTATCCAAAGTCACACATGAGTGGCTTACCAGAATTCATACCCCAGAACTGTCATGGTTCCTAAATCCTTTATTATGAGCATTATACCATACCATCTTCCAGGTCTCAGTATTAACATCATGTAAATTTATTCTCCAGCATGATTCATTAAAATGAAAATGGGCCATTTTCTCTGATTCTCCAAGCACTTCAGAAGAAGCGTTACATCCTGAATACAGATTTCATTTCTGAGAAGGAGACAAGAAAAGAAGTTAAACCTTTAGTTGTATTGGAGGCTGGTTCATCTTAAAAGGGCTTTTATTCCAGTTTTCAGTTTAAAATATTAAAAGGAAAACCAAGCAGTGTTAGGTTAAGAATAGCTACAACTGCATTTTTTAGCAGTAGGTAAAGCAAGGAAACTAAAAAGTGCCTGTAATTCAGTGGCAAGAACCTAATGAATCTCCTCCAGATTAAACGTTAATGTAAAACTAAATTAAAAACAAACAAACAAACAAAAAAACCGGGCGCCTGGGTGGCTCAGTCAGTTAAGCAACTGCCTTCGGCTTAGGTCATGATCCCAGGGTCCTGGGATCGAGTCCCGCATCGGGCTCCCTGCTCAGCGGGGAGCCTGCTTCTCCCTCTCCTTCTGCCTGCCACTCCCCCTGCTTGTGCTCTCTATCTCTCTGACAAATAAATAAATAAAATCTTAAAAAAAAACCTAAATAAAAAAAATCAACCTGTGCTAGACACCCACTCACACATTTTTAAATACTTACTGCCATCAAAAAATACATAGCATCAATTCCCTTTTTTGGTGGAATCTCATTTTCCAGTTAAATAGAGAATCAAAATGATAATAGAGCAACCATATATAGAGCTCCAGGACAAAATAATGTCACAAGATACAAAAACTCAACATCTAAGTGTTTAAGATTATAGTCAAGGGGCAGAGAGGTGAAAATAAAAGTGGAGAAATTACAAATTGTGACTTTTGTCTTTTTTTCCCCTTTCAATAAAAGAATTCTCCTCTGGATCCATTCTTCTTTTATTTTTTAAATATAAAGAAATTCCATTTTCTTTCACACAGATACTTAGATTAATAATGATCGTTAGTAAGAATCACTTAAACACCCACTATGTGTAAGGCATCAGAATTGACACTATTTGGGTAATAAATATCACCTCACTCAAGGATTTTGCAATTTGGTTGTGGAGCAGAGCATACATTTAATGATACAAGCATACATCTATGATGCAAAGAAGGGAATGCCAAGTAGGTGGCACACACAGTAAATAAAACAGGTGTTTAGATAGGAAATAACTAATGTCAGAGCAAAAAGTGAACCTTTCCGATCAGAGCAGAGGCACAGGAGACAATAAAGGATGGTGAGAAGAGCATGACTTCAGGATTGTAATGGAACTATCTGCAAATCCCATCTCTACCACTGCTAGCTGTGTGCTGTTAAGCAGAATTTTTAACTATTCTGATTCCACACGTATTCGTAGGTATGATTACACCTACCCCGTAGAGTTATTCTGCATACTAAATTAGGAGGTGTACATAAGTATCTCCTTAATAAAACAGAGTTAATCTCTAGGTAGGTGTAATTCAGTGGTACAATGGTTCTAGTGGTGATAGTATTAAGGGCATTTTTGTAATGCCTGGGACCAGAGTCTGGCATAGAAAAGGCCCCAAATAAAATTTAGTTCCTTTTCCTAAGCCCTCTCTTCACCTACAATACAATTTAATTCTCTAATTGCTTGAGTTGAACTGAAAGTCAAAATAAATCTTAGAAGTTCAGAAATGGAGATGGACAGGGCCGCCTGTGTGGCTCGGTCAGTTAAGCATCTGCCTTCTGCTCAGGTCATGATCCCAGGGTCCTGGGATCAGTCCTGCATCGGGCTCCCTGCTCAACAGGGAGTCTGCTTTCCTTCTCCTTCTGCCCTCCCTCTGCTCGTGCTCTCTCTCTCTCAAATAATAAATAAAATTTTTTTTAGAAAAAAAGAAAGAAATGTAGATGGACATTTCAGATGTGAATAAGAGTGAACAAAGTCTGCAAGTTGAAAATGTAATTGGGGCACTCAAGAAACAATACTGGTTTTTATTTTATTATGTTTATGTGTGGGGGGAGGTGGTAAGTGTTGATTGTGTAGAGGAATACTATGATATCCATTTTAAGAGATGATGATGAGCAGTCTAAATACTACATGTGGTAATTGTCAGGTAGAGGGTTTTTCCTCCTACTTTTTGACTTCAAACAAAATAACAACATCTTTTCTCCTATAGCTATAAAAATTTTGCTAGTGTAGACATGTTCCCAAATGCAAGAAACATAATTGATAAAATGCAATGTTCTGTTTAGCATTTTGACATCTTTTACTGTCTTCTATTTTTATTTTATTGAAAACATATTTTACGGTTAAAAATAAATCATGTTACTCAAAGTGATAAAAATTGGTTTTAGGGATAAGCTGTTGGGGAAATGCACCAAAATAAATACCAGGTAGAGAAAAGATATATAAATCTTAACTACCAAAGAAGGTCATTCATCTATAGAATCCCAATAAATAGGCAAAACAATTGTTGTTTGTTAAAGAGAGAGAGTAGAGGAGGAGGGATAGAGGGAGAGGGGGAGAGACAATCTTAAGTAGGCTCCATGCCCAGGGCAGAGACCGACACAAGACTCCATCTCACGAGCCTGAGATCATGACCGAAGCCGAAATCAAGAGTCTTGACTCTCAACCGACTGAGCCACCCACGCGCCCCAGGCAAAGCAATTTTAATAAAAATTCATTTCAGAGTAAAGGTAATTAGCAAACATACACATGCGAGAAAGTTCATCCTCACACGTGGTACAGGGAATACAAATACGATAGCTGTATGATAGAAGTGATAGGCATTGGGGAGGGTATGTGCTATGGTGAGCGCTGTGAATTGTGTAAGACTGTTGAATCACAGACCTGTACCTCTGAAACAAATAATACATTATATGTTAAAAAAAAAAAAAAAAAGGAAGAAGAAGATAGCAGGAGGGGAAGACAGAAGAGGGGAAAATCAGAGGGGGAGACGAACCATGAGAGACTATGGACTCTGAGAAACAAACTGAGGGTTCTAGAGGGGAGGGGGGCAGGGGGGATGGGTTAGCCTGGTGATGGGTATTAAAGAGGGCACATTCTGCATGGAGCACTGGGTGTTATACGCAAACAATGAGTCATGGAACACTACATCAAAAACTAATGATGTAATGTATGGTGACTAACATAAAAAATTAAAAAAAATTTTTTAAAAAGGTAAAAGTGATACAAAATTTAAAAATGATGAAATATTAGCAAAGTTTCAAAGATGTTGCTAAATTCATTTGTTCTCAGTAGCATTGAAATTTGGATGATTGTTTTAGAAAATCACAGGAGAAAGATGACAGACAGGTGATATTCAGCATGCTAACTAACTGCAGTGGCTGTTTGGAACACAGTGCTCTAAGAATTCTAAACCACATGGGGTCTTGTAAGGAAAGAGCACTAGACTTGACAAGAAGTGACTGCTGTGGGTAAGGGCATAAAAATAAAGATAGAAGATTTTCAAATTCTTTGATTAGAAAACCTCCACTCCTATGCACATGTTTCAACACAAGACAAAACAATGATGTATTTATGAAGGTGTTCATCACAGAATTAAATATCAGAGCCAAAAAAAAAAAGAAAAAGAAAGAAAGAAAAAAAGAGCAACTTCAAAAACAAGTAAAATAGATTAATAAACTATGAGTCTCATCATTGAGTTTTATACATTAAAAAGTATAGTTTTATAGACCACATAGAAAACTCTAACACTTCCTCCATTATATTTTCTCTATGTAACATGCCCATGGTAAGCAAATAAAATAATAACTGAATTAATTTAAAAGCACTGAGACTTTTTTGCCACTGAGATCAGTTTTGTATTATTTCCCTCCCCCTTGGCATTTTTTGGTAATAGTTATGATTTCCTGATTCTTTGGAAAAGAAAGCTTGATATTTTATCACAGTTAATTTGGTAGAAATTAAATTTCAGGTATATGAATTTAATAAATTAGCATATCATCAGGCTGATGTTCTATCTTTATTAAATTAAAATTAATAAGACTAGAAAGAAATGACTTTCATCTTCTGCCTCTTTATAGTGAAATTTGCTAATTAAACAAAACCTCAGACTACTTAGGAGCAAAACATATTTTTATGCCCTGCATTTATAGGCTTAGTATTAGAGTAGACAAGGTTCTTTGCAAAGACATTTTTCAGAGAAAGCTGCAAGACTAAATTACAAAGTATACTGCATTTTCTGCAGATTTGTGGTAAACCAATAAGCTATGCACCAGGAGGCTGCTAGAAGAACAGAGTTCCACTTTACTGTTCCAGTACTTAAAATGTTTTGAATTAGGTCCCAGTATTGCATCTGAAAATACCTATCACAAAAAGCTCTTTTTGCATTCTTCATCGTCTGTCATAACAAAATTTGTTTGTTCTCACAGCATTCTTTTATTATCTTTCTAAATACCACTACAATGCTGATTTTTTTTTAATATATTTTATTTAGGTAGCACAAGTAAAATTATAAAAGGGGTTTTTTGTCTTTTTTTTAAAGATTTGCTTGTAAATATCACACCTATTTGATTAAATATTTTGTAAAACATTTTGTGGAATGAGAAGCAGATAAGAATTTGGCAAGCAAATAAGCTTTCAGGTATATAAAACAGTAGCCTAAATGAGGACATGTTCAGGGTTTGGCAAAGAGATTATAGAGTTCAACTCTTTATTGCTATCAAAAAAGAAAATCAGCGTGCAGGAAGACTGGTCATTTAAATTGATACATATAAAATTTGTGTAGTTGCTGTGTATCCAGAAATACCAAAATAAGTTACTTTTCTCTACCTCAATCCAGGCTCACAAAAGTATACAAAAAATGTATGCTGCATAAGTTCCTGAATGACTGACTGTAGAAAGCCTATATGATGGTAAATGATTTTGTCATAACAGACCCTATGTTTATAATAAATTACCCTCTAGCATATGCAATCATTGTTTAGCCATTTGTAAAATTATCTTTGTTCCCCAACCTCAATTACATCACTACCATCACCATGTTTTTGTGTAAGGTAGAGGCAGTTCTAGAAATAATGGTAAGATATTTAGAATTAGAGGGAGTTAAAATAGACTTTATACTTATTGTGATATCTTGAGTTTACATATTTTTCTATCTTCCTAGGTGGTGTTTGTACAACATGATATACAAGTAACAAGCATTAAAAATGCTTTAGGTTTTTAAAAACTAATAAAAAACTGAAAAATTCAGTTTTAAAAAACTGGTCAAAGGTTAGAGGAAGAAATGGCTGAGTTATCTAAAATTTGGGGAGGAAGGGAAAATCATTTTAATCTTTAACCTTTTATTTATTTGTACATATATTAGCTAAGATCTATTGCCATAACAGCAAGACACAACAATATTGTGGCTCAGAAGACAAAAAAGGTTATTTTGCCTTCACATTACAGACCAGGCCTGCAGGACAGACGGACAGCTTTGCTCCACGTGGTCATTCAGAGACCCAGGTTTTTTCTAACTTGCTGATCTGCAGTCCTCTAAACCAGGGGTCAGCAATCTTTTTCCCTAAAGGGTGGTGGGCCATATATGGTTTCTGTCACATATTCTGCTGCTTTTTATTCTTTTAGCAATACTTTAAAAATTGTGAAAACCATTTTTAGCTTACAGATTGTACAAAATAGTCCACAGGTCAGCTTTTGCCTGTGGGCTGAAGTTTGCTAACCCCTTCTTTAAGGAAATGTCCTGCATATTAGACGCTTGATCAATGCCACATCAATGTACCAGCTTCAGGAAAAGGAAAACAACAGAAGTAGAAGGCAAGCAATTTCCTCTTAAGGAATTAAAGCAGTAGTTCTACACATCACTTTCAGCCATATTCCATTGCCAAGAATTTAGCCATATGGCCATATCTAGGCATAAGACGGGCTGGCAAATGAAGTCTCAACGTAGATTTCCACATACCCTGCTAAAGCTCTAGTACCATATGTGTCAGTTTGGTCCTCTGGGAAGTAGACACCAAGACGAATTTAGGAGTACAAAAAGTTTATTGGAGAAGTGAAAGATAAAATGTAGAGGAAGCAGAATTGGGCTGGGAAAGTCCTCAAACTGATGCAGATCTAATACCTGTGAAAAAGGAAAGAAGAAGGGAAGAGGGATTGGGCAGGACAAACCTCAGACCAAGATGCAAATCTGGCAAAAATTAGGTCAATATTGCCCATTAGGCGAGTCCTATGTCGGGCAGGGATTGCCAGACCCTAGTGCCCCCACTATGCTTGGTCTTTGGCTGTTGCTGCACAAGAGGAAAGTGGCCTGGGCTTAAAATCTGAGGTGAATCATGCAGTTACTAGCTGCTGGAGACTCCCAACTGACTGTATATATTCCAGCTAACTGGCAAGCTCTTCCTTAAAATGAGATCCGAGATGGGAAACTCCATAGCTGCTAGGTTGTATAATAAAAGCAGAATGGATTTAAGGAACACCAGCAACTGACACAGTATGAGCACACATGCGTGCACATGCGCACGCACACACACACACACAATTAGTATCATAGGGTGCACTTTTTGTCAAGTTTGTGATTTATTTTTTATTTATAAGCTGACACTACATAGAATATAATTGTAATTGTCAGTTTGTATGAAATGAGATACAGCTGAAACACTGAGAAAGATCTAATGAGGGCCCTATGCCTGAAGTCACCACAAATAATTTGTAATATAGATATAGAAAATCAGCAGGGATAAATTGTAAATTTTTCTGATTCACATCAAAAGCGTTACTGTAGTATACCTTTAACACCCATGATGAAATGGTGTTTTTAAGAATTCTTACTCTCCATTGTTATCCAAATCCAACAACTGGAATTAATTCAGATGAAAGAAAACACAAAAGACTAGGTTTGACTATAAATATCTTTGTCCACATTCAATAAATGAATTCAGTAAAGAAATAGCTCCCCATTCAGAAGGGTAAAGGATAATAATGTCTACCATTCATTGAAGGTCTTACTATATATCAAGATCTGTATGTATGTTACATCCAATCTTGTAACATCCCTGCAATAGTTGCTGTGATGCCCATTTTGCAGATGATGGAACAAAGGCTCAGAGAGTTTCAGTGATTGCATAAAGGCATATGACTAATATAGAGTTTACCTGGAGTTGAGCGTAGAACCCATGATACCAGCACCCATCATTCCTCAGTAATTCCATTGTCTTTCTAAAATCAACAATCCTTGTGGAATAATCATTCTTTTAAGAGTGTTTACATTTAGTCATATTTGGAACTTATTGCTGTTCCTAAAGGACTTTAATTCAGTACAAATTAAGGTGAGAGAAATTTGTGTGTAGCTGTTTAATAGGCTTTTTACTTGCTACTGTATTTTCTGGAGCTCACACATGTGGGACCAGATTCAGTTTAGGAAAAATACTTGAATTACATTTTAAAATATATGTTTTGTTGGGGAGCCTGGGTGGCCTCAGTCGGTTAAGCGTCAGCCTTCGGCTCAGGTCATGATTCCAGGGTCCTGGGATGGAGCCCTGCATCTTACTCAGCGGGGAGCCTAGTTCTCCCTCTCCCTCTGCCTTCCTGCCACTCCACTTGCTTGTGCACTCTCTTTGTCAAATAAATAAATAAAATCTTTAAATATACATATATATATATGTTTTTGTTAAATCTCTTTCTTATAAGAAATCAGCAAGGTGTGTGTGTGTGTGTGTGTGTGTGTACACGTATGTAGCCAAACTTGAAACATAAGCCTAAATATCCAGGATATCTTCTCACATATCATTATATAATTGGCATTCCTCATTCTTGCCCTAATTATTGCCTGATCTAATGATCAAGAAGTAGAATAAAGACATCCTTGGAAGGTTAATAAGCCATCCAGAAAATTAGATTAGCATGATCAAACCTTAATGATTATTATTTCTCATTATATTAGATCACCTGAAAAGTTTGAGAAAGAAAAAATAAATTGGCATCACCGGGCAATTATACTTGTAGTTTTCCACAGTAGGTTTTACAGATGATCACCAGTTATGAATTCTTTTCATATCTAAAACCAGAGATTTTTTATACATTATTCGACCATTATTACAGTAATCAGAGCCCGTTTATTTGATCATCATCATAATGGAGTACTTGAGGCATTTTCTCCTTTGCTAATTGACAGTTGGTCAGTTAAGAGGTGCTTTTCACAAAGTCTTCCATAACCCTAAGGGTTTGAATTAGCTTCTAATAAATGCCTGAGAAGCTCCTCTAAATTCTTAAGTGCATCTGCTAAAACTCCCAACTGCTATTTTCCACCTTCTGGTCAAGAAATGCCTTTGATCTGCCATCTAGCTGCCTTTCTTGCTTGTATCTATCTGTCTCAAGCATTGTAACCCTACTCATCAGCACAATGACACATTATCATTTAGATATCATTTTCCGAAAACAGATTTCTCTGAGAAAGAAAAAGAGTAGGAAAAGGGTCAAACTGAAGCTTGGATTGCCCTTTTTGGAGAATTATAAGGGGTGGCATATGGTCAGAAGACTGAGCCTTGAGTTTGATCCTCACTCCTACCCTAAATACACATGTAGGCCCTTTCTGTGCAGACTTTTTGGCTCACTGGCTCCTCCCTGCTCGCCCACATGCCACTTCACCATCTGTGGCCGGACCCTCCAGAGCCCAGGTTCCACAATATCAATGTTCAGTTCTGCAAAATTGGTCCCTTCAGTTTTACTCTCTGGTGGTGGTGAGATGGGGGGAATGAGTTGGACTAAATGAGTGAATGAACTCACTGATTTTTAAAAGAGAGTATGTGCAGTCCTAAACTATTAAAAAATGTTTAAAAATATTTCCTCACAATAGTCTAATTTCCATGATGATGGGAACTTTAGTTAGTTCACTACTTTGTCCCCATTATTATCAGATAGGTGGTGTTTGGTAAAACTTGGTGGAATGAATGAATGTGCAAGAGAAATGGGTGATATCACTGAATTAAAAATTCAATATCTAGTTTTATCTTAATCTCTTAATGTCATTGTATTTTTAAGTAAATCAACATATGAAGAAGATATTTTTGTGGTGCAGACTTCCATGATCGGGAATGTGATTGATTATCTAAAACACTCGTTGATAATAGAAGAGGGAGAGAAAGGATTGGGGAGAGAGGGAAGGAAGAGAGGTGGGGGGGGACAACGATACACACTGTTTTCTCAAATGTAAGAAAGCAATATATAAATACATATATTTGAATAAAGAAACATTATCACTATAAATATATACCTGTAAATATTAAGTTTAAAAATGACCTTTTTTCTTGTCTCAGCCAAAACCTATTCCTTCTTTTATTCATAAATATTTTCTAAGTGCCTTACCATGTGCCAAGTAATATGTGAGTACTAGGGTACAGAGCAAAATAAAACAGTTCTTACCCACAGAGAAACCACAGAGGTAGTCTCTTTCTTCCTCACATCCAGACTACAAAGTGAAAAGTATAAAGGATAAAATGACATCCTTAGTATCTCTCACACTGAATTAATTTAGAAAAGTTAGCAATTGAAAATCTCCTTTTCACCAGCTGAGGTTAGTTTCCTTGGTGTGTTTTCTAGTGTTTAAAATAAGTATTTTGCAATTAGGGTGAGATATGCTAGTGACAGCTGCAGAAACCAAAGGCTTCTATTTATTCAGATATCCATTTATCTCTAAAATATCAAAGTAATGGCAGATCCCCAGCTTATCACTGCTTCTAGATGTGAACACAGAATTAAATCTCTATATGCCTTCATTTTGCTTTAATCTCCCTCCTCAAACTGCTAGTAATGAAAAGCCTGTTGATGTCAGTTGGGAAGATAATTCTTCTGTAGGAAGGTTTTAACCTCCAAAAATCAAGCCCGTTCTATTACAAATAATACACTTCGCAAGGCTCCCATGTTGTCTTGTTTTAAACTCACATGGCTAAGTTTATATATGGAAGAATTAGGCCCACACGAAAAGGAAACATTTTTTTTCAAGGATCTATGCTAAGCAGTGTGTATATATCGGTGCTGAACTCCAGGCACAATAATTATTCTTGGTATATGAGGTAGGCACGCTAACCCAAATTATAAATATAAATGCAAGTTGGTAGCCAGAGCCTTGGACAGAGGAACAAAACATATTCATTAAAGCCACATTTACTCTATCGTGCTAGTTCTAACCTGTTGAGCTTGATGCCACAGTGATACTGATGCTCATCATCAGGATGTTTAGAGACTACATTAGAAGATAGCTATGTTTTGAGCACTTGAGATACAGTAAGAAAACAAGGTTTTGTTAATTAAGAATTTCTATTGTGTTGGGGCACCTGGGTGGCTCAGTCAGTTAGACGTCTGCCTTCGACTCAGGTCATGATCCCAGGGTCCTGGGATGGAGTCCCGCATCGGGATCTCTGCTAAGCGGGGACCCTGCTTCCCCCTCTGCCTCTGCCTCTGCCTCTCTCTCTCTCTCTCTCTCTGTCTCTCATTAATAAATAAATAAAATATTTTAAAAAGAATCTCTATTGTGTTTATTTATTCATCAAGGACATACATCAAAACTACGCACATAGTCATACCACACATGTATGCATCATGGTAAGATATTGTCTCCAGCTCATGGGAAGATGAAAATGGCAGTGACACCATCTCTTACTTTATATAGGTTGTAAGGCTCTAAAACAAAAGTACTGAATGGGGAAAACTGACTCATGAATACGATCATATGCTGTATCTGAGTTACATCTTTCTAGAGCAGCGTTGTCCGGTAGAACTTTCTGTGTTGATGGAAATGTTCTGTATCTGTCCTGTCCAATACAGGTCATCACTAGCCACATGTTGCTATTGATTTCTTGAAATGGAGCGAGTGCAACTGAGCAACTGAATTTTTAATTTTATTTCATTTTAATGTAACATATATTTAAGCAGCTACAGGGACATTATGATCCTATAGCACCTGACTTTTAGTTTTTTAAAGACTCGTTTTTTACCATAGTAATTTAAAATACTGCTTTTAGTCAAATGTTAACCAAGAAGTTACATAAAACATAATTTTATCATCATTCAATAAATGTTTATAGAATATTTAAAATCACCCCACTGAAGTGGATTTTCTATGTTTCAATAAGATTCCTTCAAGGTATTTAGAGATGAAACTCAGTACGTTTCCAGGCTTCTCACCACCACCTTTCGTTTAACATATCAAGGTTTTGGAATTTGTAGTTTAAAATGTTAACACTAGATATGGTCATTGCCTAGTCGGTCACATCTTCTCAGAACCAGTAGCAGCAACTTGATATTCGGGGTTGAATATGCCAAGTACTTGTTAACTTCTCTACTGGCTTATTAGAAGAAAGATTTGATGTCTGAAAGCAAAGACATGAGATTACTTTGGGTTCCCACTCTTCTAGCCAGCCAACTATTTGATTTATTTGATGAGTGATCTCAGACAACCCTTTCAGGCACTGAACCATCAGAGAGTTATGTTGCTGGGTGATAAGAAACCTTCAGAGATACATAAATCTTTTACCACTGGGAGTTTCATCTGTTCTGGAATAAAGAACATTTTTATGTATGATGTTTCTATCTGGATAGCTATAGGAATATTCTAGAAAGATTCACAGACTTAGTCAAATTCATACTGACAAGGACCTGAAAACAATACAATAATTACCAAGGATATGTTAGACAACACTTTATTTTTCTTTTATTCTTATTTTGTTTCCCGAAGGTTTGAAGGGGTGGTTAATGTATTATACGTTGAGAAGTCCATTAATCTTTTGATTAGCATTTGTTTTCCTCTATTTTCCTTAGAGACAAACCAACAAATGAGGAATGTTCTTAATTTGATCTCTGGAGTAATCATAGATATGGACATTGTATCATTTAACAAATGCACTAAACGAACTAGTCGTCTTTTTAATGTACATTTCTATGCGCCAAGAATGCATCAAACTGGCTTCTTAATTTTACTGAAATTTTATTTCCAATCTAATGTGGCTGCTTACCGTATCTAGTCTTGGGCTTTTTAATAGGAGTAAAATCCAAGTAATTTGTCTTAAAAAAAAAAAAAAAAAAAAAAAGTTGAAATCCTTCCCAGTTGCATTAAAACTGATGTGAACCTGCTTTTAAAAACATATACTCTAAAAGTGGCACTCCTGGCTGTTATCCCACCCACAGATCTCTCTCAGTATGCAGCAGTTTTCACTAAGAAGACTCCATCGTCTCTAGTACACTCACCTTGCCCTGGGACTGCCAGGTACGGCTGGTATGTCATAGAGGCTGTCTTTAAAAGACATCTTCCCCGCTTAGAAATTCCTCACCTGAATATTTTTCCATCCCTTTGCACTTGCTCATCTGTACACAAACAAATCACTGCCTCAGCCATCTGACCCTCTTTTGAGTAAAGCTAAAGTACATGTTTTTTTGGAATCCCTTCTTAGGCAAAGGAATGTGGTTTACAACCTTTCTCTGTGACCTGCTTGTCAGGCAGTGCGGGAGCAGAGGAGGTGTGGACCTGTTGTCATGAAAGACAGCCCATGTTTCCGACACGAACTTGACAACGCAGGGAGAGTCCTCTTCATTTTGATACCTGTATTTGATTTGCGTTGATGGAAAGTATTTCTGTATGGAGGTGGTTTTTCTTAAAAATGAATATAACTCAGTAAAGATATGATAAGTCCCTGAGTACTACCTCAGATTCAGGCGTATTTTGAAGAGATGGTGTTTAGCACATTTAAGTCCTTCTCCATCCCCCTTCTCTTCCGTTTAAAAATGCTGTCCATACCCATGCCAGTACAGCGACATGATTCCATAAGGACGGTGCTGCAGACACACAAAGACAAAGCAACTGAGTACAGAGACAAAATTAGTTGCTACATATCAATATTTCACAAGACTTTAAGTATTTCATTTAATTAACATTTTCTTTGAATCACACTACATATTTTTCAGGGAGAGAAACTTCTATTCATTTTATCTGATCTAAAAATACGAATATGCATGAAGAAATCTAAGCAGCGTTGGGGAAAATGAAAGCAACAGTACAGAATGTTTTGTGGGCATGAATTTGGGCAGGAAGCAGAATGTGTTTTGAGATAGGAAAAAAAAAATGATTTCCATTTGGGGATACCCCGAATCAGCCACAATCTGACTTTTATGTCAAAGGGCTTTAAGGCATTAAAAGCATGCATGTGAGTATAGCTTTTAAAATACCAATAATTATTAGGAAATATTTCCTGTATGCTCTGTAAAAGTAAAATAGGGCTTATTTAAAGATACAAGAACTTGTATATTCTTGCCTTTTTCGGATAGCTGTTATCAATATTAGCTCTGGTGAAGGAGTAAGGTTAAGTTGTCCTAAATGTTTCAATAATTTCTTTGTATATTCTCCCCGGTGACAGTATAATATGATTCCAAGCCTTATTTACTTCTCTACCTTCCCATATAAAGCTAGGGAGAGGCCAAATATCTCTGGCTTCATACCCTCCTCTTCAAACCATCATCAGGGAAGCTGCCATCATCACTCAATAAACTGTTTCTTATTCAAAACTCATGCTATTTACTGAAACTACCCTTGCCCATACTTTAGGTATAAGCTGCTGAACCTCACATCGCTGCCATTTTCCTCAATGAATCAGTGCTTGGCTCACTTTCATGTAGTCTATTCGAGGGTAACTAGCAGTTAGATAACTGGGAGTTGGTGAAATTGGCACAGTGGAACACATTGCATTCATGCCTCTTAGCCTCCTCTTCTAACATAGTCAAGTTATGCTAGCTTACGTGAGGGTATGCGGTGGAAACAAATACCTCCTAAAACTTAATGGCTTAAAAAAACCAAGGTTTATTTTTTATGCTCACTACATGTTTACTGCAGGTTGACTGGGTAAGGTGCTGGGTGAGGGCTCTGCTTATTGCAATCACTCGGGGACCTGGACAGATGGAGCAGCTCTCTTGAATGTTGACTTTATACTTGCACTTAATCCATCAGTAGATCTTTGCACTTCTCTCTCCAAATTCTGTGCCACATCTCACAATTTTCTACTATCCCTGTGCCATAGCCTTCTCATTAGGCTCCGTTCCAGCCCCTCTCGGGCACGCTTCAATAGTAGGGAAGGTCTTCAACCAGCAGTCACCTTCACTCAACCATTCATTAGCCAGAACTAATTCCAGGGCCTAGTAACATCTGGGGAAAGATCATCTTGCCCGGTGCCCAAACATTTTATGGACAACATGTAACTACCACAGAGTCTGTCTTGTATTTCTTCTCAATACTGGCTCCATAGTTCCTCCGACTCCTCAACTTCATTCAAGCTGACTGGAAATGTGGTCACACCTGGTCATTACCCGGAACTGCTACAACACAAAGACCTCAAATTCTGGAAATGCCCCCTCTGACGCTTGCTTCCTATCATCTCCCAAGTCCTGTGCTAGGAATAGATATAAATGCAAATAAGGCATATGACTTGACCTTGAAGAACTCACAGGACTATTGGGAGAATCAGGAAAGTAACCCTACTTCTACAGTGTGATAAGTAGAAAGAATGTGTTGGGGTCACAGACCAAGAGCTTTACCCAGCCTGGGGGTGAAGGACAAGGCAGGAAAGTGAGGGCATCTTTCCTGAACAGTGTGGTGCTACAGCTGAGTCTTCAAGTTAAAATCAGAATCAGCCATTAGACAGTGGAAACTGCATGTGTAGATCCCAGCCAAGCAGCAAGTACAGCTATAGCATGAGGAGGGTGCCAGGAGCCTAGAGATGAGGACGGAGTGATAGGCTGGTGGGAATTCATAAAAGACTTTAAATACAGTGATAAGGACTGGGTTTTTTATCTGAAAGGTAATGGGAAACCTTTAAACAGAGTTGTATCATAATTAAGATTTGTATTTTTAAATGTAATACGTATCATTCCAATTTGCTTATTGACCACTATTTCAGTCATTAGAAATACTTCATTGACTTCTAAACTGAAACCACAATCTTAAATTAAATGAACAACAGTAAAGCTCTGCAAAAATATGACTTAAAAACAAAATTTTGGGGGCGACTGGGTGGCTCAGTCGTTAAGCGTCCGCCTTCAGCTCAGGTCATGATCCCAGGGTCCTGGGATCGAGCCCCGCATCGGGCTCCCTGCTCTGCGGGAAGCCTGCTTCTCCCTCTCCCACTCCCCCTGCTTGTGTTCCCTCTCTCGCTGTGTCTCCCTCTGTCAAATAAATAAATAAAATCTTTAAAAAAATTTTGTTATTAATTCTGTCAGTGTAACCCCCAATGTCATAATACAAATGGGTTGTCCTTTTAAGACGTTTTCTTCTTGGATCTATTATATTTACCAATGTGTTTTTATTTACTCACAAATTTAAATCATATCTTTATGCCTGATAATTTTAGCATACATGTTTTTCAATACTGTAATTATTAAAATAAAAATTAAACAGAAGTAAGAAGCTGCAGTCCCTATTAAACCTAAATCTTCATGGTTTAGGCAAACAGCAAATTTTCCTAAAACAGAAGAATTTTTTCCCCAAATCTGCAAAAACAAGGAAACTAATTTAGTTTCAATTATCTTACAATGCAGGTGTAAGGTGTTCAAAAATAAAAGGTCCATGAATCTTGATGAAACTATAAATGAAAGTGGTCTGAGTTTTAAAAAACCTGGAGTTGAGAAAATTGGTCTCATTATGAAATCCTGAATAGAACATTGTTAATTTTAAAAATTTTATCATTTTCCATTTATCTCTGGATATCTTTGGCAATCTACTGGCAATAAAATTTTTTCTAAAATCCTTGCAATTTTTTAAAAAATCTAGTTGTCCTTTCCACAATTATTCATTCTTTCCACTTGGCAGATTCAGACTGAGCTAATGGTTCCATAAGTAGACATATGGATTAGTTGAAGTCAATTTCTAACCTATTCCAGCATTTAGCTTTCTTAGACCTTTTTGTGGGTTTTGTTTTGTTTTGTGGGGTTTTTTTTTTCCATTTTGTGGAAGTCGTTCATGTCTTATTTCACACCTCAAATTGGATAATTCTGACCTTTCTATCCTTACACTTTTGAGAAGACATTTTTTCCTTGTTTTCTTTTGTTTATGTTGACTTGAAGTAAAATATGTGAAAGCACTATTTCTGGGAGGGAAAGAAACAGAGGCTAGTGGGGCCTGCCTTACCTGGCTGCTAGCAGAGGCTGATTCCAAAGTGGGGCATCACAAGAAAGATCTTCAAGTGTACTAGAGAGTAAGCAATAAGCTACAGGTTGGAAACAAGAATTTGAGAGACAGCTATAAAGTGGAAAAGGAAATCACAAGAGTAACCAAACTCCACCAATTGGAGCCCGTAGGCAGAAGGGAAATTGTAGAAATGAAACAGGACTCTCAATATAGAACAAGTGAGGGTGGAGGAAGATGTGTTTGTTGCTAGATCGAGCTCAAGACCGATCTAATCACAAACTAATCACAAACACTGAATTCCAGCCCTGACATTTTCCTATTATTTTAGTATTTGTGATTCCCAAAATTAAAGACTGGACCTTAGATAGCAAAACTAGGCTGGAAAATAGTACAGGCAATTCAGAGAAATTATTGCTTTATTGCTTTAACTACCAATTTTATGAAATGCTGTGACCTCTTAAACTTGGCTTTATTATTACTGCTGCTCTTTTATTTCTTTGGCCTGTTTATATCAATATGTTATATATTTAAACAAGTCTTGATCTTTATAAATTTGATTTTTAAGTCTCATTTGGACTTGGAAGTCAGAACCACATGGAATATGTTTTTTAGGCTTTCAGTGAAAACTAAAGCCCATCGCAGGCAAGTACAGGGAAAAAACAGATAAAGCCCTATTGAATTCTTTTCTTCATGTATAAAAAAAAAAGAAGTAAAATATTACTTCAGTGCTTTCTTTGTTCTAAGATCCGGTGTACTAGAACAAAAAGCCTTGGCGCTCTGGACAATTTCTGAGCATATCTGTCAGGGACTTCCCATCCACTTCTCACTTGCACCTTCTTCAATCCTTTTTACTCCTTAACATAAGAAACTAAATGAGCATGTTTTGGTGCTGGACTTCCTCTGTAAGTTCCTCAATATTCTTATTTCCCTAGTTTGTTATATTGTTTGGGATTCTTATTTCCCCGTTCCCACAAAGACTCCTACTTCAGTATCAGTACAAAGCCAGTTACAAGGGGCAAAAATTAATGTTTGTGACGTTTGGCCTTAGACATCCTTCAAAGAACCTTCTTGCCTGGAATAAGATAATGACTTTATTCACCTTTAACACTTTCTTAACGTTAACACCTTAAGGTAGCAGAGCAAGGTAGAGGGTGCAAAATGCTTTCACACATCCACCTATTTCATCTTCACCACAGCCTGTAAGCTGAGCAGGGCAAGCTTTTCATTTTATAAATAAGCCTTCTGGGGATCAGGAAAGAATCTAGGCAACCCAAATCCAGTTCTCCCAGCCCTTGGCCAGAATTTTGTATATCATGCAACTGCCTTTAGATTATTTCATGTCATTTTCAATTTTAAATAGTATGATCAGATTTGCATCTCAAAGAGATACATGGAGATGTATTTAAGAGAGGCAAGTTTGCAAGTACAGAGGTCAGGTTAGAAGTTTAGGCAAGGCATGATACAGATCTCAACTAGCTCAGTGGTGACGGAATGGGAAAATATTTAGGAAATAAACATGGCATGTAAGATGTTACCAGATTGTGAAGCCCCTTTACCAAAACAAACATTAAGCAGGTTCAAGTTAATTCTGTTGCCAAGTTAGTCTTTATGTGATGATTCAAGTGAAACTTTAAACATCACAGAATGCCTTAAAGTTACCAACACCAAACGTCATGTACTAAATACACACAGAAGTGCAAGTTAATAGAAACATATCTTTATTCATTGGAGATTTGCTAACTGAAAGAATTAAGCACAAAATTGGAAAGCAACTAATTAGTATAAGAAAGATTTAGAAAGCCTTCGGTGTTCATTTGCCTTCACTCTCCTACAGTATTTCACCTCTTCTCCTTTCTTATCGCGTCCTGTCAACCACCAGCCCTTCTCTTACGTAAAGATACAGTAGAGACAATTAAGACAACCAGAGGAGACCTGTTTCATGTTTCCCTTTCCAGTGTCACCTTCTCCGTACATCTGCACCCACATACTCTGCCATCCCTCCTGGAGTGGAAGACGCGTGCCTATCTCTGAGACCACCCACTATACCTACATGTAAACCCATCCCTTCTCAGGAACATTGCTTCCCCGATTGTCCTCTTTCTGTCCTGCATACACTTGTTCCTCTCCACTCCATTACTCCTGTCAGCAGACAGTGATGCCTCAACTCCAGCCTTCCATAAAAATCTGTTTCTTGACTATACATCCTTATCCGACGAGTGCCTCATTCTGTGTTGTCCTCATCAGCAACTCTGTACAAAACTATCCCCCACGTTTGCTGTTTCCACTTACTAACCTCCTAATCTTTCCTCAGTCTCCTCTCATGGGGATGTGGTATCCACCATGCTCTAAAGTAGCTCATTCAGCCCAAGCCAGTGTTCATAATTTACCAATGAAAAATAAATTTCTCATCTTTTAGGAATTTAATAAGAAAAAAATTTAAATTATTTATATGAATTTGATAAAATAATTAAAATTAATTAGACTGAGAAAAATAAAAATATTTTTGTTTATAATTATGATATGATTGACATGATAGAGTTTCCTGAAGTCTGGCATAGTAACTTGCTCCTATGAATTCTGGCATGCATGATAGCAAACTAAATAAGCATTTTTCCTTTTTTCTTTTCTTCTTTCCTTCGTCCCATCCTTCCTTCCTTCTCTCATTTCTTTTTTCTTTATTTCGTTTATCTGTTGCTTTTTTTTTTTTAATCAACCTAGTATCTTTAGTTCTAGCTCAGATAGGACTGAATGAAATCAGTCAGACTTCAATGATGGCAATAGAATTGTGCCTCAACATAGTAGCATTGTACTAATCTCTTAAATTATTTTTAGTTGTGTAGAAGATAAATTACATGTGATTTCTAAAGAAGCCTTGTCAAGTTCTAGCAAATTAGTTTAATTATGAAAAATTAAATTTTCTGTAATGATCTCTTCTTTTGAGTGTTTAATATAGCATTACATTTGCTCAGTCATGAACTTAGTTCTTAGATTTTCAAGTGGTTTTTAGAATTTTAAATTATTATGTGTAAGCATAATTTCAGCCTTCCTTTAGTTTTTGGCATTTAAATCACTTAAAAATTAAAAATTATCAGTGGAATTGTACCTCTTTTAATTAAAATGAAACAAAGATAATGGATTTCCTCCCTAAAATCTGAACACATCTTCCGGCATTGATACATACACACAATGCATCTGTGTTTTATAAACAGCGGACCAAAATGCTACCTCTCTTGCTTTAGCATTTCAATAATATGATGTAACGGTGTCATTTTTAGTCACATTACAATATCCTCACATTATAATATGAATAAAAGGAAAATATTTCTTATTCTCATTTTTCTTTAAAGTCCTATTTGGGTTTCTAGGGAAATGTTGGAAAATGTAAAAGGGAACATGACTTTGGCTCAAAAACCACGGCTTGGAATTGTCTGAGCCTCTAGGAACTGTCAGCAACTCCCATCATTTAAGTTCAGCTAATGTGTGGGAAAGGCACATGGGAGGTAAAACTGGCATACAAAAGGCAAAATTGACAAGTTGTACCAATTAAAGAATAGAACGGAGAGTTTTGATGTAAAAATTTCTTTCTATTGTTTAAGTGGAATGTTTCCTTCATTGGAAGGTAAACTCAAAGTTCAGCTTTTTGGTGATAATGAAATAATAACTTATGGAAGTTATTCAAAATAAAAAAAATGCTGTTTCTATTTGAAAATATTGCTGTTTATAACTTGGTAATCAAAGTAATTTTAGTTACAACAGATACATTGAATGTTATCACTGATAAGTCTTTTTTCTATGTAAACAAAGTGGAAAAAATTAAGTCTGCCAAGAATTACTTTGTCATCTTACTATTTAGGGAAAGAAACCTGAATACTAGATTGATACTAAATAGAAAAAAAAATGTATTCTAGATTTTGAAAAAAAATCAGATTAAGATCTATGTAAAATTTGTGTAATTTTTGTTTCAATTTTAGAGTAATTTAAATAAGTTTAGAACCAATATATATGGGTCATATTTAAGCTTAGAAGTCTCATTCTTTTTGTTGATACAATCTGATGTTTTAGGGACTGCCTGTTTTATTTTAGATGATGCATGTGGAGGTTTCTATTCATACATGTTTATACTGTGTTTAATGTTTGTGCTATGTTTAATTTAAATGGGACACCTTATTTATCTGTCAAAGCGATATACTACAGAGCTACATAGTGAAGAAAATGGGAATCATGCATAGAGTGGGATACATACTGCTATGTTATGAAAATATAAAAAAAGAAACATGCCTTAACCATTGCAGAATATATGCTGGTATAGAAAATAAATTGTAAAAAATTTGAAGGCAGATTTGGAGAGAATTAAAAGTAGAGCTAGGGTTGTGTGGATGGGTAATGCAACCAAAATCTGAGGTGTGGAAAATGATGTGAAAATACATTTCCTTAGAATTTATTAATAGCATTAATTGCATCTTATTATTCATCTTTCACTAGGCAAAGCTATAGTTACAAATGACTTGAAATCTGAGAGGCTTATAGCATCAATGGCATAATTCTTGCTCTCATGGCTTTCTCTCAACTGTGGCTCTGCTCTAAATATAATTTCATTCTGGGATTGGTTAAAGGAACCACTCCTATTCTGGAATATGCTTTTTTTTTTTAATGCAAAGGGAGAGAGCAAGAAAGTAAAAATCCACATGATGGCTTTTATATAGCTTCTCATTTCCATTCACATTTCAATGGCAAAAGCAAGTCACAAGACCAACAGTGGTATCATGGAATTCAATGGAAATATGGCTATGGAAAGGAATATATGGTCCTTTTATCAGAAAGGGTAGAAAAATAATGGAAAAAATAAAACAATCTATACTTTCATATGCCAATAGTGTCTTCCATGGAGAATGTGAGACTCTAAGTAAGTTTGAAATGTTAGAGCAAACTCGTGTCAGAAGTCAATCACTTAACAATGACAGGCATGAGTCTTCATTAGTACTGAAATCTCTGGCTTTTGTCTTGGAAATTAACAAAAATGAGTAGGGCAGCTCTGTAAAGTAAAACTAATTTTAAATAAAATCTTTAAAATAATAATAATAATTGCATTAAAATAAATAGACTAAACACCCTGATTAAATGCAGACGTGTTCAGACTGAATAGAAAAAATCAAGATCCATCTCTATGTTGTTTTCAAG
The DNA here is from genome assembly GCF_004348235.1 of Phoca vitulina. Lineage (NCBI taxonomy): Eukaryota > Metazoa > Chordata > Mammalia > Carnivora > Phocidae > Phoca > Phoca vitulina. The sequence goes on from NW_022589704.1 coordinate 42,091,549, forward strand.
AAACACCCTTTAAACAAGAATAATTTTTACCTAAGCAAACAAAAGCTGGTATGGCTATATAAATATCAGAACAAAGTTGACTTCAAGGTGAATAGTGTTACCAGAGATTAAAAGGGGCATTTCCTAATGACAAAAGGGTCATTTCTTTAAGAAGACATAAGACTATTAAATGTTTATATACCTAATATCAAAGCTTCTACATACAGGACAAAACAAAAGAACAAACAAAAGAGAACTAGAAACAATTTTACAGTCATTGAGAGAGATTTTAACACTCCTTTCTCAGGAAAAGATAGATCAATTAAACAAAAGCTCAGTACAATTATGGATGATTTGAACAATGCTAACCATCAACTTAAGCCCATTAACATTTATAGAAACTTACTCCTCAAAAGAAGTTACAACTTCTAAGAGGCATATGGAATATTCAAAAAGAGAGACCAGGTTCTGAGCCGTAAAACAAGTTTCAATAAATTTCAAAGGATTTAAATTAAACAGAATATGTTCTTCATCCATGATGGAGTTATTAAACATGAATAAAAATAATGTAACTTGGAAAACCCTCAATAGTTGGAAGTTAAAAACATACTTACGAAATAATACATGGGTCAGAGAAAAAAACTCAAAAGATATTACAATACATATTTTGAACATGAATACATGAAAACACAATATATCCGTATTTGTGGGATGCAGCTAAAACAGCCTATAGAAAGAAATTTATAGATTTAAATGACTATCTTAGGAAATAAGAAAGGTATAAAATCAAGCTTCCATTTTAAGAAACTAGAAAAATAATAAATTAAGCCGTAAGTATATGGCACAAAGGAAATTATAAAAATAAGAGCAGAAATCAATAAAATAGAAAATTTAAACAACCTTGTATAAAGAACTCAAACAATAATACTATCATACCCAAACTCTTTCGTAAAACAGAGGAAGTGGGAACACTTCCACCTCTTATCATGAGACAATTTTAAGCCTGATAGTAAGATCAAACAAGGACAATATAAGGAAAGAAAATTACAGCCAATATATCTTATGAACACAGATTTTAAAAAATTGAACAAAATATCATCAAATGAAATCCGGCATTACATAGAAGGATTACATACCATGATTAAGTTGGACTTATCCCAAGAATGGGAGGTTCGCTTAACATAAGAAAATCAATCAACATATTTCACTACATTCACAGGTCATGAGAGAGAATTCATGCCCATAGGGGAAAAACAGAGACAGGACCTCAACCTCTACTTCACGTCATCTGACAGTTTTCACATCTGACAAAAATTGATACCCAAATTATATTAAAAATTCCCGCAACTCAAGAATAAAAAGAGAAACAAGAATACTTTTTACCTTGAAACCCAGTTATACCACTGCTAGATATTTGTCCAAGAGATATAAAAAACTAATATGCACAAAAAGTCTTTTACAACAATATTTATGGCAGCTTTATTAATAAATACAGTTATTGTTTCTGGCTAGTAACTAAAAGCAATCATGTCTTTCAATAAGAAAATGGATAAATGAGCTATAATATATTCATTCGTTGGAATACCAAGCAGTACAGAGAAATAAGCTATGGATCCACACAACCACCTGAATTAATCTCAAAAGCTATGATGCTGAGTGAAAAAGGTGGGCACCATAATTAAATATTGTGGGATTCCATTGATGTGATATTCTAAAATAGTTAAAACAAATCTGTGGTGACAGAAATCAGATCACTAAACTGTCTATATATAGAGACAGAGTGGCGGTAGGATAATGGCTGGGAGGGGCACAAAGGAATCTTCTGGGATGGTAGAGTTGTTCCTTGCCTTGATATGCATTCTTCAAAATTGATTGAAAGATACACTTAAGATCTGAGCATTTCAATGAATATAAATTTTACTGCAGTTTTTAACAAAATAAATGGCATTGAATAACTGAACATTATATTTCACCATGTTTTCACAAATATAACATGGGTTAGGATATTATAAGAGGCCCAGGAGGCACTCTAGTGGGTCAGGAAGAGAATGGCCTCCAGCTGGCACATCCGGTGTGAAGACCCATACTGGGCCAGAACAAGGTGGTGATAAAGGAACTTCGGTAACCTCCAGATGAAACCACCGGAGCAAGGAGAGTTGAGAGAGAAGTAATTTGATTATCTCTTTTTTTTTCCTTTTTTTATTTTATTATGTTATGTTAATCACCATACATTACATCATTAGCTTTTGATGTAGTGTTCCATGATTCATTGTTTGCGTATAACACCCAGTGCTCCATGCAATACGTGCCCTCTTTAATACCCATCACTGGGTTAACCCATCTCCCCACCCACCTCCCCTCTAGAACCCTCAGTTTGTTTCTCAGAGTCCATAGTCTCTCATGGTTCGTCTCCCCCTCCGATTCCTCCCCTTCATTTAGATTATCTCTTAATAAGCCCCCAATCTAGAATTTTTTTTAAGATTTTATTTATTTATTTATTTGAGAGAGAGAGAATGAGTGAGAGAGAGCGCACATGAGAGAGGGGAGGGTCAGAGGGAGAAGCAGATTCCCTGCTGAGCAGGGAGCCCGATGCGGGACTCGATCCCGGGACTCCAGGATCATGACCTGAGCCGAAGGCAGTCGCCTAACCAACTGAGCCACCCAGGCGTCCCCCCAATCCAGAATCTTAAAGGATTAAATCAGTTCTAACTAAGGGCAGCACATTTGATAAAATATGCTTTCAGGAGCTCTGCCTCCTTTACCCTCAAATTTCCCTCAGTCACTTGCTGAAATCTAAGTTTCTATAGAATAAAGGCAAATAATTATTTTACTTCACAAAACAAAAGGATTAAAATGCAAATGCATAATTGAAATAATACTTTAGGATACAATGAATTTTATTCCTGTGTAATCAGTGGATGAACGCAAATGATTAAGAACTGGCCCTTCTCATTTCTGATAACATAGAAAGAAGGAAGAAGAAAGAGTCCTATTCAACACACATTTACTGAGCATCTACCGTGTGCTAAATCAGTGGTTTCCAAGCTTTTATGACTGTGACCTTTAGTAGGAAATGAAATGTATATCGCAGCTCTGTGTAGCTGTACATATGGATGACTAAACAGTGTTATAAAATAAAACCTATGCTTTCTAAATGAGATGCACTCAGTGTTTTCTATTCTAGTATATTCTGTTTCATGTTTACAAAAACTCTGGTAAGTGACCCACCAACTCCATTTCATTACCCACTAATAAATTGTGAATGGTGGTTTGAAAAACACGGTGCTATCCTTGCTCCCCAGCCTGTCGTCTGTGGACCTGCAACAGTAGGTGGGGGCTTGCAAGAAAAGCATAACCTCAGGCCACATCTCCCACCTGCTGAATCAGAATCTGCATTTTAACCAAACCTCCAGGTGCTCCCCGTGCATGGTGACCTGTCACAAGTCCTGTGCTAAACAATCAATGCGTGGAGAGAATGCTTGGGACAGACAGAGTCTTGTTGGTATTATTTAGGGCTGAGATTCTGACACAGGGATGGGTCGTCTTTTACAATACTCATTTCCAAGCATCAAGGTTACAATTCAGTATCTCCAAGGATATCCCAGGGCAGTTATGCTAAAAACGATAAATAAATGAACAAACAAAATTTACCAGAGCTTCTGAGCCCCATTAAGAACCACTGGTCGACTTGGTTAAATGAAAACTCTGTACTGATTTGTTTATTACAAAGGAGCAAGCCTGTGCTTCAGGGAATATGGAAAGATTTTACTTTAGTTTTCACTGTGGATGACTTCATATAATATTATTTTATTCCCGGAATATTTATTGATGGAGGCATTGCTACTGCTACTTCTGAATTTGCCGCTTCATCCATATGGGAGAATTTGCAAACATCTTGATTCTACTGATAACTGTCCATTTATAGAAATGTAATGTGATTTCCAGTAGAAATATTATTAGTTGTGCTGGGTTAGCACAACTCATTCCCTAGGTTACTTCCAGTAGATCCCTAAACAAGGATCTCTACTGCAAAAGAAAATGGGGCTGCCCCTAAGTGACTATAACTGCTCATTAAGGACCTTCCCGTTGCGTTAGTATGTTTCCTGAGTGGTGGGAAGTTTCAGCCTGGAAGCTGCTAATCTTGCTAACACTAAAAGGCTCTCTCCCATTAGCAGCTTCTGTGTTGCATTAATAATAAGAAAGTAATAAAGAGACCGCAGCTGTTCAGTCTCTCCTGAGGAGAGGCCACAGTTTCCTTCTTATCCCCATGGTCCACTCTAATGGTCTTGCCTGTTTTAAAGTAATAGAGTGGATAATAAGTGCTGTCTATTCTATCAAAGTCTGAAATTCCCTCTTCTTTCTGGGGAGGAATACCTTTTCTTAAGACTTCCAAATGTAAAACTACACCATCCATACTTTTGCAATTGAAGTTGATCTGTTTAATTCGTAACTTTTTTGACATGTAATTGCAAACCATCAAGTACGGGGGTGGGTAAGTTGCTTTAGAAAAAATAAATATTTCTACCTTTCCTGGAAAAACTATAAAACAGGGGCGCCTGGGTGGCTCAGTCGTTAAGCGTCTGCCTTCGGCTCAGGTCATGATCCCAGGGTCCTGGGATCCAGCCCCACGTCAGGCTTCCTGCTCCACGGGAAGCCTGCTTCTCCCTCTCTCGCTCCCCCTGCTTGTGTTCCCTCTCTCGCTGTGTCCCTCTCTGTCAAATAAATAAATAAAATCTTTAAAAAAAATTTAAAAAAAAGAAAAAAGAAAAACTATAAAATAGAGAACTTCCTTAGATGGCTTCTTGTCTTTTTTTTGGGGGGGGGTAAATTAAATCACTTACCTGCACAGAAGTAAATTAAAGAAAATCAAGGAATTAAGACCTCTGCTTTTATAAATATTAAAAACTCTCTTGCTAATAGACAAAGAAGAAATGAGGAAAATATCATATTAAAACAAAATAAGTCAGACTGGATTTGTTAGTTTCAGGGTGCATGTTAATATATGTGTCTTTGTTAAAGATGTTATCTTATTAGTCTCATAAAGATTGGAGCCAATGCCATACTTAATAGCTTATGTTCTTTTTCTATTGAAAATATCTAACCTTTGGCAGAAGTACACTTTTTTAAAGGTTCTCTTGATTTAACATCCATTTTTAAGTATACTGTCTGTCCATAGAATAAAATTATCTATATAGTAGTTATGTTGTTGCAATTTTTCATCTATAACCAAAACTATTTTTGCTTTCAACTATGTATTTTTTAATTGGGTAAATAGTAATCCATCATCTCAAAAGTGCTGCTCAGATTTTCATTCCTTGGAGGCAAAATATTTAAGTCCAACTTACACTATTGTGTCCTGATTTTGAAAAGTTACTTTTATAATTAAGTTATATATTGCATATTTCTGTACTTGTAATTTATAGGAAAAAAAAGATTAATATCAATAATCATCATCAGTGAGAATATATATATATATATATTTTAAAGATTTTATTTATTTATTTGACTGAGAGAGATAGCAAGAGCAGGAACACAAGCAGGGGGAGTGGGAGAGGGAGAAGCAGGCTTCCCGCCAAGCAGGGAGCCCGATGCGGGGCTCGATCCCAGGACTCTGGGATCATGACCTGAGCCAAAGGCAGACGCTTAACGACTGAGCCACCCAGGCACCCCGAGAATATATATTTTTAAAATGAAATATATGTTCATAATCCTCCTAGAGGAAATCACTATGACGGGCTCTGTGCAATATTTATATAAAATACAAAAGTTACTGTATAAACTAACTGAAAGCAGTTTTCTAAAAATATAATCAATATATTTTCCATCTAAGTATGAAACATCTTGAGAAAAAAAATAAAACCTATCTAATGTCAAGACTGCCCATCCAAATATTTTTAATTATGTATAAAAGCCTTTAAATGAAAAAAAAAAATCTGTAATTTGGGAAAGTGAAAATGCTAAGTATTCTTCATAAAATAAACACTAGATATTTTCTCTAGGCAAGTAACAGTCTAAATCCCTTTTAATTAATAACCCTTTCATATGGTCTACTTATTAGCCAAGTTTTTTGATAAATCCAGTAAACCCTCTTGTTTGTTGTTTCTTTTTGCTTATAAAAAGTGAAGTGTTTACTACATATCAATTATTGCTAGTGTTTTCCTTAAATTTAGGGAAGAAAGGAAGTGAGTAAGACATTCTTTGAAGCCCCAAAAAGCAAACAGGTCTATTGGAAAAGTAACAGCTTTGATACAGAATAGTCTTAGAGTGTTGGTATTAAGCATATTTATCTGAATTATTTTTGTTTACTTTCTTCTGTTCTCTAGTTCATGAAGGCTCAGGAGAAACCAGTCAAAAGGAGACTTCAACCTGTGATATTTGCCAGTTCGGTGCAGAATGTGATGAAGATGCTGAGGATGTCTGGTAACGTGTTCTTTTTACTCTTTAAACAAATTATAACAATAATTAATTTCTTTTTACTCCATCAACCATATCCTAAAAGACATTTTCAGCATTTTTTCTTATCCAGTTCTGAAGGGGGGAAAATGAGGGCTATAATAACAGCAAGGAATTTCTGAAGCTGAATTAAGAGCTGAACTAGCCAGGCAGCTGTTAAGAACATTACTTGATAAGATATATTTAAAATACCACTTAGACCCCCAAATACTGTCAATGTTAAGAGATGGAAAGAAAATCATATTTATCAGAACATCCCTCAAGAACCATGGTCAATCAACAATGGAGAGTTGCTACTCTGCTTTCTAGGATGGTGGATCTGGGTAACTGCAGAGAATTAATATTTAAGGTATATGCATATGCACACCCATAGCTGAACTGGGAAGGCAGTAAAGCAAAGAATGACTTCTGGGCTACTCTCTAGGATCAACTTCTCCCTTCATCTGAGTAATACTCAGCTTCTTCTGAAAAGATATGCTAAACAAATAATGAAGAACATTCATTATTTTGCATGAGTCCCAAAATGTTAGTCTTCTAGGGCCTCCACATGTATTGGTCTTGCCCTAATCATACCCAAAGGGAGCAACCCAAAATTTGCCAGAGTGAGGTCTTTGTGGCATGATAGTGGAAAGAGGCAGAGTTCTCCCTGGTTTACACACCTCAATTTTACACAGATATCTTTCAGAAAATTAGCCAAGTGCCCTTTGTTTTCTACATTATGCAGACTATGTTTGTCTAGAGGAGTTTATGATCGTTTTGATCAAGTTGGCTAAGAGATTAAATCTTCTCACCACAAAAAAAGAAATAGTAATTATGTGACATGATGGAGGTGTTAGTTAACACTATGGTGGTAATCATATTGCGATATATAAGCATATCAAATCAACACTATGTACACCTCAAATTTATACAATGTTATATGTCAATTATATCTCAATAGAGTTGGAGGAAAAAAACAATAATTTTGATCAAACTTTTGTGGGTGGAGGGAGCAATTCATCTAAGGCACAAAAAGAAAAAACAAAAGGCAAGATAATTTTGGCAAGAGTTAAACAGTCTGCACTTAAAATATTTTAAGGATTTTTAGGATTCCAAGGGAGCAACTGGAGTTCTTAGGGTAAATTTATCAGGTACTTGTAGGTAAACACTATACCCCAGTGAAATAGCCACCCATTAATAAAAGCAAACATCAGTAGAGTTTTCGTACCTGTCAAACATTTCTCACCAATGAGTAGCTAGCAGCCAGTGGTAATTTATGTACTGATTTGACTGTCCTGAGGTCAATAAATGTATATTTTCTTTAGTTCCACCCCAAAATTAATGAATCAGAATTTCAGAGAAGTAGGACTTAAAATTTTACTTATCTAAAACTTCCCAAATGACTATGAAACACTTCTGTAAAATAAATGACTGACTCAGAGAATCTTTGCTCCCTAAATGCTTTAGGGCTCTATATACTCATAGTCATTATATATTAAGACACACAGATAGGAAATGTACCCTTTAAATATCCCATTTTTAATGTTTGCTGGTGACCACATCTGTAGTTCAACATCATTTTTAAAGCTGTTAATTATCTTGCTGTCAGTTATTTTACTTTTAAAAAAATTCACATGGGTTCCTAATTTTCTCTTAAGAATTTCTATTCCCCTAACTTCTCATCTCTTCAGTGATCATCTTTAGGTAACAAAGTGCATTTTGCAAATGCAAAGATTTAAGAAATGAGATAAATAACAGCTAAAAACTACTAGTTGCTTACTATGGGTTTTGGTCCATCTGTTTAGTTTTTCAATTCTCAGTTACCTTCAAAATAACCCTACGGGTAGATTCCACCATTATTTCCCTTTGCAAAGAGGAAACTGAGTTTTGAGGTGTTTAAGTGGTAGGACCACAGTGAAGATATGAGGTGAAAGTAACTAGAAGATGTTAGCATTAACAATTCAACCAAAGATGCAATTAAAATCGTATTTGTTTCCTGCCATGTCTGGAATAATAAGATAGCCAGATTGCGGGCAGCTTAGATGTAATGACTCAAGACCTGCAGGGTTAGAGCTGGTGACAAGGGAGGTGCCTGCAGCAGGCAATGGGAAAATGTCCAGGCAGGCAGTGTCACTCCTGGTATTCTAGCAAAAGTTCAGATCTATGGTCTGAGGGCAGGTAGAATGAGGAGATATGGACAAGGCTGGTGGCATCAGAAAGATTCAACGGTAGGTCATAGGTCCCAGTCTTCAGAAAAAGAAACTCAATTACAAAGGGAACAAGGAGAAGGGCAAAGCAGAACTTCAATTATCAAGGAACTGGTTATCAATCAGGAAAAGAGAGACAGATACGGGCAAGACTGGATAGATACCCACTTGCCGGAACTGGTGTAGAAAGCCAAGCCTTGGTTACAAGGGGCTGAGACAAGCATTTAGATCTCAGAAATAAATTACAAGGTCAGAATGAAACCAGCAGCAAGGCTGACTGGATGCTGAATCAGTTAGCTTTTGGCTAGGACATCTTGTACGCCCCCAGCCTAGAGACAAGATTAGTTCCAAAATGCGGAATAAAGCTGAACCTCCAGATGGGGCTAAGTGGCTATAGCTGTGAAGATTAGAGGGATTCAGGGGGCAGGGAGCCAAGAAGATCATTATACTTCCCAGGCAAGAATGAAAAGTTGTTAGCATTTAAATAAAATGTACTTAAAATGTCCAATGTAAGCAAGAAGGAATGGTGCTGAAAATGGTAAAAGTATTGATTTTCATTTACATAAATACCTTTGTATGTTAACATATTGTATTTAGTTATGACCATGAAGGGCAGATTGGAACAGCTGAAGGACACAAGAATAAAGCAGTAAATGAAATTAAATAGGCGTGGAATGAAAGAGGCTATAAAGTATGATAGGAAGCAGTTGGGGAGTGATCTGACTCTAGTACTAGTCAACTGAAGCAGAGGAAAGTTGATGTGCTGTTGATTTTGGATGAAACCATGACCAGGTCCTCTCCCAAACATAAAACACTGCATATGCTGTGTGGCAACAAAGAGTACAACTCAGTCTTCAATTTTATTTTTTCCTTTGATACTAACTAAACTATAATTTTATGCACACAAATATCCTCAATCCTGCATTATGAAGCAACAAGATATGAAATACTACTATTATGTTATTATTGTATCTGCAATACTGAAACAAAGATGAAAAATTAATTCCTGGTCTTTCTTTAACCCTGGCCGAAGAAATTAATATTATACATTTCACCACAAAAAAATAAGTCTAGTTATTCAAAAAATGCTTAGCTACTTTCTGGATGAAGTTAAATCTTTGTTAGAATTAAAAAGCCAGTTGATCAATTACAATCAATGGTAATCAATTGATCTTCTTTTCATAGATGAGTTTTTGAGTTACACAAGTCACACTGGACATGAAGAAAGATAGATGATAGATAGTAGATAGATAGATAGATGATAGATAGATAGATAGATAGATAGATAGATAGATAGATAGATAGATAGATAATAGCTAGATAGATGGTACGGGGTAAGGAAAATGGAGGAAAGGAGGAAAAAATAACAATTAGAGGACAGCATTGATAAACCATGATCCTAAACACATTACATTTTAATATCTTTGAGAGAATAGATGGTTTATAAGCTCATACAAGCCCCTCACTTATATTCTCTGATTTCATTTCAAGGTTTTTCTCTTCCCTTTTTCTTCTTATGGAGAACATCAAGGCTGTAGAAATCAGAAGATGGTCAGGTTTACTCAATAGCAAAAAAACACCATTGCTTCAGAAGATTCTTCAGTTATATTTATTGACCTAGGTGTAGGAAAGAATTAAGCTTCCAAAAGAGAGAATTAAAAGTCCACATGGGAAGTGGCTCACAACACAGATATATCCACTCTCATATGGAGGCATCCCTTTATTTAGGATGGGCTTCAAACAAATGGAATACCTGTGCAAAGAGATGTGAAAGCTTATTTATAGGGAAGGGGTTAAGAGGGGAAGGAAAGAAGGGCTTAAAAGATTGTGTCTCTTGATATCTAGACTGAAAAAATTCAAAACTAATATGTTTATACATCAAAGAGACTCTCAAATATATCCTGCCAAATATAATTTATAAAGAAAAAGAATGGTTTATAAATAAGTCAAACATAATAAAATTGACTCATTGCAAAGTAATAAAGCCCCATCTGATAGCACTGGGAATACCAACTTATGATTTCAACAAATACTTCTGATACTTGGTTAGTTTTAGAAACAGCTTTTTATTCCCTTAATTATCGTACCTGATAAATTATTTCAGTAAGTCCAAAGTAGGTCAATGGTAACTCTCTTTGCACTGGGAGCTACTCCTAAGAAGTAATTAGCCTAGAACTTTCTGTTGGTCCTGTCAGTCAGAAATAGTTCAGAGCCCCGGGGTTGATACTTGATTTAATGTAAGGAAAAAGCAAGCTGATAGCTAGGTCTGATCATAGGAATGACTGGGTAAGAAATTGGCTGCATGCTTAACATTTCCAGGGTGTCAGGATAGATCAAGGAAGGAGCACAGGTGTAAAAGCAGATGTGGCTCATGACAAATGATATAAAGGGACAATTTAAATTATGTGTATTTGCTTCATAGGTATGCTTGATAGCTCCTATTCCCATTTTAACTTTGCTTTTGTATCATTCTCTACATGCTGCTCAGGCTCCATTAGCAAAATCATATTGGCTAAAATGCTATTAATTCCTCAGTAGTCATTCATTTTATCTTTGAAAGCATTAATCATGTTTTCCAGTTTCACTGCGTCACATCCTTGAGTTTGACTGCAATGGGAAGAAAGGAGAAAAGCAAAGTAGTTGCAGTAAAATGAGTTAGAAAAACTGAATGAGCATCCATGTTTTTCTTTATTTCACTGACGTTCCATAACTGAGACAGGGTGTGGGCTTTGGCATTCCTTTTGTGAGTGTCTCTTACAAAGACAGTTTAGTTTGAAGTCTTTAACATCTTGCTTCTTTGATCTGAGAAGCCTCCTTGTCACTAGGAAGACTGTTCCTGGCACCATTCCCACTCTTAATGCATTTTGGACTGTGGAGAATCATGAATATTTGAAGCAGGGCAATGGCCGTGGATGATCGCCGGCACTAGATTTCACCGTACATATAAGCAAATTAGGCATCAGGTCCTGCTGACTTTAGTGCTTTTGGATTATGAGCTTGATAGGGAAAATTAAGACACCTCTGAGGAGAATACAGAAAATGATTTCTTTTAAAACTACTACCAGTCAACAATTGAACAAAAGGATTGTGTTGCATTTGGAAAGTTTCCAGTTGTTTTCTACTAAGTAAAAAGAAGATTGGTTAGGATCATATATGGGATATCTAAAGAAGAGGATGCTGATTAGTCACAAAATCTTAGTGATCCAAGAGTCCATTCAGTCTCCCCTCAGGGTGTTTGCCTTTTATGGATTTCCTTTGCTCTCTTGCCCCAGAACTATAAATGTGCTTACCATAATTAGGACTGACTTCTAACAGGAGTTTACTCATGGAGAGACTAAAAACACTCACACAACAAGAAAAACAGGTCTGTTCTTGAAAATCCAAGGTTTTTGTTGTATGTAAATATGGCTTCATGAGAAAATCTTTTTGATTTCAAGATTCCTAGGGAATCTTGTTCTCCCTCAAACTGCCTCTTCTCCTCCACCATGAAGACAATGCAGTCACCTCTGAAAACTGCCATGGCATTTTCTGTTTCTACAGGTGGGTGGGGAACTGAAGAATAAAGACAAATCTCTTTCTTTTTTTTTTAATTTCAATTTTTATAATTTTTTTTAAGATTTTATTTATTTCTTTGCCAGAGAGAGAGCACAAGCTGGGGGGGAGGGGCAGGCAGAGGGAGAGGGAGAGAAGCAGGGAGCCTGATGCGGGGCTCAATCCCAGGACCCTGGGATCATGACCTGAGCCGAAGGTAGACGTTTAACTGACTGAGACACCCAGGCACCCCTTTTATTTTTCTTTAAGATGTTATTTATTTATAAGACGAATCTCTTCTCTCTTCCATGCCTCCATTTGCCCAGAAAATTTTTTCAGAGACTGAAATATGCAGCTCTTGATTTGGGGTAACACATATTTCCATTCCTACAATTTCAAGAGAAAATGCTGATATTTTTAGCTAATCCATAACCAAATGTAAAAGTTTGATTTTATTTCCTTCTTTTATGTATTCCTCTACTTATCTGAATCAAGGGGAAAAAATCTTATATTCTTTTTTAATTCCGCACAATGAAATAAGATTTAGAATGCAATTAGAGTTAAAGAAGACTAGTATTTGTTACATGGTCTGTACAAAGATCTGTGACAACAAATACCTTATCTGTGACCCAGACTTCTTTCTAGAGTGGCTGCCAGTAAGTAGACAAACCCGCAAATGGAATCTGAACACTTTAAGTGTCACTTCAAAAGATAAATGAATAACAGTACCCTTCAAATGCACAACAGGCAATCTGAAAAAACAAGCAACAAATAGACAACTAACCCACCTTCCAGAAATGGACCTTTATTTATACTTTGTGAAAAGTAAACCTTAAAAAATAAAATTGAAATTTGAAAACAAACCATGGTCTTTAAAACAAAGGCTTACCTCAGGTCTTCTGTGTTGCTTGGCTCCTTGGAAAGGGCTTGGATTTTCACCTAAGTTCTGAAACCTTCTGATTCTTTCTCAGTAGCGTTGCCACCACTGTGCCATCACACAGGGATTAATGAAACTTAATCAGGGTATGACAGATAACGAACATAATCTGGGGTGAACTGCCCAGAAACACAGAATAAACTATTCTCAACTTTCACATATGTTGTATATGTTTTTATACTTTATTTAACTCATGCAGTATAAATCATGTAAACTTCCATTTTACATAAAAATAATGAAATACTGCATGAGGGCAGAACAAAGGAAACAAAATTCCTAAATACATATTGTGTTTCTACCAATAACTTAACTGTTTTTGTTACCGGTTTCTCTTTTTACTTGCTGTTTGAATCTTGTTTTGCACTGTCCCCTGCTAATGGCGTGTTGCCTTACTTCTGGTGCTCACTCAACAAACGCTCACGCTCAGTTTCCTCTTGACTTTTCTGAGTCTCAGTTTCTTTCTTTTTTTTTTTAAGATTTTATTTATTTATTTGAGAGAGAGAGAGAACAAGCGGGGAGGAGGGGCAGAGGGGGATAGAGAGAGAGAGAGAGAGAGAAGCAGACTCCCCACTGAGCAGGAAACCCGATGCGGGACTCGATCCCAGGACCCAGAGATCATACCTTGAGCCAAAGGCAGACACAACCAACTGAGCCACCCAGGTGCCCCTGAGTCTCAGTTTCTAGTATACTCCGAGTCAAAGATTCCTGTCCCTCAGAATCAGAGAACACCTGTTCCACGTTCCAGCATCCCAGTGTAACACCACAGTCTCAGAAATAAAAATATGAATCTCATAGTTACCAAAATATCAGAACTTTCAAAAGCTTGTTTCCCATGTTGCAGGCACCATTGTAATGTTTACATGCATGGAGCTATTTAATCCTTTTCATAATCTCGTGAAGTTAGATACACTAATAATTCCCATTTTATAAGAAAGGAAACTGAGGCACAGAGTAGTTAAAGTGGTTTGCCCAAAGCCCAATAGGAAGTGGCAGTGCTAGGATTTGAACCCCATCAGACTGACTCCAGAGACCACCACTCACTGTCTTCTCAGATATTTAGTGACATAGTGTGTGTGTGTGTGTGTGTGTGTGTGTGTGTGTAGCATACATTATGTGTACACACACACACATATACTGAATTTCACTTTTTTTTTTCTTGAAATAGAACATGAAAACCAAGACTTAAGTGATGAAATCCACCACTAAAGGTCCACATTGTCTATGATGGCCTCAATGTATTTTCTTTCTCACTAGGTATATATACTTTACTTCCTTAGAAACTGTGTGGTTTTCCTTTTTTGTTGTTTTGTTTTTCGCGGAAGCATTGAATTATCTGTGGAGAATATCCTTAGGACAATATGCGTGCCCAATTAGGTGAGGTTATTAGGCATAGGGTGGCTAAGAACAGACATATCTTCACCAAAACCTGGTTATTTTGAGCTGCTTCAGCTTCGGGTAGCTGGTGTTGAAATGACAGCGGCAACCCTGATTATGGACCAGGGTAAACATTATTTATACAGTAACCACTGATAGGTTTCAGATCTTTTCTTTTCCAGGCAGGAGGCACGTAACACAGCTGTTAGAGACGAGCCATTTAACACTCCTCCTTGCTTGAGTGCTGGTGGGCCGTTCTCAGCATCATTGCAAAGGGCAGAGAGCACTGAGGAGCCTCGAGGAGCAAGGGCCCTCCCTGTCCAGTAAGCCATCCGCCAAGTAAAGTTGTCCTTACTATCTCTGGGAATAGCTGATGGACTACATGCCCCTTTCCAAATAGCAAAAGAGAGTTTGTCACAAATGCATATTCTTACTGTAACAACAGAAACTGTGATATGTGGAGAAAGAGGGAAAAATCACTGAATTAAAGGGCAACTAAAATGGCCCACATGCCAGTGGGTTTTAATCCCTGTCCTAGGAGCACTGCCCTGCTCTATCTTTCTATTTGGCACTTAAACATATCATGTCAAGCCTCTTATTTCTCAATCTAATGTATCTTCTTGAAGTTTACATTAAGATGGATTTTTTTTCTAATTATAAAAGTGGTACATGTTTATCACAGAGAATTTGAAAAAAAAACTAGAAATATAAAAACTCCATTAAGATGTCATCCCATCATCCCACCATTCCAAGATAACCACTGTAAAAGGTATATTCCCCGCCCCACGTCTGTGTTTATGTACGTGTGCATACATGTGTCTGTGTACATTTCTAATGATAATCGAATCATATTTTACACATCAACAGAGCCTCTCTCTTAAAAATTTCACTTAACGTTAAGGCTGAGTTTGGAGATTGTTGGGAATGCTAATCAAATTGATGGAGAATATACTTAGATTTGAACATGATTTCTGTGACCCATATTCTAATTATCCTTTTAAAATTTATGCACTTCTCAAAACAAATGGATTTGAGAGTACTGGCCTAACATTTTTGATCTAAAAAATTTACCAAAGCGTCAATCCCTTCTAAGTCTACATTAGACATTTTTCTTGGTTAATGCCAAGAGACTGGATAGTATGTGTACTGAAAACATTTCATTGTCTGTATCCAGAGCATTCATAATAAATAGCTTTCTGAGGTATAAGCATTATTTACAGAGAAACTGTCCTCCCAAAGGTGTTTTAAATTGGGTAGAAACCATTGCTAGTCTTCAGTGGTTTACTTCCAAATAGTAATACATTGTATGTGTTGGTTCATCTAAACAACAAATCAGCAAGCCATCCTCGGTAACCAACATCAGTCTGTTCCAAACACATCCCCCTACAAACAGGGTGTGTACTATCTAATAGTGATGGAACAAACTGCAAAATTACATGCAACACCCAATCGAACAATCAGTATTACTGGAGATCTAAATGCTTATTATAGTAAAAAAAAAAAAAAAAAGAAGAAGGAAGAAAAGAAAAAAAATGAAGGAAAGGGATATCTGATTTTTCTAGGCCCCCAGCCGATGCCTAGTAAAATTAATCAGGAGTGGATCCATTCATACCTTCATCACTAAGCTATGAATGAAACATAAGAAATCAGGATGATGCACTTCGGACGGATGATCTTCTAAAGATTGTTTACCACAGCTCTTTTTTTATTCATTGCAGTTTTTTCAAAGTCTGACATAGTAGTTTACTCTGTTCTCTGAGCTCATTCTAAAATGAGCTTTCTATTGGGGCGCCTGGGTGGCTCAGATGGTTAAGCATCTGCCTTCGGCTCAGGTCATGATCCCAGGGTCCTGGGATCAAGTCCGGCATTGGGGTCCCTGCTCAGCGGGGAGCCTGCTTCTCCCTCTCCTTCTCCTGCTCCCCCTGCTTGTACTCTCTCGCTCTCTTTGTCAAATAAATAAATAAAATCTTAAAAAAAATAAATTAAATAAAATGAGTTTTCTACTATCAAAATTGTACTATCCAGGATAATAAAAGTAATGTTAGCCCACAACTAGCTATAGTGTCTATAATCAGCAGCTATTAAAAGATACACAAAAATTGGGGGAAATGCAAAAATAATAAATAAAGTAAAATGCTAGCTTCACATTAGCAAAAATTAGTGATATATTTCTGTAATAAGCATAGATATCTACATAAACATAGTACTTTATTTATTTTTAAGATTAATTTATTTATGAGAGAGAGACAGTGGGGGGAGGGGCAGAGGAAGAGAATTCTCAAGCAGACTACCCACTGAGTGCAGAGCCCAATGTGGGGCTTGATCCCCCGATCCTGAGATCATGACCTGAGCTGAAACCAAGAATCAAACACTCAACTGACTGAGCCACCCAAGTGCCCCATAAATGTAGTACTGTAAAACATTCAAATATAACATTGAATTGTCAATTATGACAAAGAAATAAAATAATACATTTGCTTGAAATATGCAGTTTAATTTTAATTGATTATACTTTTCTTGAAAATAATAATTAAGCATTAGTGAGCACTTACTTTGTTCCCTGCGCTCCTCTAAGGGCTATGTGTTTATTGACTGATGTAATCTTCATAAAACTAAAATTTAGGTATTATTAGCATTCCAGTTTTAAATATGATGAAATTGAAGCACAAAGGTGTTAAGTAACTCATCTAAATTTACTTAGCTATTAAGGTTCAAAGTCAAGATTTGAACCCAGAGGACATACTCTGATCTATTTTGTAAACATTGTGCCCCAGAAACCTGGGGGCATAGCGGAGAACTTGCAAGACTCAGAAGAGTTTTACATTTTCTTGGGGAAACAGAGAAAGAAACATATGTTTAATTAGGCTGGAAGTCAAGTGCACCCTCTATAGAAGCCAAGTGGGTCATCTCATTTAATCCTTCACAAAGGTATGGTAAGTTAGGTCTTAATTTTCCTCCACTTATAGAAAGGAGGAAACCAAGTTTTGGGGAGATCAGTAACATTCCAAATATATGTTGCTAGGTAGGGGCAGTTCTTGAGTTCAACCTCAGATTTTTTTTTAACATAATTCCAAGCTGCATGCCCTTTTTCTTGCATAATGCTAGAGGGTAGATGTCAAGGTAGAATTAAGTTAGTTAAGAAAACTGTTCTTTCAGAGGGAAGAATAGCTTATGACTGAGATTGTGTATAGTAAATGAAAGGTTGGAAAAGTATTCATAGCCAAATGATGGAAGACTTAGTTGTCAAATATATTAGGGTATATTATAGTTAGGGTAACACTGTTACTGGTCGGAGAGTCTGCATTGTATGAATGGAGGTCTCAGTCCTTGGATTCCCCACAAGATTTACATGGAGATCCACGCTGAAATAAAGACAGCCAGAAGGAAAATAGCAAGGACAAAGCAATTTACTAAAGCAAAAAGTACACTCTCAAGGTCAGGAAGTGGTCAGGTTCCACAAAGTGGAACCGACCCTAAGTAGTTTTGGTATTGGATATTATTGGGTCTGTCTGGGCTGAGAGGAGCAGTGATGTACAGTGAGGAGGTCTCCAATGAGGGCTGCTTTCAATCATCTGGAAACTCCTCCCACGGGTTGGGAGGGGAGTTTTTGACCCTACAAGGTTTGTACCAGAATGCTCATGGCAACCTTTCTTCATCCGGTAGGGTTGTTCCTGCAGTGCAAGTGCATTATAATGAATCTAGGGGTTACCCTGGGGCAGAGGTGGAAGAGGAGAGCCCATGCTCTGCACCTGTGGCTCTTGATTTGTCAGACCCAAGGTCTTGGAAGACACAAAGTCAGGATGTTTTGCCCCTGGGCTTTTAATGTGTAGCTTATTTATCACCGGCCCTGCCTCCAGCTCCTGTCTCTATCATTCCCCTTCAAGGAGCTTGGGGCTCTGCCTTGGGGTGTTCCTTCCACTGCTCAAGTCTAGCTTCTACCTAACAACACTAAATGTTATAACAGATAAGTGTCAAATTCTTAGAGATATAACACACACACACATACACACACACACTTACTTCTTCCTCTTATCACAGTTCAAGCAAGTGTTTTTAATCAGAGTCTTCACATGGTCTTTTAAGAACTGTGTCTCTTTCCATATCATGGGCCTGCCCTTCCCTAAATCACTGAGGTTCTATTCACTCATTTAATAGGAAGCAAAAGAGAAGAAAAGATCATACATGGGAATTTTTATCAGCCAGTCTTGGAAACGGCATTTCTCGATTCCACATATATCCCTCTGGCCAGAACATTTGCTATATTGTAAAAGTAGCATTAAGGAGAAAGAAACCAGTAATAAAGTTCGGTAATGGCCCTAAAAGAGAGAGACTGGAATCAAGAAAGCTGTACAGTAGCAGTAGATCTTTATTTAGCATGTATAATGGGTCATCCTCTGTCTGAGTCCTGACAATAACATGGATGACACAAAGTTCCAGCCCATAGAGAGCTTATGTTTTGGGGAGGTTCTCATCCAAGAGGGTGACATAGACATGCTAAGAAGAGGAGATATGGGGGGGGATAAGTGATAAAGAAATAAAATAGTAAGCAAGCAAGATACTTTCAGGTAATAAATGTTCTGAAAATCGGGGTCCTGGGAGAAGGAGCTCCTACTTAAGATTGGGTATGCCTCTCTGAGATTGTCACTGGAGTCAAATAGGGGGCAAGATCCAGCCTCACAAAAATCTGTAGAAGCAGAATTCTGAGCAAAGAGAACATCTGGTCCAAAGGCACAAAAGTGCAGGTGAGCTTGGTGTGCTGAAGGAACTGATTGAAGCTTAGTGCAGCTAGAGCCAGAAAATTAAAAAGAAGGTCGTAGATGAAGTTAAAAAGGGGGCCTGATCATGAAGCTTCTAGCAGGCCTTAGTGACAAGTGTTGATTTTATTCTAAGTATAGTGAGAAGCCTTCCGATGTGTTAATCTGGAAGTGATATGATTTAGTCATCTGCACTGCCCCTCCCTCCTGAACTGTACTAGACCACTCCAGAACAGGGTCATTGCCCCCTTCTCCCGTATCCCACAGCACTTTCCCTCGTTTCAATCTTCTCTACCTGGAAGTGTAGATATGTGATTTCCTCAACTGAAACATAACCTCCCGGAGAGCAGAGACTTGGATATAATTTGTGGCTCCCTCAGTAACAAGCACAGTTCCAAGAAAGCACTTAGGGCCTGAGTAAGTACATGAATACATGAATGATGAATAAATAAATGAAGGAAAGAAAACCAGCGAAAGGGATAAAGAGCAATATCCCCTTGTATTTGGAGTCTACGATGTGCTTGTCACTTTCGCTATGTCATTTGATCCACATGAGCACAATGGGTACGTGCAGAAGAGTTTGGTAATGGCACAATTATGAGAAGCAAGAGATTAGAAAAAGAGTCAAAGAGAAATTAAGATTTTTGAGGCTGAGCACTGGGGAAGAATAATGGGAATTGGGATCAGGAGGTAGAGTTGATTTGGAGCATGAGAGGAAGGTGATGAGAAAAAGTTACATTCTGATTCAGCTGATAAAAGGCAGAAACCCATGGAATGCCCTGTAGGCAGATGATTAAAGGTTAAGTTGTGTGGTGCAGACAGAAAGAGCTGCAGGAGTTCAGAGACATCTAATAAAGTGAATTTGGGAACGAGCAATGAAAATAGACACTGGAATAGCAAAATGTTAGACTGCTAGGTAAAAGGACACAAAATATTTGTGAAAAATAATGTGATACTGGGAAGAAAGGACAAACTAAGTAAAAAAAAAAAAACCAGAAATATATCAGTATATGTTAATTAAGAGATAAGAAATTAAAAATAGACCAAAGAAGAAAAAAACTAAGGAGCCACTGTCCTCCATTTGTTTAATTAAAAGATAAAATTACCACCCTGTTCCTCACTAAATATTTCTGATTTCCCAGATCCAGAGTAGGGAAAATAGGACTGTGTTACAGGGTTGTACTTTCTGGCTCCCTTGAGGTTGGGATAACTCATGTGTCTAGTCCAATACCTTGACCAGGGACTGAGTATTTGATTACCAACACACAACTCTGCCAAATTCCTTTGTTTTTCTGGCATAGTAACTCTCAGTGTTCAAGTAGGTGACCGCTTCATCATCCTGGGCCCTTGGGTGAAACATAACATGGACAAGAAATAGATCTTTGCTGCATTAAGCCACTGAGATATTGAGGTAGGATGTTTATTACTACAACATAACATCTTATCCTAACTGATAAACATGATATCAGTGAGAAAACATAGATGTGGAGTGAGATTGACTCTTGAGATAGGAAATAATGGAGAAATTAAGGGTCATTAAAGAAGACAGAGACTCAAAGTTGGCAAATGATCCATACTGCTATGGTCTGAACATTTGTTTCCCTCCAAAATCATATGTTGAAACCTAACCTCCAAAGTGATGGTAGTAGGACGTGGGGCCTCTGGAAGGTGATTACGTCATGAGAATGGAGCCTTAATGAATGAGATTAGTGTCATTATAAAAAAGAACTCAGAATGCTAGCGCACCTCTTCTGCCTTGTGATGTTATAGCAAAAAGACAGCTATCTGTGAGGAAGTGGGCACCACTAGACACTGGTGCCGTGATCTCGGACTTCTCAAGAGCTGCGAGAAATTAATTCTGTTTGTATAAGCCACCCAGTTTATAGTATTTTTATTATAGCAGCCCAAATGGATCAAAACATTGGCCAAGCTTCCAACATGCTTATCCCCCAAAGGCCTTTCAGTCGGGTGGCCCTGAAAACTTAACTGCAGATGTGTCTACCTGCCCATCCATGCTCCACCCAGTGAGAAATAGGCTAGGCCATCTCCTTTAGGGAGACTGGTGAAGTCCTCCAGCTGGCCGGCTGTGTCACTCTCCCTGCCTTGTCTTCAGGCCTAACATGAATTAGGTTGACTTGCTGAGGATCAGGAAGTTGAGAAGACAGTTAGTGGTACTTCCAGATCTCCAGCACCATAGTACTGTAAAAAAGAAGAAAAAGTACTGGAGATAATCAGAATCACAAGCATAAAATAGGGGCATCTGGGTGGCTCAGTCATTAAGAGTCTGCCTTCAGCTCAGGTCATGATCCCAGGGTCCTGGGATCGAGCCCCACATCGGGCTCCCTGCTCAGCGGGAAGCCTGCTTCTCCCTCTCCCACTCCCTCTGCTTGTGTACCCTCTCTCCCTGTCTCTCTCTCTGTCAAATAAATAAATAAAATCTTTAAAATAAAAAAAAAGAAGCATAAATAGGACGACAATTTATAAACAGGGGAGAGAAAAATGCTTGATTGGTTTCTGATAAGAAGGATATATTTAGAGAGATAAAACCAAGCTTACAAGAATAAAGCAGAAATTAATTTTCCATATGAGGCCTACAAATATAGAGACTAGTAAAAGGAAAAAAAAAGAATTTTTGCATCCATGTTCATCAGGGATATTGGTCTGTAATTCTCCTTTTTGATGGGGTCTTTGTCTGGTTTTGGGATCAAGGTAATGCTGGCCTCATAAAATGAGTTTGGAAGTTTTCCTTCCATTTCTATTTTTTGGAACAGTTTCAGAAGGATAGGTATTAATTCTTCTTGAAATGTTTGGTAGAATTCCCCTGGGAAGCCATCTGGCCCTGGGCTTTTGTGTTTTGGGAGATTTTTGATGACTGCTTCTATTTCCTTAGTGGTTATAGGTCTGTTCAGGTTTTCTATTTCTTCCTGGTTCAGTTTTGCAACGACGTGGATGGAACTGGAGGGTATTATGCTGAGCGAAATAAGTCAAACAGAGAAAGACATGTATCATATGACCTCACTGATATGAGGAATTCTTAATCTCAGGAAACAAACTGAGGGTTGCTGGAGTGGGGGGTGGGGTGGGAGGGATGGGGTGACTGGGTGATGGACACTGGGGAGGGTATGTGTTCTGGTAAGCGCTGTGAATTGTGCAAGACTGTTGAATCACAGATCTGTACCTCTGAAACAAATAATGCAATATATGTTAAGAAAGAAAAAAAGAAGAAGAAGAATGTAGCAGGAGGGGAAGAATGAAGGGGGGGAAATCGGAGGGGGAGAAGAACCATGAGAGACAATGGACTCTGAAAAACAAACTGACGGTTCTAGAGGGGAGGGGGTTGGGAGGATGGGTTAGCCTGGTGATGGGTATTGAGGAGGGCACGTTCTGCATGGAGCACTGGGTGTTATGCACAAACAATGAATCATGGAACACTATATCTAAAACTAATGATGTAATGTATGGGGATTAACATAACAATAAAAAAAATTTTTAAAAAAGGGAAAAAAAACAAAAAAGAGGTAAACTCATTTTTCTTCCTATAATGTGCAACATATCCATGATTTTTTTCCCATGGAGGGATGAGGAAGAGGGAGGAAGGGGGGGAGACGAATATCTTTTTTAGCTCAATCTTTGACTACTTGTAGTGACCTAATTTTAAGTCTGAGGAATTATACTTAAAATATATCTGAGAAAACTATATTCATTGGCCACGAGCCAAGAATTCAAATCTTGCTGGTCATATTTTAATAGACAAAAGCATGCTTTGATGGATGGATAGATGGGTGGATAGATGGACAGGTGATTGTATGGAGAGATATATGCCATATAGATAGATAGATAGATAGATATAATGAGGCAGATCAGTGTCTTGAGAAACCATAGATTTTATATAAAACAAACAGAAGGCAGAAGGCTGAATGAAAAGAGGATTTTTGTGCTAAAATCAGTCTGAGAGCGCAGATACTGAAGTTAGACTGTCTGAGCTTAAATTTTGGTGTTGCCACTTACTTCTGGTGGCCTTAGGCAAGCTCCTTAACCTTCTTGCATCTCAGTGTTTTCATCCATGTAAAGCGAATTGGAACATTTATTATATAAGGGTGTTACGAAGGTTAATAAGAATATTCATTAACTTGAGTTCTGTTTGAATTTTTTATTCATAAACATATATCTCAGAAATGTTTCTCTTTACCTATATCGTAATACCTTATTGTTCAGACTGTGATTTGGAGAAATATTATTCATTCTCTCATTATTGGTGACTTGTATGATGGTGTCCTAGCTTATCTCAGAAATTCATGTCTCCAAAGCAGCCTTTTAAATAGGCCTTGAATCCTAGCACTTTTTCCACTGAGGTGGGGGATGGAGAGGAAGTGAAAACAATCGAACTGATTGTTTGGGATTGAATAAATGAAATGAATGCTTTGAATTTTTTGTTATACTTCAAAAAATAGTATAGATGTTAAATAGATTAAAGAGTTTAAACCATGAAAAATCACACCATCCAGAATTCTTAGGAAAGTTATTTTTTGTGGTTGTTAGAGGGAAAAAGAGAGTTTAATTTACAATATAAAGTAAATAGCAATTGTTCACACTATTGTTTATTGATTTTGTATTAAATCCAATGCTAAATAGTTTACAAAGATGATTATGTTTAATATGCAAAAGGATCCTATGAGGGTTGTTATCCTCACTTAACCAGTGAGGAAACTGAGGCTTACAGGGCCACAATAAACCCTATATCATATATTATGGCTAATAAGTGGAATGAAGCAGGATCTAAGTGTAGGCAATCTGGTTCCAGAGCCCAGGCTCCTCACTACCACACTAAATTGCCTCTCAAATAATCATAGTGCGTTAAATCCACTTTGGAGATCATATAATCCTGTCTCTTTGTATTACTGCCTGTAAATGTAAAGCAGAGAGAAGTTAAACGATCTGCCCAAGGTTATACACTTCCATCTTTTCCTCAACATAATAACACACTGTCGTTTAAAACTCATTTCCAGGATTTATACAAACTAATGGTGAAGTCATGACATTTTTTAATTGAATGCTCAATAAAAGAATCATTTTCATCTTGTTTTTCCATCTCCTGTCCATGAACGAAATGTAAAAACATGTTGTGAAGCTGAGAGTCCTTATCTCCACTAATAGCCTGCTTTTTCATGGAAGGAGGAAAACCATCCTTATGCTGAGTCTGTTTTAGATGAAATAAGCATGTAGTCATTTTCTTTGTGAAGAACACCTCTGAGGCATTAAAGGAAAAGATGTCAGGACTGACCTTCTAAGTCACATAACTTTAACTTACAGCCCACACATGACTTTAAGAAAAGTGTGATCTCTCCTACACGGCCAGTAATATACCTTTCTGAAGGTCCTCCAGGTCACTTCACTACAATTCCAGGTGGAAAACCAATGAGGCTAACAGTGCTCTACCTCTTCAGTAGACCAATTACTTTTATTTCTGAATGTTGATTTTTTATTTGATCAATCTTTACCATTGCTTTATTCAGACTTTAGAAGAGGTGTGTACAAGTATGTATAGTTATCTGAATAATCTTCTGATTTCAAAGTTAGGAATTATTTTTCCTGAAAGTTTACAAAGGGGTCACTTCTACCTTTTACAAAGCCAGAAAGCAGGAACAACTCTAGATCATTTTCTTTGAAAACCACATACACGGCTGAACACAATTTAAAATCTGTTAGAGGTGAAATTTCTGTTAAAGGTTCTCCACAAGAGCTTATTCTGGTCTTCCACATAAAGGCCCAGCTCCCTCACGAGTTTTGGGATGTTAGTTGCGTTACCTAAACTTTCTGAGCCTCAGCATCTCTATCTGTAAAGTGTGAGAGCTAACTGTCTACACGCAGGATGTTTATAAGTGTTAGATGCTAAGACTTAATAGGATGTCTAGGACAATGCTCGGTACTCAGCAAATATCTGATACTACCTTTGTGAGTTCAGTATACAATTATATTACATTCATCTAGTCCTGAGGTTTCAATTGCTACCTTTAGGTATATGATCAACAAATATCTTGCAGCTCTGACTCCCATGGTCTGAGCATTCATTTATTCATTTAACACATATTTATTATTCACTCTGTGTCGGATATTGATCAAGGTGCTGAAGTTACAGAAGTGAACCAAACAAATAAAAAGTTTCATTATTGAACTTACTTTCTATTAGGAAAACATGATAAATAAGTAAACATAAGTAGCTTATTAGAGATAAATGCACAGGTTAAAAAAAAGAGCATGAAAGTAACATGGAACTTATTAGGACGTATTGAACACATATTAAGGAAGTGAGGAGTGAATATTATAATTTCAGATAGAGTGCTTAAGAAAGGCTTTCGTGGGGGAAATCGGAGGGGGAGACGAACCATGAGAGACTATGGACTCTGAGAAACAAACTGAGGGTTCTAGAGGGGAGGGGGGTGGGGGATGGGTTAGCCTGGTGATGGGTATTAAAGAGGGCACGTATTGCATGGAGCACTGGGTGTTATATGCAAACAATGAATCATGGAACACTACATCAAAAACTAATGATGTAATGTATGGTGATTAACATAATTAAAAAAAAATTTAAAAAAAGAAAGGCTTTCATAAGAAGGCAACATTTTAATAAAACGATGAAGGATATGAGGAAACAAACCCTATAGATATCAGATCGATTCTGTCCTATAGTATGACAAACATTTATTGAGCTCCAACCATGTGCCATGTATTTTAGGTATCTCCTTCACTCCGTGTGTCCAAATTTAATCCATCATCTCCCCCCACCCCGAACTTATTACATCTGCAGGGTCTCTGGCACCACCATTTTTCTCATCCCTCAAGTGAACAATTAACTGTGTCATTGTTGATGTTTCCTTTCCATTCCCCTGTCCATACACACCGATGTCCATCTACTCAGCTGCCAAGTCCTACAGATTTTACTGCTGCAATTCTTTCACGCCTGTTCTATTCTCTTTTGTTTCTGTTGATACTGGTATATTTCAGACCCATATTATTTGGGCTATTTTAATAGCCATGTAGTTGGTGCCTCAAATCCAATCCATGGTGATCAGTTCAATCTTCATAGACATCAATGGGCTTGTCAGTTCATGGTTTCAAAATCTTCAACAATTCACTGGCTTAACCAGATCCAGGCTCTGAATCAGCTCTCTCAGATTCCTTTGGCCTTCTCATCGTTAAACAGGATTGTTACAGCAAGCCCAGCATCCAAGGGCAGAAAGGAGCAAGGCTCTGTCTGAAAGAGAACTTACACATTGCCATCACCACTTGCAATGGCAGACCTCTTTTCATTACAACTTGTGTCGCATCTTTGGGCTTCTAACAATCATGGGAAAGGGAGAAGACCAATCAACATGCACCCCCCCAAAAAACATGAGCTTCCAATATCTGACTAGGATCAAGAATTCTTTAACAAGTAAGGAGAGTAGGAGTAGATTTGGGATTAACAACAAAGAATTTCTGCCAAACCCTCTACTGAAGAAAATATTGAGTATGATACTCAAGTCTTCTGAGATCCATCTTCCTGAGATTTTTTTTTTCCTTTTGTAGCATGCTTTAATGAATATGTACTCTGATCTCTCCTATCTTCATGGCTTAGACCAGTTGTTCCCAATGTGTGGTCCAGGGGCTAAGATATTATTTGTCTTTTTCATTCTCATTTTCAGATAAATGCATAGTGGAGCTTTCTACAGGCTACTTAATATGTTATTCAACAGATTCAATTATATCTAGCTTTCTTTTGTTAAGTTAAACATTAAGGGATTTTCAAAAATGTACACATTGCCATTCTTCTCACTAAAATTATTCTTAAAATATGTCATTTTATTAAAATGTTATTTATGTCAATATGCAATAAGTATATTATTGATTTTAAATGAATTAATAAATACAATTTTTTTAATGCCTCAGCTTTAGTTTCTATTGTGGTAAATGTCAATAATTTGCATAAATAAAAGTTCTTTGAGGCCCTCAGTATTTGTTAAGACTGTAAGGGTCTTGTGATCAAAAGATCTGAGAAGTGTTGCCCTAGCTTAGATTACATAGTCTCCTCTACCTGCAATGCCATTTCTTCTATCACTAAAGCCAGAATATTTCAATAACCTAATTTTAGAAGTGACATGCCATCATCATGCTTGTCCTTTGCGGGGCCCGATGCAAAAGGAAAATGTGATGTCCCTGGTTCAAAAGGCAGAGAAAAGTTCTATTAAAGGCATTCTTCCTTTCTTCTGTTAGTCTCTCTTTCTTGAGTTGTCATAGTGATTTTTATTTGCTATGTCATTCTGAATAGAAAAAGGTTAAAATTTTAAATTATGAGTATGTATTTTACTGTTAATTTTTATATTGTACAAAGCCAAGTTTAAATGCAAATATAGGAGCTTTTCATTTGTATATAAAGCCACTAAAATTATACGATCATACTTTGTGGCTCATACATGCATGTATATTCCATCCTTACCAGAACAGTGGAAACTGCTGTACAAAATTAACTCAACTGTTCTTATTTTCTGTCTCGCTGCTCTCACCGTCTACCAACCTTCTCTACCTTTGGTTTACTGGTAAGTAAGGAAGGATCAAAAGGACAAGGACATCCGAAAGGACATCCTTTCTTTTTCCTGCTAAGTCATAATTTTTAGTGCAAGTGGCCAGTTAATTGAGGGAAGTAACATGCAAAAAAATGCATATGATCGAGTCCCTTGGTCATTCATGCTTCTTAAGATGCTATTGCCTTCTTCCTGTGCTCTAAGCAAGTTCTTGTTTGAACAGAAAGGACGTCATGTCAGGCTGTCCATGTCCCATTTACTCAACTGTAGAAGTAAACTGCTGACTTTGTACTTGCTTTGAGGCTCACTGAATTCCCATGAATCAAGGCTCCCCCTGGAATCCTGTGCTCATGGAGCATCACCAACACTTATATGGGAATAGGATGGCCAAGAAAAGGAGACAGACAACACACATACTGAATCTCACTCTTCTGCGGATGTGCAAGTTCCATTGTGTCACTGAATTTCACTTACAAAATTCAAAGATAAAAATTTCAAGTTGATGACAACAGAACATTAAATCAAGTACAGGGCCCTTTGTGGACAGGTCATATATCCATGAAACCAGCCCTGCCCATCACTTTTGCTAAGAAGAGTTCCTGAGTCCAGCCCCACACTCAAAGGGAGGGGATTACACAAGGAAATGAATACCAGGTGGCTGGGGTCATTAAGGGCCATGTTAGATGCTGCCTACCACATTCATATCATTTTTCTCTTTTGAGTTGCTCCTTTCTCCCTTGTCTTCTATAGTTACTTATGTGCATATTGTCTTCAGTACTGTACTAGATGGTAATCTCCTCAAGGACAGGGTTCCTCCCTGATATGCATCCTGGCAGTCCTTTGTCATATGTAATATGCAACCCAGAGCAAGCACTGAAAACATGCTTATGGAATGAGTGAATGGATGAATGAATAAATGATGTGGAAGCTTGATTTATATTCTGGTGAGTGGTCTTTGTGAAAAACAATCAATAGGAGAAATTGACCTTAATGTATTCCTCAAATGTTGCAAGATCTTATGACTGACTGCCTTTGTGATTTCAGATTCTTATCTTTCCACAAACCACATATGCTGGTTTCTTTTTTTACCCCCTTATCATGGACTGTCCTCCCTTCACGCATGGGTTTTTTCTGACCTCTAAAAAGTCTGACTTAGGTTATTATCATGAATGAATCACTGTATTTGAGAAGAGAATTAATGATATAAAGGACAGCTGGAGCATATCTGGAGAAACTGTTCCATTAGCATTTATATTTTTATTTTGGACTACATCAAAATGGTAGGGGAACTACGCCCTTTTAATGGTTTGCACATGTGGTCAGGCATTGTGTGAACAAATAATGCTTCTAAGAGCTTGTATTCAATTTTCAGAAAAAGAAAATAAAAATGAGCAGAAGCCTTTGTAGATCTAAGCATTTTCTTCAGTTTTCTTCACTGGTCTATCCCATAATGCATAAGCTTTCACTTCCAGATCTGTTTCAAGGGTCTTTTATAACGACAAAAGCTAAGTCTTTATTTCCACGGAGCAGAATACAAAATGCATCAGTGTGCCATTTAAGAAAAACTATTTTGTCAGTCTTGTTTATGCACTCAAGATAATACAGTGTTTGAAAAAAAAAAAAAAAAGGCTGGACCCAGCCTCTGCCTGTTTATTCAGGATAAACAGAAGCATCCCTTTTGACGTTGTAAGAACAGGATGTGTGCTAATTTCACCAAGTAAAAGCCACTGCACTTGGCCATATAAATCCTTGTCTAGAGCAGCCTGCTTCTTCACAGTATTGTGAAGGTACACATACAGGATAATATGATGATGCACATCAAATATTAATGCCCGTTGACACATAGTCATCTATTATAGCAGCAAAGTGCCCATTCTGAGCTACGGTAGGGTTATGCCTTTCTTCACCTTTGTCTTCACACTTCAGCTTTCCCTCGTCTTCGGAGACCCCAACAAAACAAAGCACACTGTACCCTAACCAACAGCCTCAGGGAGATTCTGGCAGCAAAGTGTCCTCACAGTGGTCTACTTCCTTATGATAGAATACCTATTGGCTAATGTGTGGTCAAGAAAGGAAGGATATTTATTGTTTCCAATTTATGATAATGTGAACCGAGCAAAAGTGAGAGCCAGGCAGGAGCTTAGGGGGATGGAGAGGAGGGCAGAAGTTCACAAACCACGTGTGTTTATTTCTTTACCAATTTCTTACCAGCATTTGAGTGATAAATGCATTGTATTTTCATCATGTTTCCTGTATGAATGTATGAATAACCAAGCAACAACTCAACTCTGCAGTTTAGAAATAAATGTGTTGGTTAAAGAGTTCAGTCGAGTATGTATTTTTCTCTTTGCACAAAGCTACAAAAGCCGGTGAGCTGCATCGGTACACTGCACTCAGCCGTTCCACCTACCCACTGTTCATCATGCCCCCTCAAGCCAGCACCCATCCCATATCCTGCTTCACTTTAGGCCAGTACCACACCTAGATAGGAAGGAAGTACTGGGAAATCTGTTTATGCATTTCTAAATCTCCCAATTTAAAAAGACATATGCCAGAAATCAAAGTACTGCTTCCAGACAGATTTTCTATTACTGTGGCACATCTTCAGATCTTTTCCTATAGAAAACTCAAGTACTGAATTTTATACCATGATAATATGTTGAAGCGGAAATTTTGCTTTTCATTACACAGAAAAACATTTCTACCCTTTACAACTGATGGCTGAGAGATTCACCAACTTCTTGGATTTGTTCTATGTCTTCCTCATCCAGCATGCTTTTTTTTTTCTTTTTTCCCTTTTTTTAAATTTATTTATTTGAGAGCAAGAGAGAATGGGAGGGAGGGCCAGAGGGAGAGGGAGAGAGAGAATTTCCAGCAGACTCCCCACTGAGCACACAGCCCGTCGCAGGACTCCATCTCACTACCCTGAGATCATGACCTGAGCCAAAGACAAGAGCTGGAGGCTTAACCAACTGAGCCACCAGGTGCTCCAAGCATGCTTTTTTTTTTTTTCAACAAAAATCCTATATTATAGTGAAAGACTTTCCTGTGTGTTGCATTTCTTTCTCAGATAAGACGTTTCCCAGCACTGACTTAATCAGTAAGTTCACAACTTGATCGTAGGCCCATCATTATCCCCTACTCAATAATTCAAAAGCTTGATAGAAATGCTTTAAATTGAAATTGAACCACCATTAACAGTCCTAGAAAAGTGGGCATGATTCAAGCAAAACAACCATAGGCACTTTCTCAGTCACCAACACAACACCCGACATAGCTTAAAGTATGGATTTCTCACTGACTGCCGGTGCATTTTCTCCAGATCAATTATTTAGTCCTGACTGAGTAAACTTCTGATCACCTCCCTTCATGGGAACATTAGTCTATCTCCTTTTACATTAGGCAACAGCATACCTTATCCCTTCGTTCTTTGTGCATGCCTTTCTCTTCCTCGTTAATTTTCTCCCAGCCGACCAGCCAGCTCTGGACCCCTGTAGTTATAGGAAATTATCCATGCAATGAGCTTCATTTAGAAAACTCTGTGCATAAAGAGGTGGCAACATTATTCTTCTCAGAGTCCAATATATGTTTATTTTTCATGCTACAGCCTTACAGTGGTCACTGACATAGAAGTAGACACTGAATTTAAGATGTTTGTAGAAACCATTGGACAACTGTTAAATAACACTGAGGATAGACTCTAAATTAAGTGCTTGAAAGAGTAAACTCTGGCGTCCATCTTCTTTATCCTTAAAGTAAAAAAAAAAAAAAAATGCACAGGAGACACTGACCCGATATTCAGAGTGTGTATTTTAAAACATGTCTTCAATATTAGAAAATATGTCTGCTATAAACAATTTATAACAGGTAAATTCTAACTCAAATTTTTAAAAATTTTATTGTAGAATAGCTTTTAGAATTCCATTCAAGAACTACCAATGTTCTCTACATGCCTGACACAGCTCTACGGTGTATGATATTAACATAAGGAAGTACTCCACTTAATTTGATAAATTTCATAGCTTCTTTTTTATTTTACTTATAAAAAGACAAGAACCCATCAAATTTAAAAAACACAACAAAACTAACAAAATACTGAAAGGCACTCAGGAATTTTTTATAGACTATAATCTTATGCCGTGTTTAAATTGAAATAATGTGTTGGCTTAATACAGCTTGTGTTGACTTAATGCAACTTGTAACAAAATGAAGAACAGAAAGTATCCATAAAGTATAATTCCCCTTCAGTATGTATGATAAATCAACTATGAAAAACCCTCATATATGGGAAATACATTCAAAATTATTTCATGAATAAAGAAATATGGGACTATTGTGCTTTCACAATAATAAATAAGTGCATAAGGGAGATTTGTTGCAAATACATCTGTGATCTGGTCCAGCTTTGGTCCCGAAACCCTCCCCTCTACAGTGTTCTTTCACAGAATTTCAGAGGAAAGACTCTATTTAGTGTTAATCTTCCTTTAACATGACTTTTAATCACTTTGAAACTTGTGATTATCTTTCATCAATGTGAGTTGCTAACCCTTCCTACAACAAGTAGAGTCTGTCCCAAATTCAGGTAATCTAAGGATAACAGAAACATCCTTAAAAAGGGGGTTCTGGGTGTGGTGAGGAGAAAGAGGTCCCAGTTTAATATTGGGTCTGGCTAGCAAACCTAATGAAAATTTTTCCTAGTAATAAAGCAACTAGAAATATAAGTGATAGATAGATGATAGACAGGTAGATAGATAGATAGATAGATGATAGATAGATAGATAGATAGATAGATAGATAGATAGATAGATAGATAGATAGAGGATAGATAGATATATATAAAAAAAAACAAAAAATTCAGAATATTGTCAGGTTTCCCATACCCCCATCCAATACTGCTCTTTCTCTGTTTGAAATCCTCCATAGCTCATGGTTGTGATGATCCTTTGAAAAATTCTCCAAATTTCATGTGTCTGCTTACATTTTTTCACTCTTAGCTATGGTACATGGAGTCCTGAATCTTAGACTCATAAACTTTATTTTTATATCGCTTTATTTCATGTCCAGCCATAGTCATCCTTTAAACTGGCCTCTGGCATACTATGGTTCTTTCTTTTTTTTTTTTCTAGCCTGTTTACATTTTTTCTATTAACATATAATGTATTATTTGTTTCAGTGGTACAGGTCTGTGATTCATCAATTTTACAATTCACAGCACTCACCATATGGGGAGGGTATGTGGTATCTTTCTTTTTTTTTAAGATTTTATTTATTTATTTGACAAAGAGGGAGAGAGCACAAGCAGGGGGAAGCGGCAGGCAGAGCGGGAGGGAGAAGCAGGCTCCCCACTGAGCAGAGAGCCTGACGTGGGGCTCGATCTCAGGACCCTGGGATCATGATCTGAGCTGAAGACAGATGTTTAACCGACTGAGCCAGCCCGGTGCCCCTGCTGTGGTTCTTTCGATCAGAGGCCCAAGTTTACCATAAAATCAATACCTAAAAAGACAATCTTTAGGGTCATCCAAATCCTTGCTCATTAACAAAATTCCAGGCCCTCTTTGATCCCAATTCCTGCCATGCTTTTCTTCATGTGATTCCTAAACTTTGCTTCCCCATTCCAGTCACCAAATTCAGCCCACAAATTGTAGGTACTCTGGAATATATGTTTGTTTTGTTTTTGTTTGTATCCTCCATAAATCGGTTAGCTTAATATATAAGTTTTATATAAGTTTGAATTTTAGGGGGGAAAGAGCTAACAGTTTCATTCCCTGTTAATTAAAATCAATGGCATACATAGGCAAGATACCATTAACTAAATCTTCTCTTTTTAAAAAATAACAACAACAAAAAAGGAAAATAGAGTATAAATCAATTTGGTATGATCCTTGCTGTAACATGAACTTTTCTTTGTATAATACAAGGGCTTATCTCTTTCTTTGGGTGTCACTTAAGAGCTATGTTGAAACTCTTCACCAAATTCAAGTGGTTTAGACAGTCCACTGATAATAAATGAAAAACTCAGTCCCATTTTCTACATGGTTAAGTTAAATTAACAAAAATATTCCTGAAACAGTGATACCCTCCAGGCAAACGATCCTAGCTAATCAGTCTGAAGTCCCCATGCCTTATACTGTTGCTTCCATTGGGGCTGACCCCAGCCCATTTGCGGCAAACTCCCAGAGGCCCTCATTTCATCCTCTTTGCAGACCAGACTTTGAGAAACACTACTGTGAAAGCAGATTAATGGTATATTTGTTCACTGATCAACAGAGGGTAGGAACTGCTGAGTCTGCTTTTAAAAATGATAGTTCTCTGGGCACCAAAAGTGTTTCATCTGTTTTATCCTTCAGCTTTTCCTATATATTTTCATTTTCCTTTCTTTTCGAATTTTATTTTGTTTCCTTAATTTCTACACTCCTTCAAAGGGGTGGCAAACTCTGGGTCTTTTAATAATCAAAATTCCTTTTTCTTTCTTTGACATTTTGCCTTAGCCTATTTCTTCTAAGAATCCTGTGATCAGTCCTCCTAGGCCAGTGACTGGTAAAATAAAAGGAAGTTCACTAAGCAACTGTGCCAATCCCACAATAGTATTAATGTGATAATTTAGAAAGAAAGACACCACCTGTGTATGGAGAGATGCAGTCTGTCTTTAAGATGTGAAAATGGACTATGTATTCTTAAACTTTTTAAAATACTTTTCCAACTATTCAAAATGCTTGTAAAATAAGACAAATGCTTATAAATACTATTCAGTAGATATAGTTGAGTGTTACACATTGGAGAGGTCACTTTAAAATGGTACAAAAGTTAAAAAGTAAAACAAGACATTTATTTTGCCCTTAAAGTGTTCACATACGATTTAATATGCTGTTGAGAGCACAGGGATGGTTGCAAGGCAAATGAAGGTTATGTTATAATTGATATTCTGAATTGTTAAAGGGAAGCAAAGGTGAAATGGAATGCTTTTTATTATTATTTTTTGTTGGAATCTTATTAAAAACTTTTAATGGAATGCAAACCAGAGACCATCTTCAAGGTCTTGAGTTAGATTAGATGTGCAGCCAATAATAGTGTCACTTAACATAAAGCTTTTTGAAAATAACTTCCCCAACACAGACATGAGTTAATGTGTTTTCTAACTTCTTTGTATTTTCTTTGCTATTTCAGAGAAAATGTTGAGCCCAAACAGTATAGAGTACTGTCGTCATACTTAACCATGATTCTCAAATACAGCTGAAAATCTCTGGATAGCAATTTACACTCAAAAATTTTTTTAAAAAAATCCTAATAAATAAATTTAGCATTTTAATTCAGTGTTCTCAGTCGTGCTTAAGTGCTTGAGCACCTGAACATTACGACATTCTTTGCAGATTCTCATGAAATAATGGTATTTTAATTGAATTAAAAGAACTAGGAGGAAATTCGCCTGCAGAAACATGACTCTTTTTATATGTATGCAAGTTTCTACACATAAAGAATAATGACTCACAACATATATTTGAGAATTACACATACAAGATTCATTTCTTTCTTATGTACTCTTGGTTCATTCATTTTATCATCACATAGCAAGCAGCCCATGCCAATTACAAATTGAAGAACCAAGGAAACTAAAAAAAAGAAAGAAAGAAAGAAAAAAAAAGAAAAACTGGAGGAGAAAAACTTACAAATCAGAAAAAAATATTCTGTTTTTCTCAGAGAATTGGAAAAAAAGCTGTTATTATTTTATTTTAGTGGCAGAACATCTTGGTTGAGCTCCCAACACAATCGTTTCCTAGAAGCATATGAAACCTACTATTTTAGTGTGTGTCGGCTCAGACACGTTTCCAAAACAGAGCACTTTCTCTGCATGAGCAAACAAAAATAGTATTACAGTAAGTTTCTTCATATTATGAAACCTGAAGGCCCTTAAAATAATTCTCATCATGCCAAATCAGTTCTCCATATAATGTTCTGATCATTTTGAGCATAGTTTATTTATGTGTTATTTTAATTATTTGAGTAACTTTTTCTGTCGTCTTGAATTGCCACCTAGCGACTTCTAAATGTTTCTTATTCCCAGTAAAGAAAAATGTGCAAACTTTAATATAGATAAACCATCATGAAAAGTCAATACAAAATACAAGAACCCTAAAGATAAAAAAAGACAATGTTTATAAGTGCAATATCTCGTGCATGTTATAATCATCATTTCAGAGGAAGGAAGCAATTCTGAAAACAAATTCTGAAAGCTATTTTTACACTAACATTTTTTTCTAAATGTACACCCATTATGGTAGAGTTATCTTTTCCTTCCTTAAGCTCAGAATTGTCAAAGTTAATTTCCTGGTATGCAATGTGCTTTTATTTTTTGTTATTTAAATTGTTTAGCCAAAGTTAGATCAGAGTGCCCATTATTTAAACATCTGAAGGCACTGTGAGACAAATTCTACATAGCATATCTATGTGAAGATATTTCTAATACTTCTCAGTGATTCTGTGTTCAGTAATCTATTAACATCTTTTACGTTAAGAGTTCCAATAATAAACGTAAAAAAAATGGCATCATCTGCTTTAATGGCTCTCCTCTTTTATTGAAATCAAGTAGTTCGCAAATGATCATTAATAGAAAAAATAGTCTTCAACACAATATTTTGTGATAGTGCTCATAACCATCCAAATAGTGACAAGTAATAAAATGTTAGACTTTTACATATTTATTTACTTTTTTTAACTTATAAGAATAAATGTTATGGGGCGCCTGGGTGGCTCAGTCAGTAAGAGTCTGCCCATGGCTCAGGTCATGATCCCAGGGTCCTGAGATCAAGCCCCTGCTGAGCAGGGAGCCTCTTTCTCCTTCTGCCCCTCCCCTTGCTCATGCTTTCTCTCTCTCTCTCTCTCAAATAAATAGATAAAATCTTTAAAAAAAATAAATGTTGTTATAAATAAAACAAAGTAAATGTTAGCATAAAATTTCACCAGATATTTCCTTCCAGAAGAATTATTTCCAAGAATGTTTTGCCTTAAAATAAATACCAAGAATTACAGTAGATGTTGTGTGAAGGTGTGTAATAGAGAGTAATAATATTATGTAATAATATTGCTGTTGTGGTGGTTAGAAGGAACTTATTTGATTCCATTGGTACAGTGAATTAAGATTAAGATCTTAGTATATCCTGGCTACTTCATAAATGTAGCAAAGTTAATTTTGCTGCTTTGAAAAAATACAGCAAATAAACCAAAAATACAATTTGTCTAATTTCATAGAAAAACTGTAACTGTAATTGGATCAAAGTTTCACAGAGAAATCATCAGGGGACTTGAGTGGGGAAGGGCAAGAGAGGGAGAAAAGAGAGAGAAGATCTAATGTCATTCCCAGCCAATCCCCACCTGACACGGACAACTGCAAGATGCCAATTTAGTTGGACAAAACCAATCAAATCCCCATTTAAATAATGATTGAATAAAATAAAATGAGAGAAAGAAAGACAAATACATTAGATTAAATGCTCAGAGTGTGAATAAACAAAAACTGTTTGCAAAACTGAGAAGAAAGGAGAATCAGGAAGTGGTTATTTATAGTATCTTTATGTATAAGGTTAAAAAAACTAATAAGAATAAGCTAAAGGCTTATAAGCAAAGGGAAAATGTTGACCCTCTTTAATTTTTTTCTGAGTGAAAAGTCTAAAATAGTTATATAGAATTTTTTTCTGGTTATTTTTAATGACTTTACCAATTAGAAAGAATATCTGTTTATTGACCAAGAGTAGTAATCTGAGGCTCAGAGGAATTAAAATTGCCCTAACAGAGCTTGCATTTTTTCAGACTTGAACAGAACTTATCATCCTCACAGAATCAAATAGTGAATCGCCCCCAACCCCGCATACCCCACCCCACCCTCCCCACCCCCACCCCACCCCCGGTCCGTTGCTCTCACTCTGCCAACAAGCAGAGGTTTGTCATCTCAGATAAGCTCGCCATTTTAGGTAGCAGTGGAGAGAGTGAGGAGTAGATCTGGTGAGAGGTAAGAGGGAAAGGAAGCACCGACCCTGCTTTTTCAGCTCTGGTTTGCTCATGTGGTTGATGTAGGTGGGAAAACTGAAGTAGAAGTAAATTTCTGGAAAAAGAACAAGAGTTTAATTTTTAATGTTAATTTATGGTGCCTGTGACACAACTAAGTGGGAATGTCAAGTAGGCAGCTGGACTTCAGGGTTGGATTCTAGTGGATTCTAGGCTGGAAAAATAAATTTGAACCTGTCAGGTGGTGAATAGAAGAGATTTCCTAGAGAAACACAATGAAAAGAGAAGGAAGGGGAAAATAGGACTGAGCTTTGAAGAATGCCAAACTGTAGAGTATGAGAGAGAAAAAGAGAGGTTAAACAGGCTGAGAAGGGTGGACCAGAGAAGAACAAGAAAACCAGAAAAGAACACTAACACAGAAAGTGAAAAGAGGAAAAGAAGGGTCAGCTGGTTACAGAGGTAACCAGATCTTTCAGGCCTCACCATTTCTCCTCTATATGGGTGCGTGGATTTTGAACGGGTCTCCCTGCTTCTTGGCCCCATCTTTCCAACCCATTCCCATTACCCCTGTTACTCTTCTGCTTCCATTCTGCAAAGTTCTGTGAGCCTTCCCAGTAAAGTTCAGTCCCTAGCCAGTCGTGGATCTACCCATGATCTGACTCCACTTACCTCTGCAACCTTACTCTACTCCTTTCTTGGCGCACAGGACTTCCAGGTCTACCAAGCCACCTGCAGCTCCTTGAGCAGAGGCTTCACGCCTCTGTGCCTGGGCACAAGCTCTTCCCTCCAGTTTGTAGATTTGTCTCCCACTCCTGAGCCCAACTAAATGCTATCAACTTCCATTCCTCTTCGAGGAAGCCTTGACACTCCACATCCACACTCAGTTAATCTCTCAGCCTTGCCCATGCCTCTAGAACAGCACTCTCTAATTAATTTTTTGCCCTTTGCCCTTAACTGTAGGTAGAGGCATGTTTACCTTGTATCCAAAAAAACAAAAAACAAGAACAAAACAAAAGAAAACAAAACAATGAGGCCACAAGTTAGATGTTTAACACAAATCTACTGAGTAAATGACTGAACGAATGTGTGTATCAAGATTCTGCCTTTTGTAACTTTTCTTTTATAGCTTTCTGCCATGCAGCCTTATTATTATCCAGTGGAAGATATAAAATTTGGTAATGTTAAAGAAAATGTAACCTAGTTTCTTTTTTCTTCCTCTGTTTGAGGGAAGCACCTTTTGGACTCTGAATCTCACTTGCTGGCTGAAATAGAGAAAGGTCCAATTTCACTGAACTTCTTAACCAGCTGGTAAAAGAGCATGTGTGAAAGTGTGAAAGGCCATGAGGTGAATCACAGGGTCCTAGGTTCATCTCACCAATTGAGAGCAGGCTCTCAGACCAGGAGGATCAGTGATTCACAGTTCATGTCCCAGTAGATAAGGCATGGGATTAAAATTATACTGGTTATTTGATTGAATGCTTTACACAGATAGTTGTCAAAGAGTTTTGGGTTACTGTGGTCAAACCATAGTGTTCAAAAAGATTGAACGAGTAAATGGCCCTTGACCAATCTAATCTAATTATGAATTGCTAATAAAAGAAGGAAGATATATATTCACTAATTCGATTATGTTGACTGGAAATGTGAATCATCCCATTCAGTTCCCTGTAGTCTAATACCTCTTTGCATGTTTCTAATAATTTGTTAACAGAGTTAAGTTAATCCTACCTCTCAATTCATGGGATTCTATCATCTTTGGTCCATATGCAAGTTCTTTTTTATGATATGGCCACCACTCCAACACTTGGTACCAGCATCGTTCTCCATTGAAAGCAGTCTTTAGAATTGATAAGTTAAAAAGTGAGTATCCTCCTGTGTGACTCAAGACAGGGTATAGATATATTGGTTCATCTCTGGATAGCCCTTATATTCCGCCAACATTCATTTTAAAATCTTGTCCTGTGAAACTTTTCATTATCTATGACTGCAAGTGAACAGTGCAGTTGGGTTAGGCTGACAAAGTGACTGCTGGAGCTGTGACACTGCGCTACGCCATAGTGAGACACCACCACTTTGGGACACGGGCTTCATGCTTCAAGGAAAAGAGGCCGGACCCTAGTCTCTCAAGCCACCTGACAGCTCCGTACCACTGTCTTGAAAATGATACCAAGTAAAATGGTGTGTACCTTCCATAGAAAGGAGCTGTCCTCTAAATGTCACACTTACTCATATGTTTTGATCTGTTTATTAAATGACCGTTGTTTCCTGCATATAGATTATTCTTTTAAAAATAGAGTCGATATTTTCTTTAGTACAGGTTGCTTAAATAAGATTCCTGTAAAGTATATTTCATAGGCTTGTTTCCTGAGATTTAAAAACATTATCAAAAAGATGATCATTCTTTAGCCTTTAAAGAAATAGACTAGTTTATAAACTGTGCAATTTTGCCCCAGTTTCAGCCTTTAATCATAAATTCTTTCAAAGGGACACACATGTTGCAGAATATGTAGCCAAATGGATCACCTTCAGAATTAATATCTAAAACCCTGTAACCAGTTTTTAGTCCTGACTAGCCTGGCAAGAAAAGTTTAACGACAACCTCCAGAATGCTATTCATACATCCTAATGTCCCTCTGTCAACAATAATATTCCAACAACTCACAGTTACAATTTTCAGATTTAACTTTTTAAATCATTTTTGTAAATATGACTTTATATAGCAACATATAGTCCAATCCCTAGTATTCCCTAAAAACCACCCTAGCCACATGCTGGCTGCCTGGGCACAACATATGTATCCGAAAAGTAGATCATTGCCGTTGCCTAAGAAATCTTGCTAAGCAAAAGGAGGTATTGCTTGTTGCATTTGCTTGTTGGTTACCCACATTTACTGCAGAGTAGACCCTATAAATAGTAGTCTCCAGAAACCATAGGTAAAATAAAAAAAATTGTCTGTGAAAATGCAAAGTCTTTCACTCCAAGATATTTATGCAGTATTTAACATGCCTCCTGATTTAGTAATAGTTGCGTGTAATATAAGCAACACATGGATAAATATTTGTCTCCTTGTTCTATCTAAATTTTTGAACCTACAGAGAGCACTTTTAACCAGTACAGGCCCAGGTTTATTCAGTTTTCAGTGGTTACTGCTGCATCTTTAAAATGAAATAGATCTATTGATACAAGTATAATTGGAATTCAGATCAGAATGATCAAATGACCAAATTACTTAAATTAGACAAATAAATTGAATCACTTAAGGATGAAGAAACTGCTTGATTGGCAAAGGCTTACGGCAGACAGTAGCCTTCAATCATTGTCTACCACTGCAGTAAACGCTGACTCATACTTTAAAGAAGAGGTGATGTTAAGGATAGTAATAACAAAGGTTGGTACAAATTAAATAATCATTAAAAGAAAGAGGGTTGATTTGAGTTTTTGTTCAGAATAAGAAGATTCTAACAGATGGGGAGTCCACACCATTTTAAGCATTGCAATTAAAAAAAAAAAGATTGAAATTATATAATATGGATTTCACTGCCAAAAATGTACATAGATAATGAAAAGTCTAATTGTATGCACTGCATGAAGCCTAAGGCTGTCAAACTGTGGGGACCTTTACCCTTACTGAAGACTGATTCTTGGGACATGAAATCTATCAAACATGTTAAAAACAACTCAATCCAACTAACAGGCATAGTTGGCCTTTTCTTTTTTTTTATAAGTACCATTGTCTAATAACTTGTACATGGTGGCACTCCATTTATTTAGCAAATATTTACTGCACAACTTTAACAGAAATTAATAAATATTTATTGTATATAAGAATCAGAAATACTTTTCCTGATAATTGAAGCAAAATAATATGCATCGATCTAATTAATCATATAATTCAAATCAAAACTTTGTCTAGGTGACTAAAATATAAGCATATTTTAAAGTCAGAAGTATATTTATTTATTTATTCATTTATTTAACAAATATTTATTGAGTGCCTATTATGTGTCAGATATTGTTCTAGGCCTGAAAAAAAAACAGCAGTAGACAAAACAAAGTCGCTTTTTACACATAGTACACACTGAAGTGGAGAAAACAGGCAATTTAAATATGCAATGTAATGTCAGGATTCGGAGATGGAAGTGTGCTGATTTTGATAGGGTAGTTGAGGAGGACTTCTCTGTAAAGGTCATTATTTAGAACATGCCAGGCAGAGGGAAGAGCAAGTGAAGTATCCTGGTAGCAGAAGTATATATGGTGTGTTCGGGAAGCAGTAAAAATCCAGTGTGGTTGGAGCAGGGAAAAGGTGGGAAAGATGGACAAGAAATGAAATTGGAGGGGTAGCCAAGGGCCAGAGTATGCAGGGCCTCATCAACCATAGTAAGAACCATAGATTTTATTCTAAGGTTGATGGGGAGGCTTTGCTGGGTTTTGAGCAAGGAAATGATTTGATCCTATTTACATTTTAAAAGCATCACCTGGGCTGTGCTGTGAACTAACTCAAGGGAGGCAGAGGAGAAATAGAGCGATTGAGAGGCCCTTTCATTTCCCTGGTGACTTAGAGTATAGAGTATGTGCATACATATCCTTAGCTGTTTTGATTCTGAGCATCATAATGTCCTAATTCTGGATTAGTCCCTAATTTTTTATCTATGTTCCAGAAAAGATTATTTTTAATTTCTATATACTCTTACTAATTTTCTATACCTTGGTATTCCAATTTATTTACTGATAATTTTTCTCAGTACAGTATTTTGAATTTCTTGTGATCCAAGTTACTCTCTGATCTAGGAGTATAAATACAAAGCTAAAGTCATCCCATTTCTTTCTAGAAGTTTTGTGTATTTTTAATTATATTATGTTACCTTGATTAGAACTTCACATTTAAAAAGTGTTGTTGTTTTTTTTTTCATATTAGAAAAATCCCAAACTAGAGTTCAGAACAGTTTATTTATTTAGGGCTAACATTTCATCAAGGAAAATATAAGCTTGAACTCCAGCTCATGTTGAAGGGACCCCTGACTGATACAACATCTGGATGAATAATGAGAGCATCCTGTATGGATTGTTGGCATTGGTCCCATTGGTGCCTTGATATGTACCTGATAATGATCTCAGCAAGCCCCAAGTCTGCCTGCCTGACAACCGTCAAACCTCGGTAGATCATTTGTAAGTGAAAAAGGTGTAGAATACATGTATTCAATGATTTTAAATTATAATCAACTATAAGCTGATTTATTTAAATAGGATTTATTTATGTTTTATGATATGCTCATTTATAGTATGGCACTTAAAGGTACTTATTTTGAAGAAAATAAAAGATAATATATGATAATAATAAGTATTGTTTTCAATTCAAAGAGATTGTAATATAACTTACTTAAGATAGAAGATTGACAATTTATGAAATGGATATGATAGCATGGGTAAGGATAAATCAAATCCCTAATATATACTATATATAATAGTCACAACAAAGTTAAAATAATGAATCAATTTCCAAGTTTCAAGTAATTACTTACGATAATTCTCGTGCTTGTTATAGTCAATAGCTTATTGGTTTCATTAAAACAATTTCTCCTCTTAGAAGTAATTCAAAATCCTCTTTTAAAAAATAAATCGTGTTCCTGTAGTGGCCATTCGCTATTACTAAAAGAAAGTCCACATTTGATTATGCAGCTTAAAAAGCCTTCCGAGATGAAATCAAGAGCAGGACCATTTTGCACAGCCATGCTTAAGAACAGAAATGCAGACATTTTAATTAGAATAAAAAGAATAGCACCATTAGCAAATAACTCTAGCATGAAAAAATGAATGAGAGGAGAAGAATTCAATGTTACTTTTGCATGTTGCTCTGTATATTTATCTGAAATCTATAAATTGAGTTTGTTTCTACTGTGTTTAAAAGCAAGTAAATTCATTTCTCTTTCATTTCATTTATTTTGTCTCCGCAAATAAATACAATGCATTTATATCGTCTTAATAGAAAGCATATTTTAAAAATGTTTTTCTACATTATTAGCAGAAATTTTGAACCTTTCCATGTTCTGAACGGTAAGCTTCTCTGTTACATGGTAAGCTCCACCAGTGGCAGGAAGTGTTTTCCTAAGAACTTAGACTGTACACTTTAGAGAGAGAGCAAGTAGTAAAGAGAGAAAGGGAAGGAAGAAGAGGACGGAGATAACAAGGGCTAAAAAAAAGGTAGGAGTGAAACTAACTTATTTTTAGCATTATTCAGTATAATGATATTCTAAACTTTTACAAGAATTTATAATATTTCTGGTAACTCAGATAAGTAAGTTTAAAATGATTCAGGTAAATAGGTTTCTACTTTTTGAAAGTTACATAAAATTTAAAGATATTAAAATCGAGAGGACAATGCCAAATATCTCATCTTTAAAATAGAATACATTAGGGGTGCCTGGGTGTCTCAGATAAGTGCCTGATTCTTGATTTCGGCTTAGGTCATGATCTCAGGGTCATGAGATCGAGCCCTGTGTCAGATCCACCCTAAGTGTGGAGCCTGCTTAAGATTCTCTCTCTCTCTCTCTCTGCCACTCCTGCCCCTGGCCCCCCAAAATAAAATAATAAAATAAAATAGAATACATTAGAAATGCTATCTATTGATAGCTTCTTTCTTTTTTAACCAAAAAAAAAAAAAAAAGAGAGAGAGAGAGAGCGAGAGAGACATTAATCTTTTTGTACTTCCAAATATGGCAGGAAAAAACCTCAATTTATAGATTTTAGATAAATATGGATGGCAAGTGGTTCTTTCATCCACATTGGGTCAAAGCTTATCTGCAGTTGATCAATTAAGGGTA
The DNA here is from genome assembly GCF_004348235.1 of Phoca vitulina. NCBI lineage: Eukaryota > Metazoa > Chordata > Mammalia > Carnivora > Phocidae > Phoca > Phoca vitulina. Next base: position 42,136,135 of record NW_022589704.1, read on the forward strand.
TGTGGGAAAATATTGTAGTTTGGTGGCCAGCCTGGCAAGGACTAGACTAATTTAATACAAAAGGAAGAATGAACTCTCCGTGAGCAAGGGAAGCAATAGAACCTGCTGTGCACCAAATATCCGATGAAGTTGCTTCCATTCTTCCTGATTTATATGCTCAGAAAAACCTTTTGGGTAGGTGTTATTATGAGCCAGAAGTTATTTTCCACCTTTTACAGATGTGTCGACTTGCAGAATTAAGATTTTAATTCAAGTCTATTATTTATTCATCATTTATTAGATACAAACAGTGGGCTGAGGCCCTTATTACACAATTCATGAGTCCATGTTTTTCCGGCTCAGCTGCAGAGACGTGTAATGCAGGACAGGTCAGAGGGCAAGTGGGTAAGGCTATAGATGATGAAAGAGCAAACAACCCAGTAGCAGAAGCATCCGCCCTAGGAAGGAAGCATTCTTATGAATGTCAAACTCATTTAATAGAGGCTTTAGCAGAGAAGCAGCAGCAAAGACTGCAGGATGATTGGAAGGCAAGGATGGGCTAGATAAATAGAAATAATTAATAGTATGAGTATCAGGAAACAAAGTGTCAGAATTTTAGAGCTGACCACCCTGGACATCATCTTACTGGGTCAGCTTGTCCTTCAGTATCCTGCAGCCAGAGGTCCAGCAGGTGGAGAATGATATCATCCAAACCAGACCCCAGAGCCCTGACTCCTGAGTGGGGTTCTTTCAATGGCCTGGCTTGACTTCCAGAAGCCTCTGTGGCTCTGGGGCCCAAAGAGGACACATATGCCGTCATTTCTGACATGGAACATGACGCAAGAGTTTTAGGGAAGGAGAAAAATGTTTTGATGTATCACTTACTGTATACATGAACACATAAGAGAGGCATCCGCTGAGGGACAAGAATGAGAAATGAGTTGTTAGGGAGGTATCCTCAGTGGAGTAATGGATTTCAAAGTCCTCTGGCTACGAGTCATCATGGAAACTATCTGTGGAAATTCTACTCCCCCTTAAACTTCCAGTTCAAGAGTCACATTCTCTATGAAACCTTCCTAGAGCCTCTAGGTAGAAGTCATTATTCCTCCTCAGTGCTCTCAAAACATTGCTGTTCACTCCCACAAAGTCTCGCTCTGATGACACCGTTGTACAGATATTTGTTTTTCTCCTTTAGTTGTGATCTCTGCTGCCAGTAGGGATCACCCGGGCCATCTTGGCGTCTCTGATGTTTAGCCCCGTACCTTGCACCAAGTGGGTGCTCAACTGCACTGAGGGGATTAGACTGAATTAAATGAGATGTGTGATAAATGAAAATGAATGTGCCTAAGAGGGCAAAGAAAACAAATGAACAAAGAACAGCAGCAATGGCTGCAGCCCTCCCAACACCTTCAACAACAGGACCTTCCCCAGGAGCTGGCTGCAGGGAGGCAGGCATACCTCCTTCCCCTTCTTACCTTTTAAGCTTAATGTTTTTGAGAAACTACAGTATTCTTATTTCAAGGCAAAATGTTCAAACATTTCTAACTGAGAGTCCTTCATCCCAAGGGTTTCAGAATAGCTCATGACTATTCCTGGCCGACAGCACTGCCATACAGCCCTGCTTCGGAGCAATCAAAACTCACCGGCAATGCAGCAGGAAGTCAATGAAGAATGCTGGCTTGGGCCTGTTAACGAAAATGCCACCATGTGTTCACGAGTTTCACATTTCAGTGGGCGAGCAAGTAAGATGAGGAGAGAGGAAGAAACACAGAGATGAGTCTCTTCGTATCATAAACTCTTCTTGAAAGTCATTTTTATACGGACAGAAGATCAATTTTAAGTAGTTATTTACAAAGAAATGTGATTTTATTCCACTGGGATTTCTCCATACATATATATATATATTTTTTTAATTTTGTTTAAATAATTTAGAAATAAATTATCCAGATCAAATCAGTGAAAAAAAATATCTACCAAGCTTGGTAATTTAATCATTTTAAGCAAAATGTCTAATCTCATATTTTTATTTTTATTTTGAAATTATCAAAAATAATGTAACACTTGGACATTCACCACCTAGTTTTAACAAATACAAACATTTTAGCATATTTGCTTTTAGTTGTTTCTTAAGAACCATAACATTACAGATAAGGTTAGGGCATCCTCCTTCCTCAGTCATATTTCCCACCTTCCCTTTGTAGGGTTACAACATAGCATCCCCATGAATTTTTTTTAAAGATTTTATTTATTTATTTATTTATTTATTTATTTATTTATTTGAGAGACAGAGAGCATGGGCTGGGTGGAGGGGCAAAGGAAGAGGGAGAAGCAGACTCCCCACTGAGCAAGGCACTGGACTCAGGGCTCCATCCCAGGACCCCGGGTACATGACCTGAGCCAAAGGCAGACGTTTAACCAACTGAGCCACCCATGCATCCCCCCGTGAATATTTTTATTATATTTTTTCATTATTCACATAATGAAATTTTTGATAGCATGTTATAATGTATATTTAATGTTATTTTAAAAACAAATTTAAATTATATTGACCCTTAGACTAATAAATGAAAAATAAAGGATGACATAAGCATAAGGGAGATCATGTAATGCAAATTTTAATTATGAATGGAATGAGTTCAGGCCAGGACCTGAAACCATTATCATGAAAACCACCTGAACAATGTATTGGACAATATTTTCAAACTAGCAGTTTTATCACAATGCAGAGCTAGTATTCATCTACTTTTTTTATATCTCATGTATGAAATCCAAGGGTATGATATTAAATTGTAGTTTTGTGGAAAATCTAGACTGTAATGATGTTCATACATATTTATTCCTGGAAGTCTTTGGTCGGTCGCAAGCCTACCGGAGGGCCAGTTTGCAAAATATAAACATGGAACTGGCGGAAGTGAGTGTAGGAATCCTGCAGCTGGGCCTGAAGGGAAGTGCCAGAACATGCAACAGGATCCTGACAGAAAGGAGCGAGTGAGAATTCAGTACGTCTCCTTATTCAAATGTCGAGTTCATTGTATTGTTTTAACTTCCAAGTTTTTATTCTGGGGTTTTCATGCTTTCTGACTTCGCTGTGTAGTAAGAGCCATCCAGTCAGAGAGACCGCACTTCTTAGTAATCGCAGAGTCACCCTTGGTTATTGAATATGTTTTCCAGCTTAATGAGCAAGAGCATACACATAATGCTAATGAGGGATTTTTGCTTCAGGATGCTTTTAAAAATGTATATGAGTAAGAAGAATTGTTTACTTTGATTATTTTAAGATGTAAATGCAGCTGCTTCAAGAAGAAAAAAATAATCCTGAGAAAAATGCAAGCATGATACATGAAAAGGGAGCTCCAGTCAAACCCTGCTTCAACTGTATTGTCTACATGGAAGAGGGGTGTGGGGTCACTTGCTGCCTTGGAGGGAGCCTCGTTTGCTCTCCGAGGCAGCAGGCGTTAATAGGTACCTGCTGCCAGTTTTGTTGCAGTCGTCTTAAACCAGTCCTGGAATCAGGCAGGGTACACAGTACTACAAAGAATCATTCTCCTTAAACTGCAGGTAAGGGTGCTGACATGATACGGCTATCATGATGGAACTCTGTTTGCCCCTGTCCCAACAGCAAAGAAAGAAAACTCTCCCTACCAGGAAATCATGCCTTCCTGAGTCCCACACACAGCTGTCTGGCTGCCCCTCGCATCAGTTTCCTCTTTGGACCACAACACAAATCAGGAAAAAAGCAGGAAAGGGTAGAGCAGAAAGGGCATGGTGGTGACATTTGTGCCTTAGTACCTCGTTATAATACACCTTAAGTATGGAGCCACTAAGCGCCATGGATTCTTCCTTTTCTTCATTGGAGTGAACACCGCTGCCCTGAGCTTTCCTATCTAGCCCCCAAGTTTACAGCAATAGCCTGGTGATTAGTCCCTCCGCCTGCACTCCCCTGCAAGTGTAATCTCCCTAAAACACCCCTTCCATCATGTTGACCTTCTTATCACCCTGTGCTCAAAAAGCTTTCGGGACTCTTCATCGTGCAGAAGATAAAGGCCACACTCCTTAGGTGGAATCGAGCCCCTTTACAATCTGTCTAGAGTGCTGTATCCTGCCACTTTGGTTGAGAAGAGTTCATTCCAATCAGACTGATCTATTTGCAGCTCCCCAGCTCCGTGTTAGGGTCTGCCTCTGCACATTTCCCCACTTCATGTGCTCCATCCCAGATCTGTTAAATCCCTCTCACCTTCGGACATGGTTCAGTTTCCTCCTTTTCCTCCCTATCTCATAAGCATTAGAACCTGGCAGTATTGTGGAAGTTGGAGCTCAGCGCCTGGCACAGGGGAGCCCCTCCATAGCTTCACGTCCTTTCCCACCACTCTACCTTGGTTTTACTTGGTGAATCACTTCTGCTAACGGCTCCAACAATGATGGTTTTGTATCAGTGCACGTAGGCACCTGTCCCTGTCATCTGACACCACATACCTGTCACCTATAGCACGTGGAGGAAAACCTTTTACCGCAGGTCACTGAATCATGTACATTAAATGAGAATATTAAATTCCTTCTGTTTGAATGAAGGGGAGAGAGAAAAGGGTGTTTTGGAGCCAAAATATTTGGGGTTTCTTAATAGGCTATGCAAGCTATCTGCCTTAGAAAGAGCCAAGGAACTTGCTGAAAATGCTGCTTGAGTCCTACCTCAGACCCAACGCATCAGAATTTCTCACATGGATGTAACATACACTAAATTAGAAAGTCTCTTAGTCTTAGAGGGTGAGAAAGAGCATTTTCTGTAATTGCAGCTCACCACATCTGCACATCAGAATCCCCTGCAGTATTTTTGACAACTCCAGTTAGTTACTGCAGCCTCACACGAGACCTCCTAAGTGGAAATCTCTGCGTTGCTGCCCAAGGTCGAACTATTCCACAGAAAATTTTTCTTTGCATCCAAGATTAGAAACCACTAAGCCAAAAATTATGATGACCAATAATTATTGGGTAATTACAACTTCTCGGAAACTTTATTAAGCAATTTATGTGCCTCATTCCATTTAATCCCCACAATCTTGAGTTAGTAGCTCCATTTTCGCAGGCTCAGGGAAGTTAAGTAACTAGTTCAATGCCATACAGTAACTGATCAAGCCTCCACTAAACACAGGTCTCTCTGATACCAAATTCCAGGCTCTAGTCCCATTCCCCATCTACCTTTATTGTATTAGACATCATTCTGATACATGGCCATCAGTCTTTTACCCAGGAATTGTTGCACTTGTTCAATAGGCAATTCTGTTTTTGAAAGTTCTGACACCACCCCAGGGAAGGGTCTCTCAGCTTCATTTTTCTTCATTCAGGCATCCATTGACTGGCTATTTGTTGCCCTTGGCTTTTTCTCAATAGTCCCAAGAGCTTCCATCTAATAGACCAACTTCTATACTTTACCTCCTTATAAAGAGATGGATATTAATGGCAAGTAAGTTTTTTCCATGTACAAGATAACTCTTGTCGCCCTTGGAAAGCCTCACTGTGGTCCTTGGTAATATGTCTGGAGAAGGGCATTATTCCATCATCCTAGATTTCAAAGCTAAAAGGATTGCCCTTCTCAAATTTAAAAACAAAAAGAAAGAAATAAACAAGCTCACATATATCGCCTGAGTAACAATATAGCAGACTTACTAGTATTACTTCCCAGTCAATGCTTTTCCACACTCTATAGGCTTTTTGTTTTCAGTCGATTTTCACATCTCTTATTTCATTTTTTCCCTCACAACCCAGTCATTCCTGAATTGTAGTTTCTTTACAGATAAAATAATTATAATCAAGTTCCATCAAAAGGAGTTACATGAGAGTTAATGAGTAAATGGGCTTAAAGTATCACAAGAGTCTTGAATGAAAAATACACACTGTTTTCACTGTTATTAATATAATGCAGCTCATCCATTACAGTCCTGATGGAGAGCACAGACAGTGGCCCTGACCTCATTTTCTGGCCAGGCTAGAAAGGGTCTGCATAATAGCCCCAGAGACAGCCGGGCTCAAGGGAAAGAAACCAGTCAAGGTTCAAAACAACCCAGAAAGCCATCCTCACTGCAGTACAATTGGGTACTTTAAAACTGATTAGGGATGTTGTATGGACAAAATTTGGAATGGGCAAGTCAAGGACCTTGGGAGAGGAACAAGTGGTAGACATGTTTAATAGATGAGACAAAATCTAGTGAAATTTGAGGGCAGCCACCCACCAGACACATGAATAAGTAATTTGCTACCTGGCAGCTTTTGCATCCTCACACTCTGGAGGACAATGAGGCATTCCTAAATGTAAGGGAAAGGTTTCCGTAACTCATTGCTGAACACCTTCGGAGGAGCCATTTCAAGAGAGGCAGGGAACTAAAGTAATGTAAAGCCCCCAAAATATTCATGAGATAATTATAAATGCATGTGGGCCATCGTAGACACCACCTTTCACTTCCTATAATTTCAGTTCTTTACTCCATCAAGTGGTCTTTTTAAATTATTGGATGCTTCTCTTCTTTCTTACAATTCAGAGAACTAAGGTTTTCAGTCAATGTTAATTTTCTTTGAAGGATTTCAGAGGGTAGTATTTCCACATACAAACCCTAAAATTATTATTTTCAAGTAGGGCTGGTTCTTTTTCTCTGTAGCCTAGAAGAAAAGAGATCTATGTAATCGCAGTGTCAAAATGTCAAAAGACTGAGATAGGTTGGGAAAAAGAAGAAGAGGAAAGAAAACACACACACACACACAGACCCTTAAAGGCATCCATGCAGTCCTCAGCCTTACAAATCCTTGGCTCACATAAAATACTTGTGACATGCTGTAATTAACTAGTTACTCCTCTCAGAATGAATAATAATGCAATTATTTGCCAAAAGCAGTGAAGAAGGGATAGTTTCTGTTTTCAAAAATATCTGCCTTTCATTTCTGTAAAAAGAAAAACCCTGGATTAATTTACATAAGCTGCTAAAGCACAGAGTGACCTGCAATTTCACCATTACAGTATATGATAATTCTGTCACCTTTTTATTGGAGCCTTGTATTTTTCAATGGTTTGAAACAGCAATAAACTGACAAGTCACTACCATGTTTAAATTATACTGGTTCTTAAAAACTGTGCCCAAATACCACAAAATATAAGTAGTGAGCTGCATGGTGAAACATGTCCCTTTTACAACTGTATTCTGATGTCATTGAGGTCGCTAAGGGCTAGTGCTCTGTCTCCTCTGTCTGTGGGACACAAATTAAAGGAGGCAGGTGGCCTTCTTCAAGTGCCAAGTAGCACAGAGTTAAGTGAGAGTTTATATGAACATATCACTGGTTCTTTCTCCTATGTGTTAATGTCCAGACAATAACTAATCTCTTTAACTTCGTCCAAGTCTATCCTGCCTTTCTTTCAGTAATTCATTCAGTAACCATTTATTGATGACTTGCTATGATGCCCTCTACTGGGTTCCAGAAATTCAAAGGTAAAAAAGACAGATAGCCTTTAAGAAGGTTGCAGAAAGTGAAGGTATGAACCAATAAACAGGCACATTAAGAATGCAGTAAATGCCACCACAGAGCCCATTCTTCACACACACACACACACACACACACACACACAAATTCGTGTACTCGTGTCAACATGCAAAATCTCTCTGCCCCATGAATCTGAACTTTCAAAAATTCCAGGCTCTTTAAAAGTTTTGAAGGAGTGACTTGGTGCTAAGATTTGGTGCTAAAACTTAGAGTCAGTTGGAGAGTTCGTGTGTGTGTGTGTGTGTGTGCATGTGTGTGTGTGTATGTGTGTGTAAAACCTGTATTTTTATAAAAAAGTAGAAACAACATTATGTAGAATTTTGTTAAGGATAAAATAGTCTAAACAATTGATGTCTTAAGTAGTCAGATTAACTTAATTCATATCAATTTGTTATTTGTTCTAATTCCAGGGTATTAGTTCAGAATGCCTTCAAATGAATATTCACTGATATATCCCTATGATACTAAAAAGTCTGGATCACTTGTTTGGGAAGACAGAGACTAAGAGGCATTATGACTTAGATTCATAACATCACGATAAATACTCTAAGAGTAGACATAGTCTTATTTTTTCAAGTCTAGTCATCCAAGGTATTCCTTTAATTAGTTAATAATAGGAATTTGGGTTTGCCTTGTTTTTCACTGTACGGAACAGTATGTAGAACAGCATCAAACTGCCTATATTGGAAATTAGGTTCTTCCCCATAAAAGCTATGTGACTTCTCTAAGCTTCAATTTTCTCATCTGTAAGATAGAGATAGTAATAGTAGCTACCTCACCGAGATAGAAGGATGAAAGGAGTAATGGCATATAAAGCACATAGGACTATCATTAAGTAAGCTACTATTATTATTGTCATTATCTGATTTCAGTGAGAACACTTAATATCTGCCAAGAAAATTAGTTAGCTACTCTATGTTTGTTTTTATGACAATATAGTAATGATGATTTATATTAGTTTCATCTTTTTTTAAGAATATAAGATCATGTCACTATATTTATTCATTTCATTTATTTATCTACTACATGCAGTTACTGAATGATGAGTGTATGGAAAGTATTGGGTGGTGCGGGGAATACAAAGATAATTTAGCGACTACCAATAGAGTGTCAGACTATGGTCCTGGAATCCTGCATGGTTTTCGAACTAATTAAGTTTAATAAACTCAGATACTAAAAATAATTTGAAGATACCCTTGTACCCTATATAATTTACTTTTTAGATAGATGAGAAAATATGACTTTCTGTCTGTTCTGCTGTTAGTAACAGATAATTATGCTGGTGTCTTTCAAGGAGATAGTCCCCAGAGTCTAACACAACAATAGTAAACTGGCTTGAAGGCAATTAGAACCAACTTTTAAAAAACACACAATGTCCGTCTCCTCACCTCTTTATTTACTACAGATTGTTAAGGAAAACAAGGCTCATCTACAAAGTAACTTCCCCAAATGCACGGTGAAAAGGACCAAAAAGTCTTGAACATGTAGGCAGCTCTCAATCTCAGATCTCTCAGATGCCAAGAATCAGGCCAGGTAACAATGTCGTGATCTCAGTAGCTACATCGCGACCGAGGTAGGAACACCACTCCTCAATGACTTATGCATTTGGAGATGGTAACCATTTGTCCTAGCTATTTGTTCCTAAGCATGCGAAAGTAAAAATAACCAAGTGTTCCTAAAGCAATTCTCTGACCAAAAAAAAAAAAAAAAAATTAAGTGCATTGGCACAATTTCTGCCAGTACTTTTAACAGAGATCTAGGTAATTCTGATACAGATGGTCTAAGGAATACACTCTGAGAAGCACTGTTGTGTAGACAAACCCTCTCTCACTTAATCAACAAATGGATCAAGCACTGATTCCCAGGAAGTGAATCTGGTGCCAGTCTGACTGCCTAAGAAGGTAGAATCCTAGGCTCTACCTCCAGAGTTATTAGGGCCAGAAACCTGCTTGTGAATCACTATATTTAAAAGTTTTCCAGGAAATTCTAATACACAGCCTATGGTGAGAGGAAAGGGGTTATATGTTGCTTTAACACACCCGTAGGTGGCCCTTGTTCCACAATTTACTAGCTCTCTGACCTTATAATTGCGCTATCGTTGGTCTATAAAATGGCTGTTGTAAAGATTAAATAAAGCAATGCATGTTAAGAACCCAGCATGTAGTAAGCTAGTTGTTATTGTAATCATTATATTATATGCCCAGCTCTAAGTAAGATCTACAGAAGTAAAATGTGTGCTTCACCACTTTGGGAAGCATATAATCTATTTAGAAAAATAATGTAAATATTAATAGAAAATTAATTAATAGAAATCTAAAATATGAGTTTATATTCTAAGGCAATAACATATTTACACACATATAAAAATATTCTGAGTGAAAACAGTCTACTTTGTCTACAGAGAATGATAACATAGGAAAAGTCATATAAAGTTTGCTTGAAAATGTCTCATTCTTCTAATTCAGGCAACCTAATTCTCATTAATTCAAATTTGTATGTATATTATAGAAAAGTATTAAAATCATGAGTGGTAATCAACTTGTATTTATTACTTAAAACTAGAATTAGAAAAAATAGCATATATCTGGGAAAGAGATCCATGGGACAGGCATCAAGCGGCCCACAAATACTCTGAAATTTTATGCAAAAAAGTTGTTTTGTGTGAGTATGAGTATTTCTGAAGAGAGAGCCATACCTTTCATTTGATTCTCAAAGGGTTTTGCGCTGCCCCCCCACAAAAGTTAAGGACCACCAAAGATTCCCGCTTAGCACATGTCTTGTGCATCTTCATGTAGCTGAAGAAGTATAACTCCTGATTACACTCCAAATAATCTCCTGGCTTACTTTCTTGCAAATGTCCTCTGAATCATTTTCCTCACGCTCTCACCATTCAAATATCCTGAGAATAAAGTAACACAGTAAGATCTCATTTGAGGAAATTGTAAAGCAGACTTTCATGGCTACCTCAGCCTATTCAAATCCTGCCAACATCAGCATGCAAGTTTATGTACATGTTTCAAAAGTTCCAATGGCAGAGATTTACTGATGATTATTTTCTGCGTTTCCCCTTTTTATTTTTTTTATCCATTTATCAATCTTTTGAATTATTTTCAATTAGTTCTGTGCTTCTTTTCATCTCTGGTAGGAAAATGAAGGAACTTCCCTGGAAGGATACAATTCAGTTTTGTGGACTTGTATGTTGCCAACCTAGCAATTCTTCCACTCTGTGTTTAATGTATAATGTGATAGCAACACTATTAATGTTACTTTTTTTTTGATTGAGGTAAATTGGTATATGACATTATACAAGTTTCAGGCACATGACATTATAAATTGATATTTGTATGCACTTCAAAGTGATCACCATCATAAGTCTCGTTACTACCCATCACCATACAATTAAACCCCTTCACCCATTTTTATTTCTCTCTTCCTTTAGGTGTGTGTGCAACATCGACTGTTCTCAAACCAACTTCAATCCCCTCTGTGCTTCTGATGGGAAATCTTATGATAATGCATGTCAAATCAAAGAAGCGTCATGTCAGAAACAGGAGAAAATTGAAGTCATGTCGTTGGGTCGATGTCAAGGTAATGTTCATACCAAAATTCATTTCAAAGAATGTTTTTAGTCTTAGTGTAGAAATGAAAAGTGAAGATAACTCCTTATTAGGCAAGCTATTTCCTTTCCGGAAGACAGTTCTGATTTATAATGGATACTAAAGTCTACTGTAGCATTTGTGGTGATTATAGGAGTTTGAGAGCCTATCAGCAACAGTCTATATCTTTTTCTATATAACGGGACTGTATCTTCACAATGCCGTAAACACAGAAGCCAATATTCAGCAGACATTCTCCTTGCACAGGGAAAAAAAAAAAAAAAGTCAAAATCGTCTTTAGCAAAGAATCTGTGGATTTATTAGAAAACCTTGAAATTAAAAACAAATGACACCATTTTTATGTATTGAATCAATAGAAATATTTCAAGTACATTTTTTAAAGCAGGATGTACGAGAATGTTTTATTTTGTTTCTTATTCAGAAACAAGCATTTTCTTGGGTTTTGACTTGTTATTCCTTTACCCACCTTATCTCAGTTATAATTGTGAACCTTCTCTTTGCCCCAAACTCTAGAAAGCTGATACCATTTTATTATTCGCTCTCAAGCAAATTGATGCAAATATGTCTTTGCATAAAGGTAACTTAGAACTATAGTTATAAAATTTCCTTAATCACAGTGAAGGTACTATTAGAAGAATAATATAAATTTGACATTCGATGTTTAGGAAACAATTAATCAATCTTCATTGTTAATTTTTTTAACACAGATAACACAACTACAACTACTAAATCTGAAGATGGGCATTATGCAAGAACGGATTATGCAGGTATATTATAATATTTTCTACAATAGAATATGAGCACTTCTATAAAAGAGTCCTGGGGGAATCATTTTTTTTCTTACCATTGATCCTAATTTGAATCTTGCAAGACTTCTGACATGTACTAATCTTCTCTTGCTTGGTTCAAACTTTCAATAGACAATAGTGAATTTTTTTGAAGCAAATAAAATGCCTTTTTTTTTTGCCAGAGTTAAAGCAATTGTCAAAAATGTCAGTAAGATATAACTAACTTGTTTTGACAGTGTAAATGGTACAAATGACAAAACATTTATCAAATTAATGGGCATCAGTGGAAATTAATGTAGTTTTTGGCAGTATATTGTAATGAATGCAAACATTCTTGTTTGAATTTTCATTAAAGTCAACGATAAAAAATTTTGCTAGTCTCTAAAATAACTAGAAAGGACAGCTATAAATAATACAGGCTATCTCTCTTTAAATGCAAAGTTAAAAAGGTATCTGTAACTTACTTTTAAAATAATAACTTATTATTATTTTAATAAATATAATTTATATTTAAATAAATTATTATTTTAAAAGTACAATGTAGCTTCTGACATGCAGAATTATCAAGCATTTATATAAAATATAAATTTTATTTAGCTATTATAGAATATTATTTTGAGAATTATTTCTATCTAATATAATTTTTCCAGGGTGAGAAATAATTTATGGGTATGCAAATAGGATTTTAACAAATTATTAAATTTTATAAAAACTTAGGATTAAAAATATAAAGTAAAATTATTGATGTTGATAATGATATTTGGAGTTTTGTGTTTTAAAGAGCTTTTCACTCAACTATTAAACAGCTCTAACTAAATTTATGGTCAATAGTCAAGAAATGCTCTTATCTTTCAAAATATGTATTATCGTTCATTTTTTTCTGAAATTGTATTTTAACAGTATTTCTGACATCATATTTATATACAAAACTACTGTCAATGAAATTGAAAAAAAGTTAATCAGATGTTATACTATGGATACCTCACACCTCTCAGAATTTAGAAATAACAAAAAATTTTTTTTAATTTTTCATTTTTATCTTAATGGTTTTCAACATGTAAATAAAACTATTCATGTGCTAGAAGCCTGGAAGTATCATGGACAATGATACATGGAAAAACATTAGTTCTACTATTGTATAACTGTTCCCAAATGTCCAGGAGAGCTATTAGCAGGTATTCCTTGAAAAGAACAGTCCATGATCAATAAGTTTGGGAGAAGCCCAGATAAACAAATGACTTTCTTACCCAGAACACCTCATAGCTCTTGTGTGCACTGTAAAATCTTTAAGAGATATGCATCTTTTATTTATTTATTTTTTTTTATTTTTGTTCTAATAGATACAAAATACACACAGATGTAGGCTGGGTAGTATAATGAACCCCATGTATTCATCACTCAAATGCAGTAACATCAACCCATGACTAACCTAGCCCCATCTCCAACTGCATTCTCTTTCAGCATTTTCAAAGTATGTGGAAAGAAATCCCAGAAATTGCATCATTTTATTCATAAATACTTTAGCCTGCAACTCTAAAATATCAACCCTTTTTAAATAAAATTACGTTATTATCACATCTAAAATAATTTTGAATGATTCCTTATAGTATATAGCTTTTATCAAACTTATTTGATAAATAACACATGCTTTTGCGGCACTTTTGCAGTACTAGGATTCCCAAGAATGCACTTTGAAATATGCTGATCCACAGGAAAGTATTAAAGTGATAAAAGATAATGAAAAATCAAGGTCTGAAACTAATAATATACATTTTAAATGTTAAATGAAATCAAATTTAAACTCTATATTTTGTTATAAACAATAGCTATATCTTGAAGGTACTATAAGCCACTACCTGGCATATTTAATTTTACTGTAGCCTAAAGTGTTTGAAGATTTCATAAGGATTTCCCTTTCATATAAAGAGTAACTAACTGTGCTTAAAATACCTTTATACTTGTTTTGCAAACTAATTCACTTGGAAAAAAATCTTCAAAAATGTAACATTATATGAATAACTTCTCTATTGAAATATTCGTCATTGACCTCATAGGAAAATCAAGCTTCTCCCTGAAACAAAAAGCTTTTCAAGTTGATTAGCATCAATATGCAAATATATGTGAGTTTATAAAACTGTACATTACATATCATATTGGAGTTTACCACTCTGTCGTTGTCATTCATATTACCTATTTACAGATTGCCCACTTTCAAAGAGTTTGGGAGTTAAATCTTTGTTCCAAAGAATTCATATTTGAATTTGATTTCAAAGAGATAATTTCTGACCTTCAATGTCAATGCTTTTAGTTGGCATTATTTCCTATCTTACCCCTTTATTGAACATGAGAAGGAAAGAGAATGTGTTTTTATATCCGTGCGAATGAAAACTGTTCAGACCCTCAGTGTTGTCCAAGGTCGGCTAGTTTGACATCAGATTTATCTAGTAAATTCCATAGAAAAACTTTTAAGATAAAAGTAAAGTTTAAAAATACGTGTTTGTTGAAATCCAAATTTAAGACAGGAACAAAGATAATGCCAATTGAAGCCTGCAATTTCTAATTAAGCATTGATTACATACTTTAAAACTCCCATGGAAGTTAATTTAGATGTCTTTATCTTCATCGGTAATCTTATTAAAAATACAATGTATACCCCTCATTAGACAATATATAAATAATAGCCACGTCCCTCAACATTTCCAGGCTTTCAATAGTATTTGCAGTTTCATAAATTTTGGGATACAAACTTTGGAAAAATAAAAGGAACCAAATGGAGACTCAGTATGTCACTGTCCTCTTAATTTTTGTTTCACGTTTTCAAAACTCTCCAAGGTGGGAAAACAGAAACTGTGTGACTCACATTCCTAGAAGTTTGCTATCTGCTCACAAGTTCATTTAATGTCACAGTCACTTCCCTTGTTAGACAAACATCGATGGACGCTCCCACTGGAGGGAAGTACAGATCTTAACACACTCGTTTTTTTTTAGATGTTGTTAATACTAGAGGTTAAAAACCTTTAGCAACACCCCTATTTTTCCTGTCTGAGCCTACCTTAACGATGTTAGTACAAAAACCACACATTACTGATTACAAAAATGAAAAATAATATAAAGAGAACCTAAATCTAAAAATAAATATGCTCTGTCTCATATTTAATATCATTTACAAAATAGAGACTGCAGTAAGGACGGGCAAGGGCCAATTCACAAAAAAACAAATACAAAGAGAGCCATGCCCCCAACAAGGCTAAGAGGAGGTCAACTAAGGGTGACCGAACTTGTGCAGAGCTATGAAGTCCAAGATAGACCTAAAACGGACTCTAGGAAGCCAAAGAATTCGCCAGATCATCCCAGCCAGCATTACTTTCTGGTTGTGCTTGACTTGGGTCTCTATTCTGCCCTCTCTTCTTTAATGAGACCCAAGGCAGTAGTGAGTCCTGAGTCAAGAGCTTTGGATCTCTGTTTCAAGGCAGAGTGACAGGATCTCTGCCTGATAAGCTAAACAGGCTACTTAATGTCATTCTCCCTTCATCAGTCTAAGACTTGGGCTTACATTTAGGTCTTTCTCTTTACTTGCAGAAAGGCTCAGAGAACAACATTTTATAAAACCACAGAACTGAAGCTTTCAGGGATTTCCATTGTTTCAAAATGCTAATATTAAACTTTCCTTCTGGAAGTTTTTATAAATAGCATATTTTATAAATAGCAAATGTTTTATACCTCTTGAAATCTGCAACATTTTCTTTTTTAAAAAATTTCCCCTCATGTCTTGGAATGAAAAAATGAAGTTCAACCATTTTGTTTTTCTTCATCTGGTGTGTGTATTTTCTGATTGTACTGCTTTTCTGCCTAAAAGTCTGATCATGCTTCAGGAAAAGTAGCTGCGTATTTTTCCAGTGAAAATGTACTTAATTTTATAAATTGTTAGATGTAAAAAATATACACATACACATAAACACACACACGAAAAACAAAACAAACCATGAATTTAAACGATTTTGTCTTTTATCATCTAGAAAATAAAATGAGTTTTCTTTTATGACATTTTGCACCAGTTTCCGAAAGGATTTGTAGCGGCTTATAATTAAAATATATTCAATGAGATCGTTTAAAGAGAAAGTGAAAGCATAAGGCAGAACTGTAGAGGAAAATAAATATATCCGCAACATGGACTATTATAGTTACTGCATTTAGCCCTAAGCTTCCTTGTAACCAGTGTAAAAAGAGAAAATACGATTGAATCAATTCATTCGGCAAATATTTAGAGTCCCTGCTATATGTACTCCACTGGGCTTTACAAAGGTGAACTCCTCATTCTAGGGCTCTGCCAGAATGGAACTTAGGTTTCCATCACCTGATAAAAAAAGAATAAATAATTAGTTCAGAAACCAAACACATAATTTCTCTAATGTTCAGTTCTCAAAAGAAATATTTGGCACAGATCTTCTTATAGCTGGAAGACATAGAATGGATAATATCTTCAATAGTGATTTTTATAAAATAAGCCAAGGCTTTTCACATGGCTGGGGATTTTTTATAACAATTTTTATAAGATTCTAGAGCATCGCATTAGAATATGTGTAAATCAATGATAGTCTTTCTGTGGCAGATTAAATAATGAGTTATATTTATGTATATTTCCAAGTTGGAAAAAAATAACACAGAGTCCTAAGGGAAATGGCTAGGAGGCGGAGTGTGTTCAGCTTATCTTCCTCATGTATCTACAGGTTTAACAGGAGCTGGATTAGAAGAACAGTCAGAAAGCCTGAATAAAGATAAAGAATATGTTAAATTATAGTATCTATATGGGGAAAAGAAATTTCCCCTGCTTTTATTAGCAGTTAATGAGAAAAGTTAGCCCTGAGTCATCTCCACAGCCTTGGGAGGGAACCAGGGTCTCCCCAGCTCTGAGTCTAGGTACAGGCATGCATGCAATCTGTGTCTTCTTATTGTGCATTACACTGTGGCCATTCACCATTGCTTGTAACATTGAGGGAGGCTTAATTTTTTTAGGAAATTTTCTCTTTAGAAACCTCTCCCTTATCTTTAAGCAATAATTTAGATATTAAGCTCAGGTCTAAAGAAAGAAAGAAACCAGAAATATACGTTTAAACCAAATTCCATACATCCTATTATTCCACTGAATTCCATCCTATTATTCTTCATTTGTTCACACTAAGAGGAAACTGACATCTTGAAAGGGTATCTAGTCTAAGTGAATTGTCATAATAACTTGTTCTCTGTGGAGGCCTTTGCAATTTACAAAGGCCTGTCTCCTTCAGTCTTGGCGACAGAAATGTGAGGGAGATATTATATGCATTTGACAGGTGAGAAATGGAGGTTCAGGGAGATTAACTAAAAAGGGAGTATGTGATAGAGCTGAGGTTCAAAACATCATCGCTAATTCCAGAACCCAGCAAAGTGTGAATGGTATGGGACCAGGGGAGAAGCGTCACTATCTAACATTCTTAGAGACTTTGGGACCCACTCTGCACCTTAGAGGTTAACCCCTTGAGAGTTTCAGACTCAAAAATGTTTCACCGCCACATCTACATTGCTGTGAAATGCTCCAAAGAGTTACTCCTCTCTTTGATTTGTCTGTATCTCACAAGCATCCTACAAGCACTATCTTGTTTGATTCTTAAGTTTTGCTGTTCTGTTTTCTATTTCCCCACATAGATAAGAGAAACCAAAGAGAAGTGTTTGCTACCAAGTAATCCTACATTAATAGAAAAGGTGTGTGCGATACTTTCCAGGTTTACAAAGATCTATTCACATTACCTTATTTGCTCTCAGGTCAATCCAATAAAACAGGGTTACAAATACTAAGGGAAGTAAAATGGTAGCTCCGAAAAGCTAAGTGGTTGACCCAGAACTGGACGCAGCATTTTGGCACGTTGACCACCCACCCATGCAAATATAACACTTGCTTGATTTATCTACTATTTGCCTCGATTGCTCTTCCGCTATATATGTATCGACATGAATATCCAGCAGTTACAAATCATATTTATAACATGAATTAATTCAGTCATGTGGAAAAAAATCTGCATTTAAAATGGGAGCTTTTTCCATTCGCTCGTGAACACAAGGAACACTTCCCCGGAAAGCATGTTACGTCTAGGCCAATAATTTGATCTGTAGGAAAGAAATAAATAGTAGCAAATGCAGGCAGCAGCATGTAGCGCAAATATTGGTATCAACAGTGAAATAAATAAAAATGTTTGCCCAGGCTATTACCATGCCACCAGACTAGCCTAGAATATTTAAGCTCGAGAAATGAATTAAGATGTCAAGATTTTCTCAAGATTTCTGAGGGAAAGTGTCTCAATTCAAGTATTTTCCCCTCTGGGATTTACATTAGAGTGCTGCAAAATTCATAAAGCTTTCCATGAACTCTAACTCACAATTTTTCCTGCTCTCTTGAACTTCTGTGCTTTCATTGTTTTCCCCATAAAATCATGTAGCCAGTCATCTGTAATATTATGTTATGTTCATGGTTATAGATAAACACAGAAATAGTATTTGCAATACAGATGAAGGTTTTCTACTGAAGAGTTGCCTTGGGCCCTGGTAGACTCTGGAAAACTTTGTGTTTATGCCCCAGTTCATAAATGCATCCTGCATCATTTATGTGCACTTTTTCCTGTTTGAAATGCTCCTTCCTGAAACAGATTGTTCACCTTGAGGTGTTACTCATCTACTCTTCTCTTCCATAAAGGTGTGGCGGAGAGTTTAATGGTTAGGACCGCTAAAAATCGGACAGGGTTGAGTTTAAACACTGGCCATGCTTTTGATTATTTAACCGTGAGCCAATTAATTGACCTTTCTGAGCCTCAGTTTCTTCATCTGTTCAATGGATATAATAAGCCTACTTCCTTAGGGTTAAAGATTGAATTAAAAGACATTATAGACGATATTAGCAAGAAACTAGTAAGCTAGCTGTTGTTATTATTTTATTTTTGGTCTGACAATTGAAAATTTATTTATGGGAAATTTAACACACTGTATGGGCTATGGTCTGTCCATACAATATATATTCAGAGTTTTTGTACAAATATTTTCATTTGTGAACTCATACAATTACAAAAGGTTTATTTTTTTCCTACTCAAGACATATAACAACTTGTTGCAAGATATTCTGGCTGACTTTTTGATTCATCTATAAAAAAGTATTCATTGAGCACCTACCATTTACAAGTCTTCAGCACACTGATGTGTCTAAATTTTCACATGACTAACTTTTCAGTTTTCCTCCAGTCGACATAATTTTATGTATAGTATAGTTTGATCACTTTAAAAAAACATGACCACCAGATTATTAAAACATGAGATTCAAATAGAAATTTAGTAGGAGGACATAAGATTTGACAGAACGGCAAGATCATGATTATCACTTATGTTTCTTTTCTACTTGATCTTTAAAATTAGTCATTTATATCCCAGGATATATGTATGAAAGACCTACATATTCATTATTTAAAAGAAACCTGTGTAATGGGTGATTATAGTGATGGGAAGGTATCAAGCAAAAATAACAGGAATGTGGTATATAAGAATTTATGTCTGTTATGAAAACATTATTTCCACTCAGAAAAGCTAATGTTTATATATCATCAATAAGCATGCGCGCACGCACAAACACACATATACGCACCCACACCTTGAAGAGTCAGAGCATCAAGGTCAAAATAAATGCTTACAACAAAAACTGATCATCAAGGAAAAGAGTTGTCTTTCCTTGATGATCAGTTTTTGTTGTTTTGTTTAGCACAGGAGGAAAAGAGGAAAAGCTAGATGAACTCAAACATCTAGATATCACTCGTGAAAGGGACATATTTCTCCACCTTAACTTACCTTTTTACCTCAAGCATGTTATTTCCATTCCCAGGAAAAGTGGTATTAGTATGGCCCGAATGTGAGAAACTGGAAGAAGAGTGGGATATGTCCGAATGTTCTGCGTAATTTCAAGACACACTGTTTTCCATAAAACTAATAAATAGAATTCAAGAAGTTTCCAAAAAAATGAAATATCCAGAGCACTTTGATTGCTGCTTTTTTTTAATGAGTCTGATCTGCTTCAAATATATGAACCCACATTATCAAGCACATTAAAAATTCAGTTCTCACATCTTGATGATTAGAGACTGTGTACAAATATAATCAACTAAAAATATTTTTAAATATCTGTGAAACTAAAAATCTCTCAGAAAAATTGTGTTTCTAAACACTGTTACTTATTTCATGGGCCATAGCTTGTTAGTTGTCCATTTGGAAATTGCTTCGACTTTTAGTTTGAACTCAAATGTAATCAAAAGAAATCTAACTTGTGAGCCAAACTCCAAGCATAACAATGTATGGAAATCAGTGATAAGGCTTAAGGGAAGAGGTGATCCAGTAACCTGAAAATAATAATAAGGACCAAGAAGGTCAACACCCACCCCCATCTCTGAGTCCTAAGATATAGAAGAGGGGAGAGCATATGGCCTCTTTGTGAGAAGACTCAAGGGATGTGGTATTCTAGGAGAAAGCTAGTACTTCAGGATGTAAGAAGAGAGATGAGAATTTCCACAGAACTTCTGAAGATAAGGGGGAGTTTGCTGATTATGGAGCACAGTTCCTGGTGAGCTTTGGGAAGTGGTTGGAAATTGAGGGCAGAAAGATAAGCTTAGTCTAGGGTAGAGAACCAACAATGGCAGCACATCATGGACATAGTGATTCAGTGGAGATAGACAACTCAGACAGGACAGGGCAGGAATTGGATATTGACTAAATTCATTATAAAAGCATTTGGACTTGTAGACTTAGAAATCTAAATTTTCAACACACCAAGAGTAAGCTGTTGTTCATCAGTGAACTCAAATTAACCAAATTCAATATCTGTGTATTTATTTGCAATGAGAAAGCATTACCAGGAGGACTTGGGTCCCCTGACCAATGCATTCTCTTCTTAGAGTTGAATTCTCTGAGAAGTCCAGTCATAATGAATGAGCCTGAATAGAAGATATATTTTTTCAGTTGTCTAAGGTATCAAGCTAAGATGCAAATGACTACACCCCTACCCTCAAATCAGGATAAATACCTTTGACCAGGACATCCTCAGAGCTTACCTCTCACTATTGCCCTGTGTTATTCTCCTTTGTCTGAGTTTCCATTTCCATTTCTGGCTAATGCTTGTCCAATCTACCTCTTTTCCTAGATATAATAAATTTAATCAAGGTAAAAGGCCTGTTCTCCCAGAAGCTTTTCATGACTTTAAGGCATTCTGGTGCTCTCAAAAAGTACAGAGCAATCTTGTTCTCCTTACTTCTGAATTCCTCTGAGATCTCACTCAGTAACCCTAGAAATGACAACATTAGTACAGAATGTCAGCATTAGCCATATTGGATAGGTAGGTCCTTCTTCACTGTGACACCTACAAAAGTTTTTACACAAAGTTAACTTTGAAGGCCATTCTTTAACATATAATCCAGACATCTGACCAATAACAAAGAAGAATGAATCAATCTTAGAAGGCGAGTTTGATATTTTGGTATTTACTAAGATAATTCTTAGCATTTATGCTAACAAATGTCCTTTCTGGTGACAGTGTTAATGTTTAATTTCATAAAACAAATAGAGTGAATTTATTAATTATCCCACACAGAACGAGATGGAGAGTTCTGCGAAGAGCTGTGAATGCATTATCAATGTTTGACAGTGTTACCTAATAATTCCTGTGAAATACATTCCACGCCACTAAAAAAAATATCCACTGTTTCTCCACTTCCTTTTACATTTTCTAAGATTCAAAGCTGTGTGTGTCATACATCAGAAAACTCCTCCCAGGAGTATTTCATTAAAAATTTCATTTAATAATGGAAATAAGTGTCTAACTAAAAAAAATGTTTAAATAAATGTTTCAAAGTCACTCCTAAAGTGAAGCTTAAAAAGGAGCCCCATTTGTCCTCCAGAAATTAAGTATTCCAGAAAGAGCATGTTATTAGTCTACAGAGTTTAAACCCACAAGCAATTAGTGTTTTGTCAGGCAGTCCACATCCAAATCCACTCCTGCCGACTGACTGTTCATGTACTGTCACAATTATTTTACAAATCTTGCACCACTGGTTCTTTTTCCTATTTATTTCTCTGTTATTTAAAGAGCCCCAGGGAAGCTGGAGGTTTCCAGTTGTTTGAAATAATCTCTGAGCAAATCCCACTTCTGTCCCCACGTCCCTAGCTACTCATCCTTCCCCACGGTTGGCACATATGCCTTTGTTCTGGTTTCTGATTTTTTAATGAAATCTAGCTGTGGAAGCATGAGAAAGAACTAGCCGGCCAGGGAAGCTTATCTATGGGGTAGTTTTAGTAAAGTATCCACATTGTCTTCTATAAGAATGATAATCAACAGTAATCATAACACCCCATCAACAACAATAAACAACCATTAACTCTCAGTTATCTCAGTAGATTATCAGGCCTATATTCTAACTTTCTAGCTGGGTGCTTTCTGCAATTTAGCATGTTTCTTAGCTGTTCACTTTGGCCTTGAATTGGTATATGCTTAGGAAACAAAGCTAATTGTAATGTTACCCTAAGAAAACCATTGTCATCCTCATTATAATCATGACTATCATCATCATCATCAGGACAATAATACCACTGGAATAAGATTATTAGTTTATTCCAAAATCAACTAGAAATCATGTTTGTTATCTCTTGTTTTGAAAATTCCACAAAACTCTTCTCCAATAACATGAGTAGTCATATTTATTTCTTAATTCCATTTGAGTTTCAGAGCACATGACTTGCAAATAGCATTTTGTCGAAGAAAGAGGCTGGTATAATAGGAATGCAGAAACTTTTGCCTTAGTCTCATCTCTAGTGCAAGCTAACTTCAAGCTAACTTGAAACTTAAATAGGTATTTAGCCTCTCAGAACCTCAGTTTTCCCATGAGGAAAATTTGGTAATAATATTATATATTTTTTTTTCTGGGTTTAGGATTCTATGACCAAGTATGTAGCTTTAGTTCAGAAATCATGAACTTGAGTGAAACTTGTTGACCATTACCTTATGACAGAGGTCCTCAAATAGGGTGGCATATGACAATGTCTAAAGACATATTTGATTGTCTGGGAGAGAGGGGGTACTGCTTGCGTCTAGTGGGTGGAGGACAGGGACGCTGCTAAACATCCCTCGATGCACAAGACAGGGCTCCACAACAAAGAATTATCTAGCCAAAATGCCAATAGTGCCAAGGTTTGAAAATCCTGCTTTGTAGTGTTAGAAATTATGGTCAAGCATATATGACATGGGTTCTAGAAATTAAGTGACACTATGAAGTCCGGAGCTGGGCTTCCTGAGCATTTTTCAATTCTCCTGTGCCCCAAAAGGAGATACAATCCCAGACCGAGGATCATTGGCTTAGTCCAAACTTTTTATTTCACTGCTTCGAACACACACATGCTTTTTCTAAAATGACAGCAGTCCCATTAATAGAAATGTGCTTCAGGGTTTCACGAATAAGAGGGAATATTGGTTTCTGAAAAGCCTTATCAGAATAATAAAAATTCATCTAGCTGAAAAGGAAGTTATATTCTTAGTTATCATAAGTAATTGAGGAAAGCCTCAGTCATAATTGGACCTCTTATCTTATTCACTATTCCTCACTAGTATCCTAATAACCTGGGTCCCTGCTTGCTTCTGTTCAAAGCTGTGTCACCTTTTAGTTCACATTTACTGTTACTTACAAATTTTGACCAAATTGCTGACTTGTTTGAAAGATCTTTAATGATATTCTTTGAGAAGCCAAAACAAACTATTTCAAAGCTTCTTTTTATTATCAGGCACTTTCACAGAATAAATATTTGTAAACCTTTGTTCATAGGAATATATTTCAAATCAACTGGCTAAATTCTATTAAAGTATCCAACAGCAATTCTTAAGACTAAAATTGTGCTGTTCATAGAACAAAATGCTTGAGAAGACGTTAGATCTCAGGTATTCATGAAAACCTTCATATTTGAAATGGAGAGGGAAACTGAAGATGTCTCTTAAATGTAATTCGTGGTCAACTAGACTGTGCCACACTCCTCAGGGAAGGACACTAATGGGCAATACTGTTTAGAAGCTCCCAGGTACAGACCTCCTTGGAATGGGGAATAAACCTTGCCGCATCGGTTTGCTGTCGTAGCTAGTAAAATAAAGTTATTGGTTTTGTAACAAGGACAATGAGGATATTGGTTTAAAAAGACAACTTGAAAAAATAGCAGAGACAACAGGAAATGATAAATGAGCAAGTCTTTGCTACAGTAATTACTTTAGTATTGAAACAAATGAATAACTTTCACAGCAATGCTATTTTCTGTCTTAGATTATACTACTACCAATTCATAGATTATGTGTACTATTGGCCTTTATACTAGAACAAAAAAGTATCTAAGAAAGAGGAGTTTCTGAGATTGACTGAGAGCTTTGTGTTAACGTTTTTAAAATTTTATGATGTTCTTTTTGAAACCAGCCTATCTCGGAAAGGTGGGACAATTTTTTTTTCATCTACACTAGCTTTATGCCAAAAGTTAATTGTTAAAAGAAAAAAAATGCAGTAAATCTTTCTGGGATGGACAAACAAAATAACATAGAAGTATCCATTTATTGAAATCCATTTATTGAAAGTTATTCTGTATATAGTTTGTTAATTCCCTACTGAAATGTTTTGATCTTTTGGAAAACACACTGGACAGAGTATCAAAAGACCTAAATTCTAAATCTAGCTGCTCAATTTACAAATGTTACATAACCTTGGAAAGTCTCCTAGCCTCTCTGAAATCTTTAAAATGAAGATTATATATTTTCTGCCTTTTTCACATGTTTTAGAAATGAAAGTCCTTTTGTGAGATGTGACTCACTATGCAGTTACAAGGTATTATTATTGGCACAAATTTAGGATATGAAAACCTATTCTGACATGTTTTCCATATTGTCATCAAAGTTTTAATTATTTTTCAGATTGAAATAATTATTTAATTTGGATAACATAATTTGATCTAATTTTAACAAAATTCAAACTGAAGGTTTTTAGGTTCTAAATTTCCATTTTTTTCTCTTTCTGCATATGGATATATTAATTGAGTGATATTAAAAAAAATAAATGACAAAACTATTTGACTCAATCTTCTTTTGCCTACGTCTAAAGCTTTGAATTTATGCCCCAGGTAGTTCTGTTCCCTGCTGATTGGCTTATACCTTGTTCAAACTCCTTTTTCCAAAAGCACAAGAGCTATTTGGGGCAACCATTCATATTGTTACAATGGTTTTTTTTTCCCCCTTAATATGTTCCCAAGTAATGGAAGAGTTCATTGTACTCAACATGTATAGAATATTTCAGAATTTGAGTAAAAATTATATTATTCTAAGATAATGTTACTTAGCCCTGTTAAGAGAACTCTATTACAGAATTTGAATGTAGCAGTATACCAATTAAAATTATGAGTTACAAATGTTAAGGGCCTATTCTAGATAAGACACACTCCATCATTCCCACATTTTGGTTATGAGTTTTACCTACTGAGAATTTCATCAGTAAATACATAAATATTTCTAGTAAGGCAAAAGAGGGATTTTAAGTTGTAACTCTTGTCCTCTCTCTGGTAAACAAAAAATAAAGAAATAATCTAGTCCCTTGTGTTCATAAAGATTAAATTCTTACACCTTCCCTTCCCCTCATATAAATGAGCCTCTATTCTGTATTTAAATTTCTTTGTAGATATAAATTACCTGCTTTTTTTTTTTGCCTGCTTTCTTAATCACCTAAATCTATTAGCTAATAACTCTCAATATAAAAAAAAGAAAATGCTTTCTTTTAATGAACAAGTTTTCCCCACATTGGGACTTGATTTCCATGGTTGCCCTTTCTTCCTTTAAAAAGAAAAGAAAAAAACTTCTGTAGTTTGTTTCCATAGTTTATATTTACCATTACTTACCATGATATTTTTAGTAGATACGCTACTCGGGGTTTAGCAGAATACATCTACAAACTATTATTAGACTTTGTATTTAATTTTGAGTCTTGAAAAAGCATAGTTCATTCACTATTCTATGTGACATTTTAAAAACCTGAGCAAACAGTATTATTCTTGGAAAAGAAAAGCTCTTTCTCACTAGGTTCAGGATTTAGAAACAATATTGAATTGATTTGAATCAGAAAATTGTCTCTGCAAACCTGAAATGAATACAAACATGAGGAAGATGATCTCACCTCTTACTTCCTGCCTTGGTCTTGTGCTGTTTCTTTTGAATGGTTCTCAATATTCACTCAAACACTGTATGTGATCAGATCCATCCCAAAGCCACAGGTCACTTGCGCTTTTGCCAGAGCCCAGGCTTACTGCACTCCACATTTCCCAGCTGTGCAAGGCTTCTAGGCCCTGGGGTAGAACGCTGTTAATAAGGAGCATGTTATAATCATCTTACCAGGTGCCAAGATCATCTCAGATGCCAAGACCACTTGTACATTTTACTATTTCTTCACCCCCCAAAAAGAAATCGGTGCTTTTAGGTGAACAGAGCTCTCCTGCCTTTCCCTTCAGGCAGAGTTTTTACATTCCTCAGGGTGACAAAAGTTCATATCCCTTTCTGCCCCCAGGAGGAAAAAAAGAGACTAAGTTGCATCATTAATCATGCAAACTGTCTACTGCAACAGTGCCAAGAAAATGATCATTCCCATACCAACCATCAATATTCCTGACACCTGTCTAAAAGCGCAGGTCATGCATATCCATCTGCCTTTAAAGAAGTGTCAATGTGCAAACATCCCTTCACTATTTTTAGGGTCATGTTAAAATTATTCATCACCTACCTGTTAGTTCATCCAATTTGTCATATTATCCTGATCTACCAATGTCTATTACTGGTCATTTCCTCTTTGCATTGTGTTTTTAGAGCATTAGGGTATAGGATGTTTTTGAAGTTATCAAATGTATAAGAGGCTGTGAAATCTTGCTATGGGCCAGGGTTCTCACCAGGAAATTACTATGATCAGTGTCTCCCCATGCTTAATGGAAAATGCATATATTGGGGGTTTCCGTGTCTATTGCAAATTCTGTTACCAACTAATTTCTGGTAAATGACTTTCATTATAAATTCCACAATATTCCTGTCTTGGGAAATGATTCCAAAGGGTTAAAAACACCTTACAAATGAAAGAAACCTTTTAAAATTAAGAGTTAAAGAAAAGCTCTTCTGATAAAACTGTCATTATTCAAATGCCTGGAAATACTATGTTCCATGAAAAATTTTAAATTAAATTAAAATTTTGATAGGAAAATATGATTCAGCATCAGAAACTTAAAAAATATGATGGTACATCTCATCTATTATTCTTAATATAAAAGTCATAATTCCTAAAATGGGCAAGTCAAATTTTTTACTGATCTTAGTTTTACATGTTTTCTTTTATATCTAATATAATTTTAAAACTAACATAACTCTTCATCTACCCTCCTCACCTTTTGTTCCCCTTTTACCTGTGTCCATTATCTCCTGCTAACACCTGTGAAATGGGTTATAGCATCTTTGAGAGAGAAGCATTTCCACCCAGGTCGGAAAATCGCAGGATTGAGATTTACTGCACCCTTGATTCTGATCATTGCTACATGGTAGTCCTCAGGGAGACCTGTGTTAGCTCCTGCATTTGGTCATAACCTCCCTGAGCCTTAGTGTTCTTTTTTATTTGTTTGTTTTTATTATTAAATTTAATTAATTAACATATAGTATATTATTAGTTTCAGAGGTAGAATTTAGTGATTCATCAGTTGCATATAAACCCAGTTGTATGTATATGCTCATTATATCAAGTGCCTTCCTTAATGTCTATCACCCAATTACCCCATCCCTCCACCCAACTCCCCTCTAGCAACCCTCGGTTTGTTTCCTATAGTCAAGTCTCTTATGGTTTGTCTCCCTCTCTGATTTCATCTGATTTTATTCTTTTTTTTTATTAACATATAATGTATTATTTGTTTCAGGGGTACAGGTCTGTGATTCATCAGTCTTACACAATTCACCTCGCTCACCATAGCACATACCCTCCCCAATGTCCATCACCCAGCCACTCCATCCCTCCCACCCCCCCTCCACTCCAACAACCCTCAGTTTGTTTCCTGAGATTGAGTCTCTTATGGTTTGTCTCCCTCTCTGGTTTCATCTTGTTTCATTTTTCCCTCCCTTCCCCTATGATCTTCTGTCTTGTTTCTTATCTTCCACATATGAGTGAAGTCATATGATAATTATCTTTCTCTGACTGACTTATTTTGCTTAGCATAATACCCTCTAGTTCCATCCACATTGTTGCAAATGGTAAGATTCGTATTTTTTTTTTTTTTTTTTTTGATGGCTAGCCTTAGTGTTCTTATGTGTTAATCACAAGTCTTATATAGGTGATCTCAATGTCTCCCAGGTGAGAGTCTCATCTATAACCTATACAGTGATGACATACAAAGCCACAGACTGAAGTGTTTAGTCCTTGCTAAAGAATGACTTTCCCCAGAATTTGCATAAATATGATGAAATCCTGAAAATGGTTAGCAAATTAGTACAGTGTCTCCTCAGAATCATTCTTGCTATAGTCAACATTGTTGCTCCAAGTTCATCAAAATAAATTATAAGCCTAGAACAGTGCCAGTTATTTTCAGACACTATCAAGTGACATAAGTTTAACTGTGACACCCTTGAAGTAAAGTGTACTGGTTCTCGGGATGGTGGTACCCGGGACTTCAGAGTGGCAGATATAACCTGAGACCCACAAAATCTGCTCATGTGGAAGACAAAGTGCCTTCAAGAGATTGTGATTAGTTAGTTATTTGGATTCAGAATTTTAATTGATGAACATCTTATGAGGGGTGATCAGTGCCTCGCTGATACTGGTAATGTTTTCTTCTTTCTTTCCTTCTTTGTTTCTTTGTTTCTTTCCTTTCTTCCTTTCTTGCTTTTACTTTTTGGAAACAAGGAAATTCAGAGGCGAACTATACTCAAGCCTCTCTCTAACTTTAAATTCAGAGAGGCATGTTACTCTAATAAGCACTCATACTAAATGATGATTATTCAAATAACTTTTTTACAACAAATAAAAAATAAAGCATTAGGAGTATTGAAGTAGAAACAAAATAATAGAAAACCATATTTATTTTTATTCACTTTGTGTCGTCTATTATATATACAATACACTGACTTATCTCCTCACAACCTGCCCAGAGAGGAAGTATAAGGAGTCCTTTCTAGAAATAAGTATATAACTCAGAGATACTTATGTAATAGAGCAGAGAGTCAAGCTGATGGAGTAACTGTGCCTGGCAATACAAGAAGTCAGGGGCGTCACGGAGAAGGTGGTACTTGTATTGGGCTCACCTGGCAGAGGAGAGAAAAGATCATTATAAACATAAGGAACAGCATTGATAAATGCAAAAAGGCTTTGATGAGCAGGCATTTTCAGGGAATGCAAATACTTTGGAGTGGCTGAAGCATGGAATAAGGAGGAGGAATAAATGGACTTAAATTGGAATAGTGGTTTGGATCTTCAAACAAGGCTCTTTCCTCATTTACAAGGAAAGTAGAAATTTGCCCTCTGCTCAATAGAGGTACATTGAGGAATCTTAAATGATGTCATATTTTTATTAAAATTTTTTTAAAAAAAAATTTTTTTAATTAAAAAAAAAACACTGGCTGCCTGGGTGGCTCAGCCGTTAAGCGTCTGCCTTCGGCTCAGGTCATGATCCCAGGGTCCTGGGATTGAGTCCCACATCGGGTTCCCTGCTCGGCGGGAAGCCTGCTTCTCCCAGTCCCCCTGCTTGCATTCTCTCTCTCTCTCTCTGTCAAAAAATAAAAAAAATAATAAAATAAAATCTAAAAAAATTAAAAAAAAAAAACCACTGACAGCAAAGTGGGGAATAAGGTTAGAGGGGAAGGACCCTAGGCAAGATGAGGTAGGAGAATACGGTATTAACCAAAGAGAGGACAATGAAGCTTGAATGTTGTAGATGGTGATGGCAGCAGAGAAACAGACTTTGTGAGGATTCAGGAGATAAAAGGTCACCAGATTTGCTAACTGAGCAGATATGAATGCCAAGAGAAGGAGAATTGATGTGAAGTTTCCTCAGTATGAGAAAGAAGAGAATATGTCATTGGTTTTTTTCCTCCTGCTTTGCTCAAGGGAATCAGCATTTAAGTAAACATATGAGGCTGGAGGTCTGGAGAGAAGTGAAGTTAAAAATAATGAAGTAATATCCTCAAGTAGAAGTTGAGTCTCAGAGTGCCAGGGAACTCAGGTACAGGGAAAAGCAAAGACTACCAAGAATAAATCCCTGGAGAGCAGTGGGGCCTATAACAGAGAGTTCTGGAAGCAAGTGGAAATTGTGGAAATATTCACTATCCTCTCTCCTTTGTTTCCTTTCTTCCTTCTTCACGTTTCTTAAAACTCTGAAGTCAAATAAATGGTCATTTCACTTTGAGAGTTGCATTTAAAAACGCCCTTCTTATTGCAACTTGTTTTTCTGGACAGTTACGTCTAACCTAGCCTTTTCTATGTTCTCAGAGATGTCCTTCCCTCTTAATCTCCCCTAGCAGGACTCTTCACACCGTTCGGGAGAAAGCCTGCTTGACTACCATACTTGAGGTCCACTTGCACCCTATGAATTCTCTCTGCCAATATTATGTTTGATTTTCTTCACAGTGTTGAGTGAGAACAGAATTGTATTTGTGTTTTCACCTTTTTGTTTTCTGTCTTCTTTTGGTACAATATAAACTTCATGAAGGCAGGGAATTTTTCTTGTTCTGTAAATGCAGTGTCTGGAAAAAATGCATGGCATATAGTAGACACTAAATAATTATTTGTTGAATAAATAAATAAGACTGACAGTCATCGTTCTAGAAACAAAACTATGTAAACTTTTAAAGGAAGCTCCATAACAAATTAATGTCACTTTTGCTTTGTTCTTAAGAAATTTTGACTATATTAATATTTTACAAAACTTTTAGTGCAAAATTACAGAAACAGAAGGTGCTAAAAGACATTATATATATACATATACATAAATTTTCACCCCTAAAAAATGTATTCCAGTTTGAGGGTTTAATTTTTATCTCTACTGGGCATTTAAAGAACATTTTAAGGAAGGACTTGTATAGAAAATATAATTCTAAACATTGCTTTGGAAGTAATAGCAAAGACTGTTTACTAAAAGGGGAAGAAAGAGACCTTCATATGCAAATGTATGGCATTTGAAAATGTCATATAGCTACATCTACATATAAATAAGCTGCTCTATGAATTCCAGGGAAGGGAGATTTTGTATAGTATCAGCCAATTTCTATATCAAAATAAAATAAACTGATAGAGTAGCAATGAGTTAAGACATGGAAGAACACATCTTCACTACCTCTTAATACATTTGTGGCACTTCAGGTCATAGACCACCTGGCCAAATTCAAACCAAAATGAAATCAAATCCCACAATACTTGACCAGTAATAGAAATGAACCAGGTAGAAGAAAAAGGACTCGCAGATGAAAAAAAAAGGGGGGGGGGGAAGAGAGAGAGAGAGACAACTTCCTATCAAGTATTTGCTTCCTTCTAAATATTGACATAGAAATCAAGGGCCTCATGATTGTTTTTCATGTGAAATTTTAAAGATTGTATTAGAAAGACTTATAATTCTTACCTCTTTGCTATTGCATATTTGTACTATTGCCTTGGTACAAAATGGTTACTTTGGAAAAATTCCTCTAGTAAACCACAGCATGTAAACTACCAGATGGGGATAAATAACTCCTTTATATTAAATGAATTATCCTTCCAGGACACCAGGGTACCACTCTACCAAGTATATTTTTTCTGCACCGTTAGGGTGCTCCTTGCTTCTGGAAAAGTTAATTAGCCTCATCCAAACAGGCAGCCCATTCATGGGGACCAGGTACCCAGGTGTTATTTTTACTACAGGTCATTTGTTCCTTTCCAACTTAAGACTATAGAGTTCATCACAGGAAAAAGAAAAATTAATAAATTGTCTTATGCAACTCTTCCTAGCCCTTTTATGGAGTCCACGTGGGAAGAGTGTTTACCCGACAGCAGGAGCTACCAGAAATCTGTCAGGTGGTGGCTGCATCACAACTGCATGTCGGGTGTTAAAAAGCATAACGAAGCCTGCCCTCATCCTTGCACAGCATATTCATGAGGGCGCTGGGGCTAACAGAGTAAGCTTCTAGAATGATTACTGAAGGGAAACACTGGAAAAAAAACTTTTTAATAGGCTGAAGGTATCAGTGTGGAAGAAAAGGGAAAATGCAATAGTCAGAGGAACCCAAGAAATCAGAATGGTCTTCAGATGAGTAATAAAATTGCCACCTTTTATTGAATATGGCCGAATGCTCGGCATTTTATTAGTGCTTCTCTTTGAATAGACCCTTCAAAGGAAGAATTATTATCACCATTGTAAAGATAAAGAAATTTAGGCTCAGAAAGTTTAAGCAATTTTCCCAAGGTCACCTAGCCATAAGAAGTCAAGAAAATGTGTAAACTGATACTTCTTTGACTGCAAGGCTGGCTGATCTCTTTCTATTACACCAGCCTGCCTCTTGGCATATGGAGTAATAGGGAAAAGGGTAGCAAGATGTATGTTGGCTACGTTTGAACTATGTAGTCAGTCTCTTGTGGCAGATATTAAGGAAACCAAAAGCAAATCCTTTATGAGGATTAAAAATATCATATCAAAGAACATGTTCAGAAAACTAAAAAAGGAAAAAGAAGTAGACAAAATTTTGTTGACTTTTTGCTAAAATGTGCTGACATTTGGAGATATTTATGTTTTTCCGAACATCTGGTGGATATTAGTATGTTTTTATTCACAGTCTTCCATTATTAATGATAAAAGGAAGCTGAGTAATTATGATACACTGCCACAATGAATGAATATTATGCGTGTTTTTTCCAATGTATTACAGAATCTCATCATTCCATCAAATAGAAAAACATAAAGTTATTTTTAAAAAGTGGAATATGGATGTTATCTTCTTGTAACAAACTTGTTTCCCATCAGAATAGATCGTATTGAGTCAGCAACTCTTGTATTTAAGACATAAGAATACATTTCAAGTCATAAGATTTGTTATTAATAAGTGATTCAAATTACACTATTAATATTGCCTTTAGTTTGAAAAATGACCTAAATCTGTTATACATTTTTTGTTTGTTTTGCCAAGAGATAATTCCATTTCCTTCATAAGCCTTCATGGAAGAGAGATTATTTTATTAGAGATAGAGACACCATGGCTTTGTCTCCTTTGTAGATTGTCAAAATGAAGTATATCTTTAGTGACTCTATAATCCTACCCCTGGCTTTTATCGAGGGCTCCTTCATCTTCACAGAGCTCTTACAAGTATCTACTACTGAATATAACTGAATCTCTTCCATAAAACACCAGCAACAGCATGTCTTCAAAGGCTGGCTAAGATCAGCATGACAGTGGAACTGCAGTTCCTGATGGAGAGGCATCCTCTCCATGAGTGGGAACACTACACATATTTGCATGTGCCCTTTGGTGGGTGCCTACTTTATAGCAGGATGATGTGACAGCTTTTATGACATGTACTGCACTCCTTAATCCACACCCCCTACCCTCACTTCCTTTACCCTATGCTCCAGAAACTGCCAGTTTCCCTACAAACCATGTTCTATCTGCCATCTGGGTTTTTGTATATGTGTATGGAATACTCACATGCTTCTTTCATTTGTCTAATTCTTATGTATTCTTCATGTTTCAGCTTAGATAACCTTCCTCTGGGAATGAAGATGATTAAGACAGCCACTTTCATTTACTGAGCACTTACTATGTGCCAGGCATTGAGCTTAATAAATGCTTCTTTATATTTAGAAGCTCATTTACTCATTATGCATATTAGTTAAAAAGAACTATAATTTATTGAGTACTTACTGTGGGCCAGATATTGCTTTAAATGTTTTATAGATATTTTATAGACATTAATAAAGGTTAAATAACGTGGTTGTGGTCACAGAGTTGAGGAGTGTGGTGTGGGGGGGCCAAAATTGAACCCACACATTAAGTCAAGCTCCCAAGCCTACAATCTTATTGCCTCACAAGTGTTCATGGGTAGGACCATCATTTCAACCGTTTTAAAAATGATGAAGCAGAGGCCCTTCACTCCCCACCTTCACCCTGGAGTCTGGGCATAAATTCTTCCACGTGCTGTTTGGCCTCTCGCCTTACCCAGTCATCATGTCATGTTGTATTTGCCATTTTGGTTTTCTGTTTCCTTCTTTCTCGATGAGGAAACAGAAGCCTTGAGGAGGGAAGTCACTTGCCAGAAGACCATTAACAATATTAAATGTTCATGCTGAGATTTGGGCTCTCTCTGTTCCAAAGTCTGCATTTTTCCCTCTGCTGAAAAATCTCTTGTAAATGTGAGCCAGGGAATTTCTCCACAGATGTGCATGCCAGTAAAAATGAAAGCAAAATGACTTACAAGGATACAGAGAATATTTCTAGGTCTATTGCTTCATTCTTGCTTGGTTCCTTTAGATAATATGTTTTAAAACATGACTATGACAATAACTAATAATAACTAAAAAGTTTATTAAGTGCTTATTATTTGCTAGCTATTCTTTGGAGGGTTTTATGTGGATATTCTCATTTATTCCTTACAGTAACCCTGTGATGCAAATCCTATTATTATCCCCATTTTGCAGGTGAGGAAACTGATCCACAGTGGGGTATGTGGCTTGCTTTAAATCCACAACTGGTAGGTGCAGGAACTAGATCTTGAACTTAATTTGACATAACTCCTCATTTGTAGGAGAAATGACATTATTTTCAGCATTACCAAAAATTCACTGTCAATTACAAAACTCTTTGACTCATATAACATGTCAGTTGTATGAGACTAACAGCAAACTTGCCTTATGTTCACTACCCTTCAGAGAAACTGATAAATCCTTAGAGAATAAGAGAGAAATGAGTGTGCCTAAAGCACTTCATGCTCATATTTTGCTCCTAATTTCTTTGGAATGACCTAGCTTGAAAAGATGATAAAAGGTTTGTATGGGTCCAACTTTGTTTAGCACAAAGACAGATGGGATCTTAGGATTCTGCAAAGCTGTTCCTCTGCTGGGCATACTTCATCTTCTCTATATAAACTGATCTTCTTTAATTGGTGTGGAAGATTCATTGTTCTGACTCTCAGACAAGGATTCCCACACTGTATGTGTTTAAGCCTGGCAGGGCTCTGAAAGGACAGTCTTGTCATGTCTAAGCGCAGTCGGGACACTGTAGTATGCTTCCAGTGACCTGAGACCAATAAAAAATAGAGATATGAAAGAAGTTTTGACCCTCAAAAGCAATTAGTTCATCCCTGGCACTGCCAGCTATGATAGAAAACATTGTGGAGCTCCAAGGGCATGGACATACACTCAGTCAAGTTTGGGAACTAGACAGTCTGTTTTCTAAAAACAGTATGAGGACGAAGACGGTGAATATTGAAGTTTTAATAAGCTAAGGGAAGTATGATTTCACATTTCTACTATGAGATGTTGTTAATAAGTAATAAAAAGCCTTAAATCTAAGCTAATCAAATAAGAGTAAATTTTTTATAGATAGATGATAGATAGATAGATAGATAGATAAAGATAGATGATAGATAGATAGAAGATAGATAATATAGATAGATAGATAGATAGATAGATAGATAGATAGATAGATACATTTTATTTATTTATTTGAGAGAGAGAGAGGGCACGAGTTGGGGGAGGAACAGAGGGAGAGAAAGAGAGACAAACAGACTCCCTGCTGAGTGGGGGAACCCTATGTGGGGCTCGATCCCAGGCTCCTGAGATCATGACCTGAGCCACCCAGGTGCCCTGTAAGAGTAAATTCTTAAACTCAAAGAGTAAATCTTAAACTCAAAGACCAAATCATTCCTTTTTAATCTCCCCACGCACACAAAAAGGAAGAATCACTTGATACTTTTATTTTTTTAATTAGTGTATTTTTTGTAAAAATAAAATATTTATATTATAGGAAATTATCTCTGCTACCCAGAGATACTAACTGCCAAAATAGCTGTCAAAATTTTGGTGATTTCTTTCCAGACTTTTGTATTTTGCACACATTATATATTTCAGTATCCTACTCATTTTCCTATGTCACCAAAATCCTTCACAATTTTTTCTGCTTGAGCAATATTTTATCATTTAGTTACAACACAACTTACTTAACTATATTATACTATTGCTGAAAATGTTGGTAGTTTCCCAGTTTTCATTTTTATAAAGGATGTTGCAGTTGATTTATTCATAACATGAGTCTTTGCTTCCAAGCCTCCTTATGTATAATACCATATTAGTTTCTGAAAGCTTGTACATTTTCTTTTCCACCAATGATATCTTAAATTCTGGCCTCTGCACTCTCAGCCCCTGCCCAACTAACAGAAGCTGTGGACTTCCAATTAATAGAGTTCTTGCCCAGATAGACTAAAGGGCCTACTTATCAGATACCGTGCTGAACAACTGAACTGTCCTACTATTTGCTATCAGCTTTTGGACACAGCCTGATATAAAGCTTAAAAAAAAAAATAATGTCCCATGTATCGTCTAATCTAAGTAAACAGACCCAAACAATACATGTAGTAAAAAAGCTAGAAGTAAATAAATTAAATGTTGACAGTGGTTTTCTTTAGGTTGTAAACAATGAGGACTTTCTATCCTTCTTTTACTTTCTATATTTTCTACTATTCTTAAATCAATATGAATTGCTTTTATAATGAAAAATACCCAATATACTTTATTTTTAAGAAAAAAATATAGAAACTAAGCAATTTAGCCCTCTTAAAAACCTCACACTCTTCACATTGAATGATACACAGTTTCCCATTAGTAAGTGAAACCCCTATAGTCATAGCTACACCTACAAATTCAAGTGGAGGAGGAAGGCAATCGTAGGGATCTCTCCAGGCAAAAAAAACATTTCTGTCTCAATTATCTGTATCTTCCAGACAAAATTGCTTTCTGGCCTGGAATTATCCAGATGACTGCCTCTTTCATTTTTTCCCCTAACTCTACATGTACAACTCTAAGACAATCCTTTACCATTGAAAAATTGAGAAGAAAACTCCAGATTAAGAAGGGAAACACAGAAAAATTGGGTTGTGGGTATATGAGAACTCTTTGTACTATCTTTGTAACTTTTCTATAAATGTAAACTATTCTAAAAAAAAAGTTCATTTAAAAAAATGAGAACACATGGCCTCAGGAGCTAGTTTTCTGCCTTTGAGCTACTGTATGACATTAGGGAATAATTGAATATTTCTGGCCTCTACCTCCTAATATATCAAGGAAAAAAATACACGCACACACACACACACACACACACATTCATGTTCATTACCTAACGTTTAGGGGTGTTGCAGTCACATATAAAATATTAGCTACAAAAAAACTTTAAAAAATACAAATCATTAAACAGAGTGAAATAATAATATAATTTAATAATCTATTGGCCAAAATAGAACCTATTTTATATAATGGAAATTGAAGACAACAAACTTATCTTTAAATAATTTATATTTTCTTGTGATAATTTTTTCAAAAAGAGAGAAAAGTGCTTTGCTTAAAAGCATTCATCAGTGATGCTTTTTCACTGTCTAATTTTTCTTTTCATTTCATGATTTTTTTATCTTGTCTTTAAATTTACATCTTGAAATCCCTTGTAGACTATTATAAATGTCCTACCTCCTACTTCAGATGTCCTTCAACCTACTAAAGATTTCCATTTAATAATCAAAAATTTGCTTAATATTATTAATAGACATTTCACCATTTCACCCCTTAATAATTTTCTTACTAAACTATGAATTTATTCCAGTTAACATCAATTATGTTGTATACATACCCAAACATAAACATAGAGTTTTCAAAAATCATAATCAGAGATCCATCGTGTTTATACATCAGTGCTTAATTGATTCTCCTTCAGTCTTCTCCATTACACAAAAAAGACACTACCCAGATGTACAAGCCAAAAACCTAGTCATCTTTGTTTCATTCCTCCCATGTTACAATTCACAAACAAATCATATTCAGTCTACCTTTCAGATTTATGTGCAATAGAAGTTTTGTTGTTTCGTTTTCTCCCTTCTTTGCTGCTACCCAAGTCCAAGACTTAGAAATTGTCTTTCACCCACACTACAACAATGGTCTCCTATTTGTTCTTTGTCCTTTCTTTTTCCCCTTGATGATCTCTTTTCCATATCAGTCAGATCTGCTCAAAACTATCCAAAGGGTTGCCCATTGCACTTTAAATTGGTACTCCTTAACACAGCTTACAAAGTTCTATGTAAAAAGGAACTCACTGATTCTCTGATTCATCCTGGCCATCTCTCTATTCCACCTGACACCCTCCATGATAGCCACAATGCTGGTTCCTGGAAC
This sequence comes from Phoca vitulina, assembly GCF_004348235.1. Lineage (NCBI taxonomy): Eukaryota > Metazoa > Chordata > Mammalia > Carnivora > Phocidae > Phoca > Phoca vitulina. The sequence continues at coordinate 42,174,509 of NW_022589704.1, forward strand.
ACCTCTTCCCTCCATTAGCGTATTTTTCCATTTGTATCATTCACTTAGGCCAGGAGTCTTCCCAAGGCTCTTCTCCTGGACAGCTCTTCTTCATCCTTCCTTCTCTACTATGCCTTCCCTTACTCTCTAAAGTAGGTCTCCCACCCTAGTCTGCTATACCTGAACACGCTATTTTTCCCTGTAACATTTCTAATTGAGATGTTGGGTTTTTGTTTGTTTTTCATTCTGTAGGCTGCCCATCTCTCTCTCTCTAATATGTATGTCCTTCAGGAGAGAAATTTTGTCTGTTTGACTCACCACTGTATATCCTATGCTTGTAGTAATTGGCATATAGAAGGAGATCAGTCAATATTTTTAATTGAACAAATAAGTTGATGAATTAATTTGGCATAGATACGACCAAGATCTAGTAAATTCCAAACATCATAAGAGAAAATATGTTTCTTATCTACCATGGATCCAAAGCTCTACATGGTCACACACCAAGAGCCAAAAGTCGTGGGTTGATACTGATAGGATTCATTATAGAACGAGTGAGGTGCTTTGTTTGAATTATCTATGCCATATTCCACTCCCATCTCTGGACAGAGTCATTTTGGGCTTTTTCTATTTCAAAATAAATGGTTCCTTATAAGTTCCAGTTCTAAATGTCGGCTGTTTTATTTCTAACGAATAAAATAGGTGTTTGACTTTCTCCAAATTCAAATTTGTACATGTTTTATAACCCCTATTGATTTCCTGAGTGGTTAACCGTGTACTTGGAGAGTGTAAATTATACACTGGGAGTGTGTTAGACTTGTTAAAAGGTAAACTAACACTGGATACCACAAAGTACCATTTAGAACTAATTTCAAGCCCTAAATGCTGTCCAAGTGGAAAGAAACTAAGATCCACACCTCATCCTTAACTATTTCTAGAGCAGCTTTTTGTACTCAGAGTTATCACTGACCAGAAATTAAGGAAGTACCAGAAGCAAATCAGTTATTCAAAACTGGGAAGAAGGGAGAGAGAGAGAATGAACCCATAGCTATTTAGAATATTTGGGGAATAAACTGTCCTAGATTTAAAAGATTTGCATTTTACTGAAGGATAACACTTCAAAGAACATTTAATGTTCAAATTTTCTTAATGGAGTACTATAAACTCCCATCCTTCTTAAACAGAAGATGCTAAATAAACTAACATTTTCTTAATGAGTAAAAATTCCATAAAGCATTATCTATTCAGGCATTTTGAAATCGCAGATAGAGTGGGAGGTCATACCCCACCTGTGACCTGGAATTTTTTTGTTTGAAAGGTCTTTGGTGTCAGTTTGATTCTTGGTCATTTGCTTCTTTCTAATAAAGGTAAAATGCAGCACCATTTGTTGTATGACAAAATGATTATGTAAGATAACTGCCTTTCTTACAAGATGAATTAATAAGTCAAAAACAAATGTAGCCCCTTCCATGAAGTTTTCCTCTCCTCTCAAAAATTCTTCTTTACCGGGGTGATTAGCATCCTTTGACATATCAGCACTTTTACATAGTTTTTGTGTTACAAATGCAATGAACCATGCATATTTCAACATAAATTTAAACTAAGGTAATCATATCATTTATCACCCAAATGCAGAAGCTTTTGAGAGTAAAATTATGCTGGAAAAATAAACATAAACTGAGACTGCCCAAGTCACATACTGACTGAAACCAATCTTTCAGCTCATTTTCACTGATTCCATATAGGTTATTAGAAAATATATGTCATTAGTGTAAGGGTTTGATTGCTTAACTATAACCGTATTAGTTTGCTAGGGCTGTCATAATAAATTACCGTGAACTGGATGACTTAAAAAAACAGAAGTTTATAATCTCATAGCTCTGGAGACTAAAAGTCTGAAATTAAGGTGGTGTTGGCAGGGCCACACTCTCTCCAAAGGCTCAAAGAGGGAGGAACTCCTTCCTTGCCTCTTCCAGCTTCTGGTGGCTCCTGCATTCCCTGGCTTGTAGCAGGGTAGCTCTGATCTCTGCGTCCATCCTCACCGGAGTAGCCGCTTGTGTGTCTTCATGAAGCCTTTTTATAAGAACGGTCATTGGATTTAGGGTTCGGTCTAATTCAGTATGAACTCATCTGAACTGATTATGTATTTCCAAATAAGATTGCATTCTGAAGTTCCAGGTAGGCGTGAGTTCCGGGGCAGGCGGGAGGGGGAGCATTACTCCACCCAGTACAGTAACTAATAAAATATTTGGTTATTCTATTACCAAATAACCATTAGACAGAAAGTTTTACTGAGGGTAAAAAAAATGTATAATACAGGGCATGAGAAAGACTTGTTCATTCGCATTATCATGTCTCTAATGTAAGAGGTTAAATGGAGAAACTACACAGAAATCTATGATGGATTATCACATCATTAAAAGTTTTATTTTAGGAAACAATACCACCTTTATTAGCTGTCTTATTCTGCTTAAACACAAAGATACTTGATTTGTAGACATATACTAAGATATAATTGAGAAATACCATCAAAACAGAATAAATTTTCAATGCCATTAAACTGTTCAGAGATTACTTCTTAGAAAAACTATAAAATTCTGCTTAGAATTGACTCCATGACTTTTTTATTATCAGTTTTATTTAGAATGCTAATTTGAAATGTTAAACCAACTTTCAGAAATACTCATAGCACAATCAACTACATTTGTTTCTTAAAATTATTTTGTCTCATCACTGCATATTAGAAAAGATGGTGTACCTTCTAACCCTTTCAATGAGAATCACTTACATTAATTTGGTCAAGTACTAACATATGGCAGTACTCCAACTTTGCAAATGAATCCAAATCTACACTATAAATTCTCTGATTGCCCTTTTTGGGCCATGACATCATACAGGAGAAATGTGCGAACTCATCAACCCATCAATTGCCTATATTTGCACATTCGAGTCATTTATAGGTATCTTTCTTGTCTTTTATGGTTAGCAACACATTTTTGCTCTCCAGCCTTTTATCTTTCACTGAAGAAGACTGAAGATGCACAGCAAATATGGCTTTTACTTGTGCATCTATTCCTGTCATACTGAATATATACATTCTAGTGAGTACACTAGAGTTCTCCACCATATTGCACCTTACCTGTCATTTTTTTTTTTTAAAGATTTACTTATTTATTTGAGAGGGGGCAGGGGCAGAGGGAAAGGGTGAGGGAGAGAGAACCTCAAGCAGACTCTCTGCTGAGGACGGAGCCAGATGCAGGGTTTGATCCCAAGACCCTGAGATCATGACCTGAGCAGAAATTAAGAGTCGGACGCTCAACCGACTGAACCACCTAAGCGCCCCCATTTTTTTTAGTAGGCTCTATGCCCAGCATAGAGCCCAACGCAGGGCTTAAACTCACCACTGGAGATCAAGACCTGAGCTGAGATCAAGAGTCAGACACTTAACCGAGCCACCCAGGCATCCTTTACCTTGTCATTTAAAGTAGGGATTGTCTGTGACTTTAAGGACACGTTACCAAAATGCAGCTGGCTGTTTGAGGCAAACAACTAATCTCTTGAAAGCTGCCACACCAAGGTACCTGTGGCTTCCACATATATTGCCTATGCCTATAATATTTATTCATTTATTCATACTACTTATTAAACACCCATTTTGTGCTAGTCCTTGTTCTATACCCTGGAGATGGTACAGTAAACAGTACATAGTCTTTGCCCTAAGGGAACGTATAGTCTAATGCAAAGCTTTCTCATGTGCCCTGAATGAGTAACTGGTATGTTAATTCATCAATCCACCTCAGCTTTCAGGAAGCTTGGGTGGCTAGAGCCCCCAGGATGGTGGTCTCCTTCTTTTACCTAAAACCAAATGTTATCATTTTCTATGTGTGTCATTATGTGAAAAATCTAAAGATGCCATGGTCCAATGCAGCGTTTCCCAGAATGGAGTCTGATGGAACAGTCCCACAAAATGTTCCTGTAAGAGAGGTTCGCTAAACAAATAAATTTAGGAACACCCCATAATGTGTGTCTTTTCTTGTCATCTCACAATACAGGTTAGCCTTTTAAGACTCAGAAAAGGTGATCTAGGCTGACTAATCAGAATTTGGAAATCAGAGGCATTTAGGTGAGTTAGTATGGGCTCCTGCAGGGAGAATGATTAAAGTGTAAAAAGAGAAGAACTTTAAGAAAGCATCAATACTTGAAGAATCCGTTGGAAAAGAGAAGCCTACAAAATAGTCTAGGAAATAAAAACCCCCCAAAAATAACCAACAAAAACCAAAAACCTAGTATGGAAGTCTAGGGAAGAGAAACCTTCAAAAAGGTGGAAGTGGTCAGCTGTATCAAATTACTGAGAGATCGGGACATTGGAAATCAGAGAGGAGACTACTAGTTTTATCACTAAAGATGCTGTGGGTTGACCGAGGTCACAGCAGTTTTTCTGAAGGCGTGACCAGAGAGCCATGGGTAAATAGTGAATGGAAGTTAGTGCAGGAAGTAAAGAAACAGGAGTGGAGACAATACTTTTATGAAGTTTAGCTTCTTAAGAAGAAGAGAAGGGAGACAAGAGGCCTACAAAGGCACGTGCATTATGAGAAGTTTGTAAATTCTTATTTTAAGAAGGAAGATATTCGAAAATGTTTAAATGCTAGTGGCAAGGAGCAAAGAGTGAAGGAGAATTGAAGATACAGGAGAGGAAGGAGATCACTGATGGAGAGAGCCCTTGAGGAGGATGGAGAAGTTGGGATTCATGATGGTTTACCCTCTGACAAAATATCTCTCCCAGGATAGGAGGAAGAGAAAAGAAAATAAAAGAACTGGTTTTCAGAGCAGCAGTAGGATCCATGTGGGATAAAGAATCAGAAATCATAAAGGGCAAACAATAAATAAGATATGGAGGCCAGATACTGTCTTCTTTTTAATGAGTTCTTAACTACATGGTCTGCATGTTACACTGGCAAGAGCTGGCTTTGACCCCGGTTCTGCTTACTGATCGTGTAAATTTCTAAGATAAGCAATTCAACCTATTTGAGCTTACGTTTCCTCATTTACACAAAATGGGATTTTTATCAATCTACCTTAAAGAGCTGTAATAAGGGTGCCTGGGTGGCTCAGTTGGTTAAGCGACTGCCTTCGGCTCAAGTCATGATCCTGGAGTCCCGGGATCGAGTCCCGCATCAGGCTCCCTGCTCAGCGGGGAGTCTGCTTCTCCCTCTGACCCTACCCCCTCTCGTGCTCTCTCTTTCTCATTCTCTCTCTCAAATAAATAAATAAAATCTTTAAAAAAAAAAAAAAAAAGAGCTGTAATAAGGAATACATTTTTATCATGTTAAGTATTAACAATGTTGGGCATGTTGTAGATTCTCCAGTAAATGTAAATAATATTTATCATCATCTTGTCTTGCAAATCTGTTTTCTTGGCTATGTTTAGAAGACAACAAACAAAATCATGGGGAGACAACCAATAGATATAGTATGTTACCTACAGTGCATAGCACAGCACCAGACACATAGCAGGTACTCAAGAAATGTTCATTTAACAAATTACCAAAAGCCATTTTTTGTCTTATTGACATTATTAAAACCTTTATTTCTGCTGCACTTCAGTGAATGCTCCAGCCTAAATCCTCCTCACTTTCTGTTGGTTAATAACTTCAGAGTCACAGAGGAAAACAAATGTGTCACCTAGGAAGGTTTATCTGAGCGATTTAACCATTTCTGCAAATGCAGCCCATGAAGGGAAAAATGGCTCACTCACATAGCCCAGAAGGCAGAAGTGAACAGGACCTGAACCCTCTGTCACTTGCTCTGTCATTTTCAGCATTGTCACTGAACAGGCTCATTAAGAAAGGATGCCCAGTCAGCCACTGAGCAAATAAACTTGGCCAGAAATGTATAGATTTAGTTTAAGACTAAAGAAAGAAGGGAAGGGGTGTATTCTTGACATAAAATGGCTTCCTGTATTTTTTTTTTCTTTCTCTAAAGTTTGTAGTAAACTTTGTCGTCGAAGAACAGCTTGGAAGTAAGAAGGGTTGCTGCAGCAAAAGCTCAGTGGGGAAAGCTCTAGCAAATTGCCCCAGATAAGCTTAAGGCAACTCCAGCTCTGGACTCCTGAGAGGTTAATGATCCCTACCTCTTCTCAAGGCCTGATATTTATGAAGTGTTGTCAAAGACATCTAAAGTTCCATAAAATACTATATTTTTAAAAGGTCTTCAAGCTAAATCCTCTAAACCTATAGGAGTTACCCACTTGCTGAGAGTTAATAGGCTCTTGACTGAATGGTGAAGTTTGAAAAGGACCATTAGAGGCCGAGTACAGTTTCTCCCAGTAGCCTGCTCCCTTCACACTTTTGAGGACTCTGCCATCCGAAGCCAGGCAGGGCATTTCAGGGCAGAGGATAGAGCAAATGGCTAAAAATCTGCTTATTTTTCTTTTAATAATAAACAGGTAAGTATATATTTATTTTATATTATATATATATGTATATATATATAATATACATATATGATATATATTTTTTTGGAGGTCCAGAATTTATAGCTAAATCTGTGATTTAGCCTTGTGATGCCAAGTCCTGGAATTATAATAACTGTATTTGGATGTCATAAGTTAAAATGCTTACATACAAGTTTCTTTCCCAAGATTGTACAGATTTCTCAGCTTTTATCTATGTAAATATATTACCAGTAGAAACTGAGATAATAAAACCCCATGCAAATAATCATGCAATATTGTTGCATTTCAATCACTCCAGCCTCCAAATTACTATTCTATTTCAGATGCTAGTACTTTTTCCAATTTAAATTCAAGCAATTTTTGAATAAGTCATTAAGGCCTTGCCTGAGAATGTAGTAACATGAAAATTAGTTTTCCTCTGCTTTATTTTAATTTGTATGTCCAATAGGAAATTTATACACACAAGTGGTAATATGGATAATCATATTTCACATCTTATATTAGTGCCTGATCGATGGTGGGGTACAAAAGAATTTCTCCCAATCTCTGCCCGTCCTACTCCCAACCCAGATCACTGCCTAACTGGGAAAATTTTGGATCCAAATAGTTTCAGTGACTCTTCTGAAAAAAATAGGTTCAACTGGTAGAAGAAATATTACATTTGTAGCAAAGGACTTGGTTTCTGTTTTGAAGTTATTTTTCCAAATCTTTAACAGAGATTAAATAACTAAGAACATTGTGACTGAGTCTCTGCTCTTTACAAAACTTGAGAATTGATTGTATCCTGAAATGCTTTCGTGTCCCTTGCACTCGCCAGTCACCTGTAGCTGGCATTCTCATTTGAGTCTCTGTCTTAGAGGCTTAAAAAAGGAGAGACCCTTCTCATCTACTCATCTGTGCCTTGAAGAAACTATGACAGCAGGTAAAGCTATTATGGAATTTGTTAAGTTGCAAGAACTCCTATTGCATTACATTCAGAACCTGTTCAATAGGAACGCTTTTCTGGTCTTTAAAGGACTATTGCAACTCAAGCTAGATATGAGGCTTTACTGCCACCTCATACATCTATACCTGATAAGGAGAGGAAGTCCTAAGAATTATATATCTTCTCTGAAACCAGCTCTAATCAACACAATGGGAATAATCATGACTTCACTTCCAAATTCATAATTTGATTCTGTCCCAGGCACAATATAAATATAATAGAAAGAAAGACAATTTTTTTTCTTATTTTCAAATGGCTTTGGCGCTATGGCAGTAAGTAGGAGACAGGTAAAATCGAGTAATCCCAACAGGTGTGCAAGTGCATGAATACAAGGGGTTTCCTTGTGCCATTATTAAATGTAAAAAAAAAAAAAAAATAGAAATATTATACAAATATATTCAAAATGGAAAATTTTAGTTTTCCGGAAAAGTGTGGCCCACTTTGTCTGCCCACAGGAAAAGCTTGTTAAAAACATAACAAATGAGACGGCACTACTCGTGTGCCTGTGCTTGTCAAAGATAATTTGCGATGTTAAAGCATGATGTTAGAAATTGAATTTAAAAGAAAAACAAAACTGGGGGCATCACATTGCCCAATTTCAAGCTATATAACAAGGCAGTGATCACCAAGACAACATGGTACTGGCACAAAAACAGACATATAGACCAATGGAACAGAATAGAGAACCCAGATATGGACCCTCAACTCTATGGTCAAATAATCTTCGATAAAGCAGGAAAAAATATGCAATGGAAAAAAGACAGTCTTTTCAATAAATGGTGCTGGGAAAATTGGACAGCCACATGCAGAAGAATGAAACTCGACCGTTCTCTAACACCATACACAAAGATAAACTCAAAATGGATGAAAGACCTCAATGTGAGACAGAAATCCATCAAAATCCTAGAGGAGAACATAGGCAGTAACCTCGTGGACATCGGCCACAGCAACTTCTTTCAAGATACATCTCCAAAAGCTAGTGAAACAAAAGCAAAAATGAACTTTTGGGACTTCATCAAGATAAAAAGCTTCTGCACAGCAAAGGAAATAGTCAACAAAACAAAGAGGCAACCCACAGAATGGGAGAAGATATTTGCAAATGACACTACAGATAAAGGGCTGGTATCCAAGATCTATAAAGAACTTCTCAAACTCAACACCCAAAAAACAAATAATCAAGTCAAAAAGTGGGCAGAAGACATGAACAGACACTTCTTCAAAGAAGACATACAAATGGCTAACAGACACATGAAAAAATGTTCATCATCATAAGCCATCAGGATAATTCAAATCAAAACCACATTGAGATACCACTTTACACCAGTTAGAATGGCAAGAATTGACAAGGCAAGAAACAACAAATGTTGGAGAGGTTTTGGAGAAAGGGGAACCCTCTTACACTCTTGGTGCGAATGCAAGTTGGTACAGCCACTTTGGAAAACAGTGTGGAGGTTCCTCAAAAAATTAAAAATAGTGCTACCCTATGACCCAGCAATTGCACTCCTGGGTATTTACCCCAAAGACACAGATGTAGTGAAAAGAAGAGCCATATGCACCCTAATGTTCATAGCAGCAATGTCCGCAATAGCCAAACTGTGGAAAGAGCCGAGATGCCCTTCAACAGATGAATGGATAAAGAAGATGTGGTCCATATATACAATGGAATATTACTCAGCCATCAGAAAGGATGAATACCCAACTTTTACATCAACATGGATGGGACTGGAGGAGATTATGCTAAGTGAAATAAGTCAAACAGGGAAAGTCAATTATCATATGGTTTTACTTATTTGTGGATCATAAGGAATAGCATGGAGGACATTAAGAGAAGGAAGGGAAAAATGAAGTGGGGGAAATTGGAGGGAGAGATGAACCATGAAACTATGGACTCTGAGAAACAAACTGAGGGTTTTAGAGGGGAGGGGGGCAGGGGAGATGGGTTAACCTGGTGAAGGGATATTAAGGGAGGCACGTACTGCATGGAGCACTGGGTGTTATACGAAAACAATGAATCATGGATCACTACATCAAAAACTAATGATGTATTGTATGGTGACTAACATAACATAATAAAATAAAATTTTAAAAAAAGAAGTATTCAATCCAAAAAAAAAAAATTCGAGTCTCTCCCGTTGCCTCTCTTTTGCCTTCAAAATTAAGCATTACTGTAAATTTTGTGTTTACTATTTCCTTGTTTTTCTTTGCAATTTTACTAAATATATGTGTTCCCAAAACAAATAATAAAATAAAATAAAAAAAGAAATTGAATTTAATCCACAAACATATTGTTCCCACAAAGGAAGATAATGCATGAAAGAGTTCACTTTATGCTAGAATGTCCAAACTATAGACATTGTAAATGTTTAAGATATCGTATGCCCTTTGATAAAGTAAAATGGCCCCATAATTAAGCCAAAGTGATTTCCTTTATTTACTATACCTAAATAATGTTCCTACTTGTTTAATTCTTTTTCCCAGCTATCAAGAATAATACTGTACAATAAATATCAGTATATATTTATTGGTAACTTATTTTAAGTAAACATTAGCAGTAGAAATAAATATTGCTTTTAGAGTTCAAAGAACCTAGAGATCTGAAATAATCAAATCTCCTACACAGTAACACTCTACAGAATCTCAGCAGTAGTAAGAAGGCTTCTTTTTACCACCAGAAACTCACTACTTCAGTATACTACTCACTCACTTACTGAACAGCTCTAGTTGCTTAAAAATGTGCAGTAGAAATCTGGCTCTCTAAAACATCTACTGAATCCTCCATGTTACCTCTAGTTCAGGATCTTTCCAACTTAACTCTGAAATTCTTACACAGAAGCGAATCAGTGGCACAGGGATCTGTAGATATTCCAAAGAAAGGCCTGATTAAAGCAAAGTAGTGCTATCTCCAGAGAAATATCATCTGACCAGCCCCCACAAGGCCTCCCAGACTACAGTGCACCATGGGCCGGGCCCGGCCGGTCCTCTAGCTTGTAAGTGCAGAAGTTTGATCTTACAAAATGCCAGAACTGAGTGGGCTGGAGAAAGCTGACTTATGCCAAAAAAAAATACATGGAAAGTCAGAACTAATCAATTCAACGCATATGAAATATATAACTGTCAAATGGATAAGAAATCCAGGTGGTACTGTAGGCTACAAAGAAATCAAATTATTTTAAGACTGCTCAAACAACAGAGCATCAGAACAGGGGAAACGGGTTGACTGAGTGAATAGTTAGCAGCATCAGACACTAATAGTTTTGTGCATCCATTTCTGCACCTGGGACTCTAGGTTCGCAAGTTCGGGTTGGCTTCTCAGGGCAACACCACCCTGGAGAGCACTTGAATAGAGAACATGACTTTCAGAAGCTTCTTTTGCCAAGCTCTAACCCTTGCCCCAGGAAACATTCTTTCTTTGGATACATGGATAGTTTTAGGCAAGTTTTACACTGTCATATTTCTGCTTCAATCCATAATGTGTTGCTTGGTAGATTAATTATCTGAACAACATCTTATTTCCAGCTTTTGGAAAAGAAAAAGGCAGGGATAATGCTAAACACACACATACACACACTCTGGGCTATATTGATTTAAGTCTCTGAACCGCCATGCCCGGCTCTGCCCCTTTTCTACCCACTTCCCTTACTTGAGTTATGATAAGTTAAAACCTTGCCAGTCCTCATTCCCTCTGTCTCTTGCCTCCCTCCCCCATCTCTTTCCCTGAATGCGCCAGGATAGAAACAATACATATAGCTGTGCTTTAGAGCGACCCACTTCTATAGCTCTTGACTAGAGCATTGACTAGCAATGGGCATGCAACCTTGTTAGCTCTGCTGCAATTAACTCAGATTATACCAGAAATGGTTTCTTGAAAGGGTCAGGATCCCTTTCAGCATAAATCATTTGTGAACATTTAGTAGGAAACTAGTTGAAGACTTTACACAAAAACATGGAGAGTTTCTACCATTGTCACTATCTCTTTTAGCAGAAAGAGCACAACCCTTACATTAAACCTCTTTCAATGGAGGACAGAGAAATGGATGTCTAAATCATCAGCCACTGTAGGAAACATATGGACTTCCGAAGTATCATTTTTAGATGATTTTAAATCTTGTAAGTGCTTCAGGGTTGCTTGAATACCTAGGCATAAACATCAGGGTCACAAATACCGTCGTCCATACACAAACTTGGTTGGAATATTAGATTTTCTGTGTCTCTATTCTTCTTAATATACTCAAATCTCGTTTCTAAAATATGTCTATTGCATTACTAGAAGTGGTTATATATTCAGGTTTTCAATCAACTGGTGTACTTGATTGGATTGACTATAAATTTGTTGACATATATTGATGATTCCTCATTTTCTTACTCAGGGATCATTTCTTCTACTCATTTATTTTCAATCTCTCTAACTTTCTTATCTGACAGTATCCTACGAGCAGCATAACAGAGCACTCCAAGCTCATAAGGAATGGTGTAAACTAATTAGCAGATTTTATGCTGGAAACTCTTCTCCTCACACGTGATCATCCTGTCTGGATAATGAACTTTGTGGAAATATCTGGTTCCTACTACACTAAGGCCGCAGCTTCACTCAAACAAGCTCTTACTTTGCCCTTGGACTTCGGTTCATAATTATGAATATGGTACAAATCCAAAAACAAAAACAGTATGGGGCGAGGGATGGAGTTAAAAATAAAATAGCCTAAAAATGGATTTTGAGTTAAGAAAATTCTTGATCTTCTTTTGCAACTGACAAAAAGAAAAATAGTCCTAATAAGATGTGCTTGAAAAATACCATGCCTGAAATCACAATGCATAACTGAAGGAGAGGGAAGTTACAGAAAATTCTCCTGCATGCAGGTGTGAGGAAGCACTGAAGGGTTACTAACAAACACTAACTAGAAGTGTTGAATTGTTTGTTATGGGGAGAAGATCCAGGAATAAGAGTGAGAATCAGTGCTGGTCCGTTACATCAGCAGTGGGCTGGCAAACCCCACTGTGAAAGTCGCCTTTAAACAGCAGGTGCATGGTTTGACCACTCTAGCTTCTAGCCTCCTGGCAGCGGCAACAAATGAGCCTAGTCTTCACCACAGATTCAGGAATGACCACAAGCCATCTCAAGCTGCAGCAAAATAGCATCATCGCCCTGCTTCTGTTTTGGTCACATATTCGCATATTGAAAAATTCACCCAACATTATTTATTTCAGTTTTTGTGTGTTTGCTCATTACAGCTGTAATTTGTTACTAAAAACACCGTGACATAAAATTCTAAAGTACCTTGGAAGAAAGGGGGAAACCAAAAGAGAAAATTTTGTATATTTTTAGTCTTTTCCATGGAAGTGGTTCATTCATTTTAACGATAGTCATCAAAGTAGGAATATAATACAAACAAAATATCACCTAAATAGGTAAAGAGACACAAATATAGGACAAATGAATGATTTAAATGCCATCTCCAGTCTCTCTAACATACTTATGATAAATCCTTGATTAATTTGAGCTGTGATTTGAAATATTACCCATCATACAAATGTGCATAAATATTCCTACACAGGAAAACACTTAACATATTTAACAATATACTTCAAACTTAAAAGTTCTGCAGATGACTAACTAGATCTTAAAATTATAGATATTTTACAGCTCTGCTTAAACATAAATAATGCATTTGTCTGATTCACCCATATTAAAGGTATTTTTTCTCCTGATGAATATATGCATCATCCATGACTGCCAGTACCAAACTATAAGGACGCACTGTAATAAAAGCTATGCCTGTATGTGAAATAATAGGAAATAATTTATTTCATAAAAATAGTAGTTCATTTTTAATCTTCTATTACCGCTGCTCCCATTACTTCTCTTGCTGTGGATTGAAGAGTATCTCAGATTGAAGTCAAGACAATTATATTTTTCATGTGTTTAGGCAAGAATTTTAAAGTTTGTCAAGTCAGGTCACGGATTATGGAAAAGACTCAAAAAAAGCAAACTTGATATTATAAGATGACCGTAATCAAAGACTATTTAGAGATAGCATTACAAATATGAAGCAAATGTATTTGGGCTAAAGGTCAGAAAACATATTTTAATATCTTTGTAGAAACATAAGAAAACAAAACTTGTTAATGACAGAGGAAAGGGTTTACTTTAGAACACAAATTTTTTCTTTATTGTAAGTTTAGCTTTCACATCACATTGTTAACGTAGGCCAGCTATTATGCATTGGAATACACTTAGAGCATTCAATATGTACTGTGTTAGTATCTCCATGAATGATTCTGAAATAACGTTTGCTCTTTCAATAGCTTTATTTTGGCAATAAGAAAATGTACGGGTGCTAGTAGAATTCCCCTTCACAGTAAATGAAAAAAGCCTGAAAGAATATGTTTGTTGCAATTTGCATTTAGTTTTGGAAAACATCTGTTTAACAACTGAACACAGCTATATTTTAACTTTTAAGCTACCACACTGAGAAAGTACCAAGGTATTGCAGCCATTCACTCTTAGGGACATTATGCTGGGCTTTGAAATTCAAAAAATAAGATAGTTCTTCTTGAATTATTTTATGATCAATGTACGGTCTCTACACAAGGAAAATTAAAGCTGTCTGACTACTTAGAGAAACATCACTGCCTATTAAAGATGGAAGAAATTGCATAAAAGCATGAAAAGCACTGGGTAATTTTGCAGTTTCATCTCTAAACACACTTGTGAAGATGTCTGTCTTTCAATTCTTCTTCTTTCTTCTGAAGCATGGCCTTTTAGTTCTTGCCCTTTTAAATATCTTTGCCTACCATAGCTTTGCTTCTTAATGTACTGGTTGATCTTACTGGGCTGAGAAACTATTTACAAGGGGTGTCTGTTTTTATCTGTATTCACAGAGAATGCTAACAAGTTAGAAGAAAGTGCAAGAGAACACCACATACCTTGCCCAGAACATTACAATGGTTTCTGCATGCATGGAAAGTGTGAACATTCTATCAATATGCAGGAGCCATCTTGCAGGTAATGTTTTCACTCTTTAATTTTTAAAATGTATAAAGTCAACACAGAGAACTAAATTCTGGATGTTTGCAAAGAATTGCATGGCATTCTGCCTGACTGGGTGCTCAGCAGCAAAACTTTTCACTGACTCTCCTACACACACACACACACACACACACACACAGACACCCACTAGAAAACCATGAAATGTGTGTGCCTTACATACCTGAGTACTATGTAACATATCATTATGTATACTCTTCTGGTAGAATTTCAAATTGTACTTTGGGCATTACAAGCTTCTTAAAGACTCAGCTTCCTCTGTTTTATTCATTGCTCTTTCCCATGGACATAGAATAGCTCTTGGCACATAACAGGAGGTCAATAAATATTTCTGAAATGAATGGATGAGGACTTAGGGTACATAAGATAACGTCGTTGCTTTGGGGAGGTCATCTTTTCCAAAGTCCTTCAGGTGTCCAATCAATTTTATCAATCTTGGTTTTGCTAGGCACCTACTCATTTCTGTGGGTCGGCTACCCACAAGCCTTGTACAGTGTGATTATTAGCTGTACCTCCACAGATTCTAACTCAGTTGAGACACAAAGAAATTGCTTGTCTGGACTTAGTTAATAAATATAAATATCTGCTGAATATTCATGAATAGAACATAATTACTGAGATGGTAAAAATATGGTAAACCCAAGGTAGAAAAACAAATGTATTTTTATTAAAGGAATCTACAAGTGGCATATGATGAAATAGGTTATGTATTGTTACACAGCGAAAGGAGTTTCTCTCTCTTCTCCTCCTCCTCCTCCTCACTCTTTTTCTCTCTCTCTCTCTCTCTACGCTCAAGAACTGTCTTCCTTTTATATCTTCCTTAACTGAATACACTAGCACCTTCCAGTGAAGCCAGGTACAGTCAACATAACTGGGAGGCTGGTCCTGCTGCCCTGTCATCCTTAGGAGGGTCCCCATTATTAAACCCTTCAAGGCAAAGAGGAAAGACCCCAGAATGGAGAAATTCCAAGTGAAGCACTAAAATAATTGCACAAAGTCAATGACAAGTTGACCCTTGTTGGTATTGTTATGTGAACAGTTTATTCATTTCATTGTCAAATGCTAATTTTAACACGCAGATGGTCTCCTGATGCTTTCTGATGAGGCTTGAGTGAGTGAGAAGCAGCGTTCATTCTCAGATGAATAGCGCATGGGTTTATTTTGCAGAACTCTGTTGCTTACACCATAATTGTTTCTTTTTTTCTACTGAAATTTAGCTCTCTAACATAAGTAGACAACTTTAGGATCGACAAATTAAAGAAATCACTTATTGTATCCTTGGTCTAAACATTTTTCAACACTTATTCTCACAGTAGCCAGGGAATGCTTTATCCAAAAGTAAATAAATAAATAGCCCCAATTTACACCCATATCCTCAGAAACAAACCTTTTCTCAAGTAATCATGTCGACTTAGGTTGATTAAAGGACAAGTTAAATAAAATGTGAAACTCATCTGAAAAAAAAATATGGAAAGAATAGTATTTCTGGACAGCCACTGCTTCTCGATATCATCATCACAAACTACGTACCAACCCTCCTGTCCTCAAAATCTTATTATAAGTATAAAAGAAAACCTCATACCTTTGAAACCAAAAACACAAAGAAATCTCATTGAAAGGATATAGTCGAAAGCCATATCTACAAAGCAGCATTTCTTTAAAGAGGGAAATAAACAGCCCCGCTTTCACAATGAAGGTAACTGTGTATGGGCCGACTATAAAGGTGAGCCCAGCAGCTACAGGTAACTGGACACTATCCTTCCTTCCAGGTGTGACGCTGGTTATACTGGACAACACTGTGAAAAAAAGGACTACAGTGTGCTGTACGTTGTTCCCGGCCCTGTACGCTTTCAGTATGTCTTAATCGCAGCTGTGATTGGGACCATTCAAATTGCTGTCATCTGTGTGGTGGTTCTCTGCATCACAAGGTCAGTAATGTGCTCAATGGCCACCCAGATAAGGGCATCTGGTGTTCCTCCTTGCCTTACTTAGGTTACTCTACGTAGGAGTCCCTTTGTGGACTCGGCAGCCCTCCGTTCTCAGGAGTCCTGTTTCCTCATCATAACAGCATGTGAATAGCATCGATTTTCATGCTGGAGTGCTACCAAGTATTTTCCTTATTTTTGCCTTTTGATGAGGATTATTTATTTTTGAGGCAAAGATCTGTTTTTCTCTACTATGTGATGCCAATCTTTGTTTAAATATGCTTTTCTCTTTTAGCTATGGAAAGTCAGTTCTCGTTCAAACTACTAACAGACTATTTAGATGACAGTGTTGTCTTATTTACCCAGATCAGTATGCCAAAAGAGGTGAGAAGAGATTGTATACAAGGCCTAGAATAGTGTTCAAGGATAGCTTTCATTTATGGTACTTATTTCCAATTATAACGCTGATATAATCATTTTTAACATATTTGATGTAAACAACAGGTACATTTTTATGTTAAGTTAAAATAGCTTTTAATCACAAAATTCAAAGAAAATAGCTACAATAAAAAAGATTATGTTGCAGTACATGAAAACCTTTGATATATGGAAACATGCAGCAAATATGACAACAAGCGTTTATACCAAACCCCCAGAACAATCAAATGGTAATTGTTTCTGGAGACTAAGATTGAAAGGGATCCAGAGACCTCATCCAGTTTCAATAGGAGAGAAAATCATGGTTAATTAGTGATGTCTGACACTGTGCTTGGAGTAAAGGGGTAAGGCCAGGTATTTACTTGCTTAACTTCATCAGTGTGTAAATTCATGGCAACCAAATCCGTATTATTTATGCCCTGTCTAACCGGAAATACTATTGAAGACGCTTCTTTCTGACTTGATTTCACGCTCCTTCAGAAAAAAGTTCCAAGAAAGTTTTTTAAGTTTTTTGCCAAATTCACAAGACATTTAAACTTTCGTTCATTTGTACAGCTCTACAGTAAATCAGAATGTTTCCCCCAAAATTATTTTTCTAAAGACAAGAAAATAAAAGAAAGTACCATATCCTTAGAGAATAAAGGCCATAATACGTCTCCGTAGCTGTGCTGCACTATCTTCTTTGAGGACAAGTGTGGCATTTGCTCTTGAAAAAGACAAAATATGGTTCATAAATCCTTGCCGGGCCTAAAAGCTTAAGGGAAGATCATCGACTGGAGCTTTGTGCTGCTCAAAGCCAAGCTGAGCTCATCAACTAGACTCTCACGTTTAGATGCCAAGTGAGTCAATGGATTATACTAAAATAGATTCTGGGGAACATAAAGATAACTCAAGAAACCAAAAATACTGAGTATAAAGGAAAGATAGAAAAGAATCTAAAACACAAGAAGTGGTGCCATATTACTCTAAGGGTCTTGAGTCTTCCGATATGTACGCCATGTCAGCACGTGAAAAACCAGATTCCCATTTAATAGATCTAATCTCATTACAATTGGATTTGTACTTTGTACTTCATGTACTGACAAAAATGCAAAACTTTCAATACTTTAGCAGATGTTCTCAAGTTTGTTATTAATCACAGTTCTGTTCCCATACGTTATAAGAATAGTTGGAATATGTAGGGTTCTTATTTCACCAAGCATTGTGTATATGTTATATGTGTGTGTATATCATACATGTGTGTACACACACATATACATTTAATAACATATGAAGAAGGAACAGTGATCCCCATTTTCAAAATAGGAATCCTGAGGTATGAGAAGTTAGCAAATTGCTAAGTGTACACAGCTGAGCAATAAGAGCAGCTGTGGGGTCCAGGCTGCCTAGTGTCAGATCCTGTGCACTTAAACCCTGCTCATACTGCCCCTCGGCTAGTCATAATGTCGTGTGTTCCGATGCTCAAGACAACCTAAAATGAGCTCCAAATTAGAAGGAAGACATTTTTTCAAGGCATATGGCCATTTTCATTTTCCATGTTAAAACAAAACAAAATCTAGTCTCTGTTTACTTTTGAGGAAGAGTACATGAGCTAAATTAGCATTTTTGTAATGCATTTTATAAAGCTGTCTTAGGATGTCCAAGTCTTCCAAAGTCTTTCCAGGAGTCACACTAGTCAAAAAGCCACACTCTTCCCAGTGTGGATTCATTCTACTCACTTGAGAATGTTCTACTCAAAAACCAGATTTTCCACCTAGGTCATCTGCCCCTCCCCTAACCCTCCCCTTTTCTGACCACCTTGACCACACTTGTCTGTCAAGACCTATTCCAACATATCCCGTTGCTAAAAGATTGACAAATTGCACCAAGCAGAGGTCCTTTCATTCTCTTTAATTTTCTTTTAATTTCTCCATCCCCTGGTCTCTCTTCTTTTCTCTCTCTTCCCCTCCTCCCAATTTCTTTTTTTCTAATTGCTTCCCCTTGTTTTTATTATTTTAGTCAAACATCAGCCCTCCTTCTAAATACAGCATGTGTCATAAAAATATAGACATCTAGAGACATGCTCTGGAATGAAAAGAGTTGCCCTGTTGAGAAGATGGATTTTCAATCTTTTTGTCTCCAGCTCCCACTTGCTGGGAATGTGACTTTCGGCTCCATGTTCATTTTGACTGATCTACCACACCTCTGTAAAAAAAAATATACATATATATTACATATATATATTTATTCATATATGAACATATATATGAATATATAATCTCTGAAAGCCATCTTATTGTAATAAGATTTTATATGAACTTTATATTGTTCTTATTTGCATCATCAAAGCATTTGTTTATTTTAAGAGAAAAGACACCAGACCAGAGCTTTTCAGATAATTTGACTCAATTTAGCTTTTATAGAAGCAAAATAGTTGGCACCAATTTATGTCTCCAGCTTATGGTACTAATTTATAAAAATAATATCAGGCTGAACCAAAACAATATCCCTTTTCATTACATATCAGATATTAAGAGTTGGCTCATTCTCTGGTTGGATAGGATTTAAACTTGTAGCAGTGAAATGTCAATATAACATTCATCCTGAGGACATTTAAAACATAAAATTGTTGAAGACATTTAAAGTGAGATTAGATGAGCTCACAACTTGCTTGACTGCCTTGTGCTGAGTCATTCTTGTGCCTTCCTGAGTAAGCGGTTGAGGACCAGGTAAATGTATTCCTCTTCACCTTCTGCCTCTGCTCTTCAGCGGTCCCCAACAGACGCTTAAAGACAACGGCAAGGAGAAGCAAAAAAAAAAAAAAAAAACTTCCAAAATAATCCCAGCTTCTACTAATAATAAATTCTTTTGTCTGAAATATCTTAACCATTGGCTTAATCGACAACTTCACTCTGTAATTGTAGGACCAAACTTCAGGTAACAGCACTGGACTAAGATTTGTAAACTTTCCAACCTTCTAGGAAATGCCCCAGAAGCAACAGAATTCACAGACAGAAGCAAAATACAGGGCACTACAGTTCAGACAACACAACAAGAGCATCCACGAGGTTAATCTAAAGGGAGCATGCTGCACAGTGGCCGGACTTCTGAGAGCTGGGACTACACAATACAGTATTATAGACAAAAGAATAAGACAAGAGATCTACACATGTTGCCTTGCATTTGTGGTAATCTACACCAATGAAAACATGTACTACAGCTATATTTGATTATGTATGGATATATTTGAAATAGTATACATTGTCTTGATGTTTTTTCTGTAATGTAAATAAACTATTTATATCACACAATATAGTTTTTTCTTTCCCATGTATTTGTTATATATAATAAATACTCAGTGATGAGAAAAAATTGGCATTCTTAAATTTGCGGTATCTCATAACTGTAAATATAATCAAGCTGGTACAATCTGTGCAGGTACCGGTAGTTCATCTTTCCCCACATCTTGAGACAGAGCATTAGTTTATACAGGACTCGGTGGCTAGGTTTTGAGTGATTCCAAGATCAAGGGAAATGATGGTTATTGGAAAAGAGAAAAAATAATTTACTTTATATCGAGTGAGGATAAAATATTTCAGATCTTTGAATCATCTCTATTTCATCAACTTTCTTCCCTGGTCTTCCATTTTCATCCCCAGAGCTGAAAAATCCCTGGCATATAAATTAAATCAAAGAAGAAGGGGAGGGAAAGTGTTCTATAACTCATAAAAGAGAGGGAAAGAAGATATTGGTTTTTATTTGGAAAGCATCTGAGAATCTCGCTGTTAAGTGCATTTACCTGAAGGTCGGGAACAAGTTACATATCAGGAATACGCAGAGCACAAAACCTGTTCCATTTAGGTGAGTGGAATTAAGAACTTGCAGAAAAATTTATTCACATCATTAAAAGTGAAACACCAGAATCATAGATTCTCAGAAGCACCTTGCTACATTTATGGCATAGAGTTCTTTAAAAAGAAGTTGGAACCGCCACCAAATTCCTTCTGAATAGCTTTATGGCAAATGCTGACCCACTATTTGAAGTGGGACTATGGTGATGATGATAGTTCATAAAAAAACAGAGAAATACACTGTAAGCATATTTAAATGCTGAGATAAGAAAGCAAACTAATCCCATAGCACCTAAAAGAATTTAGTGGGAAGTTGATAGGAATTCTTGAGCATATAAATAGGTATGATCACTTTGGAAAGAAATAAAATATGAAAATTCTCAAAGAATACGAGGTAAATAACAAATCAAATAATTGCCTTATTCTCGCTTAGTTCTCCCCAGCTTTTAGTGGCTAATATAGTAAATCTAGAGCTTTCTTTGCCTCCTTTAAATGACCTCCACATGGACTAAAAGGAACGACACTCCTGTGTTAAAAAAAAAAAAAAAAAAAAAAGACAAATATCAAATCAACACATTCTGGATATAAAATATTCGGTGAAAATAGATTTCCTGAAGTGATATTTATGATATTTATAAAAACATTCAAAAATGGTGACAATCGAAATAAGATTTAGGATGCTGAAACACTTGGTTTTCTAGGTTAGTAGGCACTCTGAAAAGTGTGAATCTATGAGAATAATCATCACGCAAGTGGTTCCATAAACCGGTCTTATGCTACTTGTACAAAACACACTCCATTTGAACTTGCACATGGAGCTTTAGTTTGATTAACAAGTGCAGAGATACACTAGCAGTGATCTCCTTTGTCAGACCGTAGTCAACGGCAAACCCTGCCACCTAAAGGAAGAGCAACAACGCAACACTATAGAGCTTAGTAGAGTTTAAAAGAAACAGCAATTCCACCGACCTTTGCCTGTAAAGAGTATGAAATGACTTGCTTTGCTAAATACTGGCATGCTATTTTGCAGGATTTTTTATCAAAGAATCATAAACCTAAGTGTTGGAAAAGTCCATGGGTTAATAATACAGTGCATTCCTATTCACCTCCATGCTCACCTACCCCATAAAGGAAGTCCTTTTAAAAGATACATAGTGAGTCAGAAGTGAGCATATACTATGTGCCAAGCACCATTCAAAGTCTTAGGGAAATACAAGTAAAACGGGATCTTTACTCTAAAGAAACTCAACAATCTAGTCCTGACAGATAATCATCCAACCTCTACTTGCATATTTCTTATAATTTGGAATTTCATTCTTGGTTACTTCTAATCTTGAGACATTATTCTTTGTCTCAGATTGAGTTGAAATTTACTTCTCTGTGATTTCTACCCATGGCTCTTGTTTTTCCTTTCTGGAGCAAAGGACTAATGACTTATATATTTAAAAATATTAGAACACATATGATTTTTCCACTCACCCGGCAGCCCTTTTGCAAGTACTTTCTTCTCCGGGTGAAACATCCTTAATGTTCTCACCTGATCTTCACGTGATACAGTTTCCACTCTCCGCTAGCATCTGCATCAGCCTTCCTTGGACAAATTCTACTTTGTCTACACATTTCTTTAAGTGTAGAGCTCAGAATTGCACAGTTGTGGTCTCACCAGAAGAGAATATAGTTGAACTGGTAAAAAATCAAATTTAACTGAAAGCCACGATCTCTAAATTCAAGTTCCTACTCCCATCACAAATTTGTTATGGAACCATGAGCAAGTCATTTCACATCACCGGTCCACTAGTCTTATTTTCCTTATCATTTCTATCTCCATAGTTCCAAGATTCTATATATTCAGAAACCAGACACTACCCTTTCATTGTTGCTACCCAAAACCACATTAACTATTTTTGCTGTTTGTTCTCAACTTAAATTTAAAACTTTTTAAATAAACTGCTATTAAGCCATGTCATTCACCCATTCATTCATTATACATTTATTTTGCATTATACATGTACCAAGGGCCACCAATTAGCAGCACCATACCAAGCTATGAGAATACAAAGATAAATAAGACAAAATCCCTGCCTGATAGGAGCTCACTGTCAGATTGTCCTGGTTCCTTGCATCAAAAATCTCACATCCCTGGCAGGAGACAGAGAGGTAAATGAACCATTACAAAGAATGTCACAAAGGCAATGTGAATGGTCAGTTCAGAGTGCTTGGCGACCCTGCAGGAGGAATCTCAAGGCCAGGTAGATGTGCCTCTTCACAGTGAGATACACAGGATGACTTCCTCATTCTCTATACAAATTCTGACTTCTTGCTTCTGAGATTTTATCCACTTCTCATTGCTCTCTTTATACCTTTCTTTTCTCCACAATACCCAGAGCAAATACCAGCTTATCAGTGAAGCCTCCATGATCCCATTGGCAGTCTTCCCAATTCTGTTACAGCACTTTCCATGTTGTTCCTTAATTGTCTACTTCACAAGGCTGTCTTTTCCTTAGCCTGGGAGCAACAAGAAAGCAGAAAATTAGCACCTTGCCAATTGTTTCCATTTGTTCAACTCTCATGTACTGGGTGCCTACACCATGCCAGACATTATTCTAGGTGCTGTTATATAGCGCTGAAGTAGGTAACAGATCTCTGCTCTCAAGCTTACACTCTAGCAAAGGAAAGAGAGGAGAGGATTAACTAAACAATAGAGAAAAACAACAACAAAGCTATAAAGTTACAAGTTCTATTCAAAGAATTAAAGATAGAACGAGGTGATTCGGGATGGCTGGGTGGGGAGTGGGGATTGGATCCCTCCAAGGAGAATGTAGTACTTAAAACTTGGCCTCTGAAGCAAGACAGAAATGGGTCCCAGTCTAAGTTCCACTTCACTAACTACTCAACCTCTGGCAAGCTGCCTAATTTCAGTAGGCATCATATTCAAAACGGAGACAAAGACGTCTTCCCATACTCAATATCACTACTGTGAGAAGTAAACAAGATGATTCATGTCACACTCAGAACAATGACGTGCACAGAGTAAATTTTCGATATCTGGAATTTTTTTTCAGGGATATAATAAATATTTGTTGTACAAGGCATTAGGAAGAAGAAACCGTATTTCACCAGCTGAGTGAAACGTAAAGGGAATCATATGGCTAGAGTTAGGAGGCACCAAGCTTTCACACTTATTCAAAGGATTGTCTCTTATGGAGACAAGAAAGCTGGTTCTGGAAAAATGAGGCAATATAGAGTTAAGAAACAATACAACTCCTCTAATTTTTTTTTCAAATGGGTTCACTGGCATCATGTCTGAACAAGAAAAGGGATCATTCTTTCATTTTAAAAGAGGTCTAGCCTGATAAAACACGTACTGTTAAACCTCTTGTGTGTGTTTCCAAGCACAGGATGAGTAAGTCAATATTGCAGTGACTTTGCAGGGCTGAATTCTTTACTTTCATGAATCCTTGAGGAGAAGTCAGTGCAGACTATCAAAATATGACAGAGATTATCTCAGAGTCATATTAGACTCTCTGCTAATGTTTATCTTCAGATGCTACCTCCCTTCTCCAACGTCACGCAGCACCTGCACTAAATGTTACTGCTCCTCAAGCAGAGCAGACATCTCGTATAATTAATCATCTGGCTATCAATAACAAAAACCTTTCCATTTAATTAATTGCTATTTTTATATGAGCATTCACATGATATGAAGGATGAAGGATTATATAAAGTAAGGGTATTGGTTTATAACTAACGCATAAACATACAAATGAATATGGACCTCTGCAGTCAGCATCCGGAAGGTATGGGCGATGTGCAGCCCTGCTGGTCATATTCAGGCCTCCTTCCAGCCTCACTCTGGATGAAAATCTACTTTATAATGCCACCTACTCAGAATGTGACCTTCATTGATATCTATCTCCAGTAATACTAAATGAGTTATTTTAAATCAGGTTTTTAATTTACTTCTACCTTTTTAATTATTTTTCATGATTTCTCTTGCATCAGATAAAGAGTGAAGGAAATGACGCCTTCCTTTATTTTCCAAACCAAATTCAGTTCAGCACAAGAAGCTAACTCAGAGTTAATGAGAAGTCCAAAATCAGGTGTTACACGGGAGAGAGGACAGGAACAAGAACTGGTCCTCTGTTCCTAGGACTTCCATTGCCATCATGAGCCTGCCACTCTTCCTGATCCACAGGAGGCTTGGCCACAGTGATCTCCGGGGGCAGCTGATCTCCAGACCCACACAGTGAAGCCATTCTGCGGGGCATTTTGAGAGGGCTCTATGCCCCTCCTCTCTGTGAGGGTCACCACTTGCCGGGCTTTCTCCCCTTCTCCGTATCTTAACCACCTTTTTCCTTCACTTCACGAAGCCTGCATCCTCTGTTACCGCCCTTCCCTGCCGCAATCTGGCTTAATTCTCCTCCATGGAGCAAAGGGTTGAAAACACAGGCTTTTTTAGGAGTCCAGCTATGAAAACAAAGCACAGAATACTGTCTCAAGCTGTCACAACAGTACACCAAATTACAAATACATGTATTACATAAATCACATTTAACTAAAATTAGAAAACACAGATAAGCCAGAAACGCAAAATAATCCACCGAGAGATAAACATCACGGTGTTTGCGTATCCTTTCTGATAATTTCTGTGAATATATGTTAAGGTTTTTATAAGGCAATAAAATAGTTTTTAATAAATGGAATCCTTACTAAAGGATGAGCTACAAAGTTTCACAGTCATGTATGCATAATTTATCAAACTATACACATGTACAGTGTGGTTCTTGTGGAAGGTTTAACCCTTCCCCGTCATGAATCAGTGAGGCCCTCAGAGTTCAGCAGAGGATCTCAAAGTATCCCTCCTTTGCATCTTTCTCTTTGTCTCCCCAGACCACTAATTTCCACGCCCTCCCCTGCGACTTGCTAGGGGCCCTTCTACTCTCAGCGCTCCTAGCGCCCTGGCAAGGGACTCTCAGCCTGGCGCCCAGCCGCTGTCCAGAGTGAGCCCACGAAGGATGGCGGCCAGATCAACAGTGTCTCCTTAATTGTCCCTCTGCCTAATTGGCATGTGCCTAGATCCAGAGATGCCTAAACAGCCCTACCCTCTGTTCACCATGTTTCTCTTTGCAGCCCGAGAAGCCTCTGTCTGAGCCCCTGGCCAGGTCACCATCACGTGCCCACAGCGTCCCTGTGTCCCCGCTGTCATTCCCCAACAATTCACACTTCAGTCATACTCGGCTCATGATGGTGCAAACCTCTGAGCTGGGTCCTTCCCCAAACTGGGACTCTCCTTCCCTGCCTTGATCGCTATGAGTAAGAAGCCATTCATTGGCATTAATTGAGGCATTCAATTTCTTTCAGAACCAGGAGTTAGTTTAAGTAGTGTAATGTTAAATGACAATAGCAATGACTAAGCTAAGAAATGTGCTTATTTTTACTTTTATTTACTCAAAAATGTATTACGTGACTCTTCAGAATACTTGAACCAACTTTCAAACTTGGACACAATATAAAACAGTCTGACTAACTAAAAATACCGTAAGACTGTTGTATTACTTCCATAATGCACAAATAGCAGCCCGTAGTCACCTGAGCTGAAGTTAGCTACTGTAAAAGGACAGAGAACTTCGCTCGATGAACTGGTCCAGGAAAGACAGTCTATTCTTCTAACAAGTTCTGTTACATGTCGCTTCAAGGAGTCTCTTTACAAAACAAAGTTGAAAACACTGTGGTCACTGTGGTCCTTACTACTTACCCGACAAAATAACTCTTAGCTAGCCGTGATTTCCCACCTGTTCATATCCATAAGCTCTGGACCAATGGCATGTCAAGCAAGACACCCTCAGAATGCACACTGACAATATGAGGGGTGGGGGGAGAAGAAAGCGAACGAGATAGAGCTAAGAGAGGAGCCAAGGGCCCCAGAAGGTGAGAGGAACGGAGACAGCAAATAATTGGATTGGGAGGAGAGGGGTGGTTATGGGAAGAGGAATTTAAAGACGGTTCGTTCAAATAGTCTTTGAAGAAGAAGCACGAGTACAGCCCCTAAGCAGGGTTGCACGGGTACGGAAAGGCAGCAAGAAAACAGGAAGCAGGAAGGTGATGCCCCAGAAGGCCTCTGGCCCTGAAGCCTTGGAAGGCTGATGTGCTGCATGTCCGGGGTTGTTGGTAGGTGAGGAGCTGGCTTGCAAGCTGGGCAGAATGAGGCCAAGGCACGGCTCTCATGATTTTTCAGGCCTCTGGGTGAGGAAGAGAATGTGTTTAAAATAAAGAGTTTTGTCATGTGCATATTTTCTTCCTCACAATTCTTGACCTCAAGATATGCAGATTAGAGTCTTTATATTCTGCAGAACAACCTTGTCCCAAAGCACTCGATCTGCTCTCCAGATCGAGAACAAAGGAACAGTTCATCCTCTCCACCCAGGGGCTAGCCCTCCCTCTCGGGCTCTGGACGCGCCCTGGCAATCACAAATGCAGGCCGCTGGATAGCATCTGATCTGGCTACACTTGGAAAACAAAATCCTGGAGTCTCCAAGCGGCCCCGAGCAGCATTCGAAGAGCCATGCTAAAAAAGGAAGCGGACTAACCCCTGCTTCCAGAAGACAAATCCATCTGTGGTCTGCCTAGGGAAATATGGGTCAGAATTGCCAAGCAGAGCAAACCACTGGAAAGTATCATTTAGGTTTGAAAAGATGAGTAGCGCGAGAAAAATGACTGCTCTGTAAGCGGAGGTTAAGAAAGAAATGGGAATGGGGGCCCCCGGGTTCCACCCCTCAGCCCCTCCAAGGGCACATAGCTCAGTTCTTGGAAGGACAGCAGGAGCGGTGTGACTTTCGATGACGCTCACGCACCGGAGTCTTGTAAACAGCCGGTGACGTTACCAACGTCCCCCCAGAGGGCTGAGACTTCCCTGCACCAGCATCCACATAACATTATATTTCCCTTTTAAATAAGATGTACATGAATATTCACTGGCACCCAATTACAGTAATGCATGATTTACGTACAATTAACTCTCCTGCTTAATTGCAGTCACGCAGGGATTAAGGGAGAAAGGGCTTTTACTTTGGAAACATTATCGGCTTCAACACTTAGCCTCCGTAGGAAATCTTTCTGGCCCAATCGCGAATGAAAACGAGTTTGGCAGTCTCTGGGCTTTACCCTACGTTCTCTTCCCTTCTCCCAGGATCATGCGTCACCCGAGTCACAGGATTCTGTATCCAGTTAGAGCAAAAGGATCCGAAGGCCTCCTCTGAAATGAGAATGTATAAACTGGAGTGCTTTGTAGCGAGGATCTTGGGTTCAGGAGTCTTGCATACAGTGTGGAGTTTAACCGTCTGGGTGAGGAATCTGCAAAGGGCGAGAAGATGAGTCTCGAGTTTTCCAGAAGCAGCAAAGAGAATGCTTTCTTCAAAGGGCGATCCAAAGCTGCTTAGACAACAAAATGATTAAAGGCTGCCTCTTCTCTCATCGTACATCTGTCACTTTTCTGCATTCCTTTTGGCCACACACATGAACACAATTTTTCTCTGAATAAGACTTCAGATTGCACGTTAATGGGGAATTGGAAGTGAAGTTCACTGCAGCCCACACCAGAAGAATTTTTTCCCCAAGCCTCTGCCAGACCTGGTGTCAGAAAACTGGAGATGGAGAAAAGTCACCGAGTTGGAAAAGTAAGAAGATGATTGAAGGCAACGGGGACTGAGCCTTCGTTGTTACAGTTCAGTGGGGGTGGGACAATGCTTCTCTGAAAAGCCGCACAAAAACACCTCAAGGGGCCTGAATGCTCACCCCGCTGGCTAACCACAAAAGGTGGCGACTTCGTTTGCCACACTATCAACCCTGGACACCGTAAGAAAAGGCTTTGAAGGGGCAAAAGAGACACCAGATAACCCGTGAGCTCCTACAAAACTTCATGGAAGAACAAGATCTTATACTCAAAACAGATTGCATTTGCAGTCAAAGGACTGTAAATTGAAATTAGGCAAATTGGATTTCATTTTCAGAAAATTTAAAAATAGAGAAACACACTCCTAACTCAGTGCCTGAGCTGATTTCTCTTTACAATACCTGTAAACACTTTGCCTGGTAAACCAGCTACCTGCGTCATACCAAGAGCTTTATAAAAAAGGTCCTTAACCCCAAATTGCATGTCATCTGTGGAAGCACATGGTGTACTCTACAAAATTATTTTACCTCATAATTCCTGCCTGTTTATTTGGCAGCAAAACATAAAGGGAAGAGACCTACTTCAAGTCCTCGTATCCAAGAGGGCGCCTGTGGGGGAGATTTTCAAAGACATCTCTGGAAAGGCTCGACATAGTGAGCCATCGTCTGGCTTGTGGGGACAATTGGTCTAGTCATCTGTATTTTGCTTCCTTCTTTTCATCATTGCAAATTTTTCTGTCAGGATCTGAGGCATTAGAGAGATTAAGTTGTTGATTTTTTTTTCTTTCTTTCTTTGAAATCAAGGTCTTTCTGTTCTCTTGAGTTTCCATCTCCCTGGCACTCACCACTTCACATGATGCCCCATCCTGTAAGACATCCTCACTTTAAAATTCATGAATCAACCTTGAATTCTCCATCCTTTGATCCTTCGTTGAGTTGTTGTTCCGCAGTATCAGAAAGCCTCCAAAGCTAACTTGAATAGTGGCCATGCTCAAAGGAACACTGTGCCAGAATCAATCCTGAACACACAGAACCAAAACTTCTTCCATTTCAGACATAACCCCTTGTTGGACCTGATAGTAAGGAATGAAACCGTCCTTGAAGGACTGGCTTTTTCTAACTATGTCAGAAGATTTTAAAAGAATTGATACTATGGTTTACTGCTTATGATAATGTATGATAGACATAAAACTATCATTTATGACTAAGAGGCCTGGGGCACCTGGGTGGCTCAGTCAGTTAGGCGTCTGCCTTCGGCTCAGGTCATGATCCTGGGGTCCTGGGATGGAGTCCCACATTGGGCTCCTTGCTCAGCGGGGAGTCTGCTTCTCCCTCTCCCTCTGCCCCTCCCCCTGCTCATGCTCTTTCTCTCTCAAATAGATAAATGAAAGCTTAAAAAAAAAACAAAAACAAGACCGACATGTATTAATTTCCTACTCATCTCTTATGGGAGAGGTATAGTTTTAGGTATTTTATGAATACTATTTCACTTATTTCTTACAATGAGACTCTGAGATATGTCATTATTATAAGTTTTATGATAAAGTTTTACTTTACTTTACTGTAAAGTAACTTGTACAGGTGTAGATCATTTGACCAAGGTCACAGAGCCAGGATGGACCACAGTCAAAATTTGAATCCAGATTAACCCAAAATTCATTCTGTTCCACCATATCATGATGTTTGCATTACTTTTTGTTTCATCCTAGCATGTCATAAATTGTACATCTTTCAGGGTTACCTGTTGGCCAGCCAGATGCTTGTTCCAATAATACTGCCATTGCCCCAATTATTTTGAAATTTTGCTGCCAAAATTATCCTCAGAGACAACTTATGAGTCACACCAGAACACGTGTTACAATGTATTAAAAGGATGCCGTCTTTAGATTCCTGTTTTTCTCTCCTGTCACCCTCTCCTCCTTATTCTCCCAATTTTAATGAACTCAGCTGTCCACATAGCTCTTTCTACCTAAAGTATAGGTGCCAGGGGGAAAAAGTTGAACAAGATAATTTCAGACTTCTATACGTGATATCATATCAGATATGAACTTGTTCATGTATATGTTTACTTGTTTCTCCATCTTTTTTCCATCTCTGGCCTCTCCACCCCAAACCACGTTAAGCTAAATGAGATCAAGAAGACTGTCTTGTTTATATGACCTCAGTGCTTAGAACAGCTCTTGGAACATTGTAGCTACTCAATTAATACTTGTTGAATGAATGAATAAATGAATGAAATTAAAGTCATCTCTGAGCTTCTGCCAATCTACCTGGAATACGGGCTATGTAAGTCATGAACATAACTATGTTATTATGGCATAAATCGGCAGAAGTTGAATAAGACATGTTTGGACGTGGTTTGAAAGTTACTGGTCTCTGAAAGAGGCCTCAAAGTCTCAGCTTCTCAACTCACCCCGTAGAGGCTGCTGAAAGGCTCTTGGAGTCCTGTTTCTTTTCCCCTCTCTTCCTTCCAACCCTCCGTAGGCCATACTAGCTTCCAGGCAGCACCCCGGTGGGTCAAAGGGTAGTATGGAGCCGGTGTGCTATAAATTACAGTCATTACAATATGTCGGCAGCCCCCCAGCTGAGACCTTTAACTCATTGCTATGAGAGCTTTCAAGGGCATCTACTTTCAGAAAGGTTTAGGAGCATTAAATGCCTTTTGGTTTTGTTTGTTTGTTTGTTTTTTTAACTCAGGTGAATCTGACACGTATTGGGTACATTTTATCTCGTGATCAATTTAATTAGAAGCTGTCAGTTTAAAAATGATTTGTTGTTTCTGAAAGGCACTGGAACTCTAAGATCCATCTGTAAAGTTGTTTTCTGCCTCGTCTCCCATTCTGCCCTTTCAGTACCTGGGACAAAGCAACGTAATGCCTTGTGGCTACCCCGACTGCCAAATAAAGGTGCACAAAAAAGCTCACTAAGACAATGAGGGAACGCTAAGTCATTCTTGGAATCTACAGTTGGCATACACATTCCCTTTAAATAGGCAGAATGAAACATGCTCTTGTTTTATTTCTTATTAATATCACTTAGTTCTGAGCTGATTTTAAAGAAGGGAACCTTGTTTAATGGCTCTGCAAGGCAGAGCTCAGAATGGCCCAAAAGTGAACTGCTACGTAGGATGAAGCTCAAACACAAATCTAGGCAGGAATAGAGGAACAAGGTGCACCTAGTCTGATTTCATTTGTTCAAGACATGGGTCTTGGTTCTATCATTAGCCATTCATGTGAAGGGATGCAAATAAAAAAGAAAAATGTTAGCTACCGAAGAACAGTACTTCCAAAGCTACTGAGGTAGAAACTGTAAAATGAACCCTGCTTTCCATGAGGTCAGCAGTAAATGAACGAGATGTATTCAGAATAAATTACCACCGGCAAAGGCAAAGAGAGCACTCCCCGGTGAGGCGAGCGGGTACCTTTGGATTTTACCCACCAAACTTTGTCATATGGAAAATTGGAGAGAGAGGAGGGGAAATGCTATTGTATGTGACTTAATCCTAAGGATCTACATGCTACCCCTGCCTGTTTTAAAAATAGAGGTAGAAAGAACCTGCTTCATTAATGGTTTGTAGAAACGATGAGTAGGAAGAAGGTACTGAATCTGTCAGACCCAAAGTGTGCTAGAGAGAAAAACCTATAAGATACTATAGGAGATTAAACTGTTTTTAATTGCATACATTACTATTATGCGTTTGCACGTTTATTATTAAAATTTGATTACTCTTACCCTCGTTGGGATAAGAAAAGTAAACTGGATATCCAGTGAGATTTAATTGGGTTGTATTTGTTATCTGGATTGGGTCCACTTGCATCTGTCCTGGGTCCAATGAACTATTCTAAGAGGAGGCTATAGGGACAGAACTATATTAGGAACTACAAATTCAGTGCAAGGACAGCCTTAGATAACTATAAAGGGATTTACTGCAAAGACCTCCACATCGAATACATGGGAACCAAGGCAAGATGTTAGCAATGCGCTTTCAATCTCTGCGTAGAGGCTTGCTCTAAAAACAAATTGCAAGGAGATCTATGAAGCCAAATTGCCTATGAATAATGCACACTGGGTCCTTTTTTTTTTTTTTAAACAAACATCACTATAGTTTTCCAGTTGAAAAACAATGCAACTCTTAGAATAAATAATTTCTAATTGATCATGGACATTTATAGTTTAACATTTCCTTGTGTTTTCCATTCTTGGTACCATTCTTGAGAAGTAGGGAGACCTGGGGGAAGGGGCAAGGAGGACCAAGTCTCAGAGCACAAATACCTGATTGGGAAAGGTGGATGTTTTGCACACCCTTTGACAAGTCTTGTCTGGGCACCGTGATGGCCACAGCTATCGTAGCCAAGGGCTATACCACACTGGCATTTGGGCAGCAGGGTGCGTTGGCAGTGAAGGAAAATCCTGAGTGAAGAACAATCTGCCTGGTTTGGTGCTGTATCATAATGAGTTGCATGTCCTAATCACTGTTTCAGGTGTGCCAAAATCTAGGAAACAAAGAGATCTGAGGACTTAGAAAATAATAATTGAAGCTTGCCAAGTGGTGAGGCGAAGCATGTTGATTAATATCTTGGATAGTGTTTACATTTCCTAGGAGAGATGTCCACTCTGTGAATCACCCTAGATACTCCCACATCAGACAGTCATCTTCTAAGTTTGACTGTGAGTCTCTGAAACCCTAAATAGTACATACCTGTTGAAACCAAGACCACCTGCTGCCCTGTGTCTCATTAAAGGCGCTCCGAGCAGCGGGATTAGACTTGCTGACCATCCTGATGAATACTTGAAAGAGAAGAAAAGAAACCAAGAAACTCTCCCTCAGGAATCTCTTTACCAAAACCTAGTGCTTTTAAAGTCTTCTTCAGGATGGGATGAGAAAACTTTTCCCCTGACTTACAGATCTTAATTTTATGAAATGTTGCTCAGATCATATAACTTAGATTGAAAGACATCCTCTATTCATTTAGGATTAAAATAGTACCTATTTAGTTCCGCCATCTTTGTTTCAAATCATGGTGAAGGACAGCAGTGGGGCGGGACACTTACTGGCAACATTATGATATTGCGTGTGTGTTTGTGCCCTTGCACGTGCCCACACCCACATGTGTGTGACCAGTGGGGCCCCTTAGCTGTTAAAATGATCGGTCGGCTCAAAATTACTATCAATGCCTTTTGAAGGTAACTTTCAAAAGTGACACACTCTTAAAATTGAAGAATTGTTCAGATCTTTGAAAGATTAAAACAACAAATGAAGTTCAGGATGAGAGTTCAATGGGAATGAGAAATAATTCATGTAGATACAAAAGATTCAAGAAGGTTACCTCAGATTTTAACTATCTTAGCATTATTAATTTAATTTCCAGTCATTATGATAATACCAAGCATTTAGAATGCAGTTAGTGTTTATGTAGATGGAATCACTCCTTCTCAAAATCACAATTTTGAATTACTATGCTATTAAAAATGTCATTGGAAAGTGCTTTTATTATTCTGCCAGTAGAATAACTATTCCCTGTTTCTTTTTTACATGAAATTTCAGAATTTATTTTTTGATCATCCTTAGATTTTGAAAACTGTAATGTTTCTGTTTAAGAATTCTCCTTATGCTGCATTAGTGCCATGTTCTTTGACAGCATAAAAAATATGCAAATATAGCCTTTTTAATGGTGATTTTCATTTTGTTACTGTCATTTAGCTAAAAAACAACTGATGATGTTTCAACTTACCACTTACAACAGTGAAGTTACTGAATTGATATTTATGTTCAGAACAGATGACACAGAAACAAATATGTTTGAAATACCATCTGCACCATGTTGATTTCTTCCTTAAAGGCACAATGGAGTTGTTGAAGTCTAGCCTGAGAGGGAAAATCAGGCTCAGGGGCAGAGATGGCACATTCCTGTCCAAGAAAACTGGGCAAATGAGGGTTGCTGGGTTTGGAGATGGGCTGTGGAGAAGAGGGGCAGAAGGGGAGCATGAGAGTGTGAAGTCTGCAACTTCACAGGAATCTCTCCATTTTGGCAACAAGAGCTCTCCCCGCGCTCTGGCCCTCCATCTCCCAGACTGCCCACTTGGCTCCATGCCTCACTGCCTACCTCTCCTTGCAGCCTCTCCTCGGTGTTACGCAGCATCTCCATCTGTTGCTGGTTGCCAACCTGCTGCTTAGGAAACCCCAGAATACTCTGCGCCGAATTACGTGGGAGTGGCACCTTTCACAGCTATTTGAACCAAGAGAAGCAGGCAGCTGGGTGGGAGGAAAGCGGGATAGAAGAGCTTTGCTGGAGCAACATGTCCTGCGGAGCAAGACTGACTCTCCGAGGCGGGGCTGCAGGCTCATCTCAGGAGTTGCTAGAAGATGTTGTGTATGAAGTGTTCTGTTATATCAAGATGATTAGAAAATGAAGAGAACTCCTCTCGATGGGCCAGTGGCTAGACTAGCAGACTGAATGAGATTTGCCTCCTAACGTGACGTAGGTAAATGATGCTAGGCAATGCAATAAACTCCACTGTGCCTGAATTTCCTAATGCTGGGAGAGCCACACCTCTTCTTCCTGGGGAGAAAAACTAGGGTTTTTTGGAAATCTCTCTACCCTCTCCCACACACACATTCTACCCAGTTTATCTCCATTTATATATCCCATTGGCTGGCTGTAATAATTATAGTAACGGTTCACATTAATTGGGCACTTACTCTTTGATATCATTGGCATTAAGCCCATGTAAGCCCTTCAGAGCCATTCTGTACATGTCCGCCCCCTGCTCTGGGCCCCCCTTTCTGTGCCCTTGGGAGGCTGACCATTCTGGACTGCGTCTTTAGGCTCCCTTGCCTTTCGGCTTCTGGCTGGGTTCTGCTTACAGATACAAGTAACTGGCAGCAGATAGGCAGGTGGAAGGGAGAAAAATGAGGTCAGAGTATTATTCCCTTTTCTCCCTGTCACAGCAGGTCAGCTGTGTCCTGCTATGAAAATCCCTAACCAAAAAAAAGAAAGAAAAAGAAAAAGAAAATCCCTAACCAGCCGCCACCCCCTACAGCTACAGATTCCTCCCCTTGCCCCTTAAGGCCTAGGGGTGAGAAGTATTCTGTCGCACCATCCCCTATTCTTTCTGTCTATTAAACTCTTTTCAACCACTTGACTTGGGTGGGCCGTCTTTTCCCTACTGGGACCCTGAATGATGCATATGCATAGAATCCTCTCAACAACCCCATAGTAGTCTATTATTATCTAAAATGGTATTTATTTGAATTAAGCCATCTCTTGTCCTTATCTTTGCAAAACCCAAACTCTTGCATAGACTTACTGCAATCCTATAACATTAGGGAAAATTTACTTGCTTATTTATATAACAGAAGACTTATTTACATAACAAAATTTACTTATTTGTGTAACAGAAAACAATTCAATTTCATAAGAAAAAAAGAAAATTAATCTAAGGTTGTAGTGGGAAGCTTCAAATTGCCCGCATGACCCCCGCCTCCTGGTGTTTATGCCCTTGTCTAATCCCTTCCCCTGAGTGTTGACTAGATTTATTAACTTCTAATGAATAGACTGTAGTAGAAGTGATGGGATGTCGTATCCAATATCAGGTTATAAAAAGAAAATGGCTTCTGTCTTGGCTACTGGGATCACTCTCTCTGGGAAAAACCAGGTGCCCTGTGAAAAGGCCCATGTAGCAGGAAACTAAGGCCTTCCAATAGCCACAAGAGTGAGCCCAGAAATGGATCTTTCCCTAGCTGGCCCTTCGGATGACTACAGTCCCAGCCAATATTTGATGGCAGCCTTGTGAGAGATTCTGACCCAGAATCTCCCAGCTAAGCAGCTCTGAGATTTTTGACCCACAGAAATTATGAATTAATAAATGTTTGTGTTT
This sequence comes from Phoca vitulina, assembly GCF_004348235.1. Lineage (NCBI taxonomy): Eukaryota > Metazoa > Chordata > Mammalia > Carnivora > Phocidae > Phoca > Phoca vitulina. The sequence goes on from NW_022589704.1 coordinate 42,210,711, forward strand.
TTAGCCACCCAGTTTAACCAACATTTGTTTATTCTCAGCTACCAAGTTTTGGGACAATGTATCCTGCAACAACAGATAATTTAGATTTTGATTCTGAGAGTGGTGCCAGAGGAACAGAATCTTAAGGATAAAATTCTCTGAATTGGTTCTGGGTTCCGTGACTCACTCAGGAAAGCCAGAGTGTGGACCTGAAGCAGAGCCATTTTGTAGCACACCACTCCACCACTGCTGACCCGCTAGCTCACCCATCGGCGCGAGGGAGCTCTACTTCCCCTGGATCTTCCCCTTCAGTTCCCTGAATCTTGGGCCAGTGTGTGTGCTTTGTTCACAGCCTTACAGAGACCGCTTACCCAGATCTTTCAATCGCGTAAGGTCAAACACCTTGAACTTCACAAATTCAAGAAAAGGTTTAACAAAACGCCTAAGCAAGTCAGGAGCCAGAGTAGTCAGCAACGGGAGTTTGTTGAACTTTCTTCTCTAGCTCCACCCTAAACCCAACTGTGGTCCACCAGTTTCTCTTCTCAGGTCTTCCAGCTCCAAATTCCATATTCTTGAGAGATATTCTAATTGATCCAGCTAGGGCCAGCTATCCTCCCCTTGACCAATAAACTGGAGGTTAACCAGTATAACGTGGTAAAAAATAGAGAGAGACATAGTTTCCAAAAGAGAAGAGCAAGGCCAGTAGCCCTCCAGACCACTACAACTTCCCAAAAGGTCTCCCTGCTTACTCTGATTTATCCTACCCCCTCTCCTGGGCGGGGGGGGGGGGGAAGGGGGGGGGTCACACCTTCCTATGAGGGCTTATCTCAACGTGGTCTAAAACTACCATTTGAAGTTCAGCTAACTCACCAATATGGTCCATAATCCACACCTAATGTGCACAGGCCACTTTAAAACCCCATCAAGCTACATTCATACACAATCCATGACAATTCTTACTTTGTCTTTTGTTATAATTACTTATGAACTTCAAATCTGAGTTAAGCTTTAAAATGTGTTACACAGTCATCTCACCCTCATTTAGTAGTACACCACACCTTGGTCACGGCACCATAGGTGGGAAGGCTACCTGGGGATGCTTTCTGACATTGCAGATTTCATTAGATTTTTTTTTTAAATTAGATTCCCGGCCGTTCGCTATCAGTAATGTTTGCTCACCCAGTGAATGACTGCTGGATAAGAAAGAAGCTAGAGGGGCACCTGGGAGGCTCAGTCGTTAAGCGTCTGCCTTCAGCTCAGGTCAATATCCCAGCGTCCTAGGATCGAGCTCCGCATCGGGCTCCCTGCTCCGCGGGGAAGCCTGCTTCTCCCTCTCCCACTCCCCCTGCTTATGTTCCCTCTCTCACTGTGTCTCTCTGTCAAATAAATAAAAAATCTTAAAAAAAAAAAAAGAAAGAAGCTATAACTCCCTAATAATATTTGCCAAATAAGGGCAAGCACAGTAGCAATGAGAAGGACTTAAACATACATCTGCAGACACTGAATGGCTTTTGTTAACACAAGTCGTTAGGTGCACAAACAGAACACTGTACATTTGCTTGAATACGTATAACACATTCATGGTGTTGTGCTAAAAGAACGTTCACTAAATGGTATTGTCTTTACATTTCCTAAATATCGCATAGGTACTTTAAATTATAAAAATGTGTTCTGGAAACTAGAACTGGATCTCAATAGTTTGTGTGCATGAGAATATCATCTGAGGAAGTTGTTTGGATGAAAGTCCTGAGCTCCAGAACTATAAATTCAGATTCGGTGGATCCAGGATGGACCTGGGAATTTAAATATTTAATAAGCACCCCCAGGTAATTCTGACACTGGATATCTGCCTGCCCACACCTTGAAATAAAAATTAAAGTAAACCCAGAATTTAAACCAGTCATTTCTCCACTGAATGAACACACACACACACACACACACACACACACACACAAACCCTCTTAATTCTTGGGAACCCAGTCATATGACCAGGCCATCCCATAGCCCAAAGGTGTTCCTTATGACCTGGAGGCTCACACTGAGTGATAAGGGAAGTCAGCCTTAGGGTCAACAAGCAAAGAAAACTCCAGGAAGGAGAAAAGGTCAGAATGAGCACGAGCACCCTTTAGCCTGGGTTTCTGAGCATCTTGACCATAAGGCCTGTGCAGCTCAGTGGTAGCTGAGGAAAAGTGTTCTAAATGCTAGCGAAATGAGAAAGAAAGACTGTTTTGTTTTAAGAAGCAGTTTCTGTTGAGAATGTTTGGGCAATCAGCTCGTAATAGCATCCTTTTATTGGTATCAACTCCAGAGATTTGGTTACTTTTAGAATGATGTTATCAAACAACTTCCCTTACAACCCACAGCCCTCTTGCCTTTGCTGTGTGTCAGGCACAATTTAACCTTCATTATGTTCTCAGCAGAGGTGTTTATATGAGACACTGTGATCTCCATGCGTTGCTTCCTCTTTCTGTTCTTCTGTTGCCACAAATATCAGGTGCTTTTTAGAAAGCCTGTGGTTAGTACCACTAACCTATCTGTTTTACCCAAGCCCACCCTGAGGGTGATGGCTTTCAATGGCCATGTAGGTTTTGAGGATGACCAAGTGGCAAAGAATGCTAAAATGGAGCTGATTGCACTGAATGACAGATGTGGGTTCAAGTGACCAGGCTTTCTGGCCAAGCAGACAGGGAAATCAGGGATTCAGGTGGGAGGTGAAAGATAAGACAGAGATGTGGTCAGGAGCAGGGTCAGAGGCCAAGGGCTCCACACTGCATAAATAGGCCATTGGAGGAAATGCGTACTCTTGTTCCGCTAGAGACAAAAAATGAACAAGTAATCATAGTCAGAAAGTCAAGGTCAATTACCAGAATAGTTGAAAAGGTAGCAAGGCAAAAAATAAAACCTTTCACACTGGTCAGCTGCTAGAGCCAAGGAGTCAAGACAAAGGAATCCTGGTGGTCTTTCTGCTGAACTTGGCAGTATTCCCCCAAGTGAGGTCTCTGTGTTACTGATTTCCTCCAAGGTGCTGATTAAACATGCAGAATCGCTTGCCTCTACTAAGGGGTACTAAATGAGACTCTAAGAGCAGGGCCAAACTGCTACTGTGTTCACCTACTCTAGCTGGAGACACACTGTGTTAAGTGGCTCTTGCAATGGCCTTCCTTCCACCCTCCCCACCCTCCTAGCTCATTTAATACAATTAGATGTCAGTGTCTTTATCATCGATTTCCTTTGAAAATTAAATCTAGCCAAGTGGAGGTTCTCAAGGGCATATAGATTGTTTGCTAAATATTCTCACAGGCCAAAAGTTACAGGACAAAATATTACAGGCCCACGGTGTCATAGCGCCTAGGAAGAAAACATTCACCCACATTTCCAGAGAATATTATTTTCTTAACTGAGTATCGAGGCCTTACCACATTAGTTTCTTGGATTAATGTAGCAACTTTGCCCTAATGAGCTTTAAACGGTTCCATTAGGATACATGTAAAAATAAGACGAGAGGAAGTAACCGGAGTCATCCAAAGCACGTACTAATGATTAGTAAAGGACGGGATAGAATCCAGTTTTTCTAGCCCTCAGCACATAATCGGTATGTCTTTTTAATGCCAAGGGTGGAAAATGAGATACAACAGTCGCGCCCCTTCTCCCAACATCGCTTTCTGTCCTGTGAAAGGCAAATGAGAACTGCAGCAAGACGGATAACAAACTAGTATTTACGGTCCATACAGAGCTCGCCTAGTAGAGGAAAGCAACGGAGAAATATACACACGCGTGATACATAACGGGAAAGGAGAGAAAGAAGGAATATCTGCACTCATCCCACCAATTGCTTTGTGAAGCGATAAGAAAATTCCCAAACCACTTGTACGGCTCCCGACTCCTGCACACACGGCCCCCGGGGGGACCAGCAGTCACTCTGCTATCCCTGAAGCCCAAGACCATGACTGGAAAACACTACTGATCCCCCCTTTCCTCCCTTTCCCATCCACCCCACCACGGGTGGCTTTTCAGTCCTGGCTCGGAGTAAACAAAGCTGTACTCTTACATCCTGCCAATGAAGAATTTTCTAATTCCTCAGCTTCATGGAGGACCACGAGTACCTTCAAGTTAAAGTCACCTTGCAAGTCTTACAATTCTGTCGTTCTTTAAGGAGTTCCTATTAAGTCTTAAATGCTTCAGAGATTAAAAGGGTATATTAACGTTATTGGAGACTTGAGATGAAATGCCATGCCTTGCAGGGTATCTTAGCACTTAATGAAAACATTTTCATCACATTCTGAGTCTATTATGCCAGATCGTCATTTCATAAGTTGTAAGATAATCTTATTTTAATTAGAGGAGATATACCAAGTATATCAGAATAATACAGTTAAGTGCATTCATCAGCTTTCTTCTTGTCAGGTAAAATGGCGCCTTCAGAATTTGTTGCACTGATGTGCTGCCACAAGTGAAAGAAAAAAGGAACCAACCTAAATATAGATAGATAGATAGATAGATAGATAGATAGATAGATAGATAGATATACACATATATATGTGTGTGTATGTATGTATATATATATGTATGTATGTATGTATAGAAATTCTGAATGATTTTTAGAGCATCACAGGACTGTTTTTTAAGCCTATATAAGGCTGCATTATCCAATATGGCAGCCACTATCACATGTGGCTACTGAGTACTTGAGGAATGGCCAGCTCTAACTGAAATGCACCGTAAGTATAAAATACACACTGGATTTCAAAAATGTAGTCCAAAATATATAAAATATCTCAACAATGTGTATACTGATTACACGCTGAAATAATTATATTTTGGCTATTTGGCCTAAATAAGCTGCATTTATTAAAATTAATCTCACTTGCTGCTTTTTACCTTTTTAAATATGGTTACCAGAAAATTTTAAGTTTTATATGTAATTCACATTACATTTCTCCTGGACACTGTTGCTCTGCATCATCTAAACAATATATTAGTTCAAATCTTACTTATCTGTAGATATTATCCATGTTGTTAAATAATAAATATAAATGATAAAATGACAAATGTCAAATTGGCTCCACCTAAATTCGGACCAAATTTCCAATTACCTTTCCCCACTGTCCAGTTAGATGAAAGAATGGAGAAGCGAGTCTTAACAGCAGTGTGAGGAAAATGCTAGCAGGCCGGTGAGTGGCTGCAGAAGAAAGTTGGAAAGCACGTTCCAGAAGCAGACACAGATCACCTGATCCTCAGGAGCGGATTGTGAAACGAAGCCAGAAGTATCTCATGGGAGACGCACTCTTGAACAGCAATCATGCTTATGATCCAGACATTCAAGAGGAACAGAGAAAGCTCCAAATTCCATCTTGTGGTTTTGCAATTCTTGCAAGAGAGAGGGAAAGAGAAAAGGTACATGTTTGGACAGGAAGATTTTTCAAAATAAACAAGCACCCCTAGAGATTGTGTTAAAACACCTTGTTGGAAGAAGACCAGGAAAAATGTGAGCCCCAATCAGAACAGACAACACTTAAACAAAAGCCACTCGGGCCAAGCTGGTGACATAAAAGGGCCAAACAAATATTTTTAAATGTAAAACTTGCTACTCTTGAAGAAAAGGAATGTAGAGCAGGTCAGAGGCAAAGTAAAAACAAATGGTCCATGAAGAAAGCAGTAGAGCACCTCACAAGAAACTCCAAAGCAGAAATGCAAACCCTGTAGGTGCAACAGCTAGAAGAGGTGAAGGTCACTCGGGGATGAAAAGTGATGAGGGACAATCAGTGAATTATTTGGCTCAGTTTGTAAAAATGAAGAAAACTTTAGAAAGAGTGTCACTTTCATCTTGCTTTTGGTAAAAAAGAAAAAAAGAAAAAAAAAGTCCCAAATGGAGTCATTTCCCTGCCCCCACCCCCAGGAAAGCTATCCAAGCCTTAATTACAATTTCAACCTGTCCCAGGAATGTGACCTTCTAACAGTCAGTGAAATTTCCTGCTCAGCACTAGTGAAATCATCTGCATGATAAAATCCCTGCAGGTCCCCTCCCCCCAAAAAGATAATCTCCTGGCCTAAAACAATTCTTACTTTCCTTTTGCTAATAACTTCTTGCCCCACCTGCTTTCCAATAAAAACTTCCATTTTGTACAGCTCCTCGGTGTATCTCTCTACTAGCCACATGGGATGCCACATGCGGTTTCACGAATCGCTTAATAAACCAATTAGATCTTCAGATATACTCGGTTGAATTTCGTTTTTTAACACTTTGAAGCAGACAAGTCAGAGGTATTAGAACAAACAGTGGGAAATAGAATTTTCCTAGACTTAAGTTAAAAACCAAATGTAAATAAATCACCAGGACCAGACGGCATCCACCCAAGACTTTGAAAGGAACTCAAGGGTGAAATAAGCAACTGCTGGCCAAAACGTATAACCTGTTGTTATCAACTACCACTATAGGAGAAGAATGGCAGCTCGCCAGCATGACTCACACTCAGAGCGGGGACTCCAAGGGAGATTCTGGAAATAAGCCTCTCCGTTTGATTTCTATATTTGATAAGGTGATAGCGTATACATAAACTTGAAAAAAGCAATAACTAGTGGAGTTACAGTTTATATGAGTTGGCTCATCTAGGAGGAACGTGTTTCAGGTGAGTTGTGAAACTTGAACCAGAAACTAAGAAATTCTCAAAATTTTGTTGAGTTTATTTTTAAAGACTGCTTATCTTTTGGAAATCAGACTAAATATTTATGAATAAAATTATATAATATTTGGGATTTGCTTTAAAATAACCCCAAAGAGAGTGCCTGGGTGGCTCAGTCGGTGAAGCGTCTGCCTTCAGCTCAGGTCATGATCCCGGGGTCCTGGGATCCAGCCCCACATCCAGCTCCCCGCTCAGCGGGAAGCCTGCTTCTCCCTCTGCCTCTGCCTCTCCCCCCCCCCCCCCCCCCCCCCCCCCCCCCCCCCCCCCCCCCCCCCCCCGCTCATGATCTCTCCCATACGCGCGCAAGCTCTCTCTTTCTCTCAAATAAATAAATAAAATCTTTAAAAAAATGCCCCAAAAGAAAAAAGTTAGGAAAAAGAACAGATGTAACAAGAAAGAAAGCAGACTGTTGATAAGATGCACCCGCAGTGGTTTATTATCCTTTTCTTTCTACTTTTGTGTATTTGAAAATCTCCATAATAGAGCTAAAAATTAGTCAAGGAGAGAACATTGGAATATATAAGCACAAGTGCAAAGACAAACCAATGACTACTGTTCATTTAAACTTTCGAATCCGCTTTGACAAAGTTCCATACAAACATTTTACATGCACGTGAGCGTGTGTGCGCACGCATACACACGCATGTACACACACACACACGAAGTGGGGTTTTTTTTCCGTTGTAATGAGAGTTTTTCACACAGAGAAGGAATCACCCTACAGACAAGTGCAAAGGGGAAGGATTAATGGGAATTTCTCTGGATGATAAAGTGATAATAGTGATATCTCTGCAGTGAGCTATCCAAACTTACAGGGAGAAATAAATAAATAAATAAATACCCAAACAAGAAAACAAAAACCTTCCAAGTCTGCCTAGGTAGAAAAATGGTAGATGATCTTTAATGTGTACCAATATTAAAAGATAAACTTTAGAAAATAGTAATATAGAATATATGTGTATAAGATAGCAGATCTTACCAATTACTAAAATTCTAGAAAATTGTTTTCCTATTCTTCCTAAAAATCAGCTTATTTTGTTTCTATGACTCTAGAGAAACGCAATGCTGAAGACTCCTGGGAATGTTTCAGAAATAAAACATTTTCAAGCCTAGACATGTCTAAGACAGCCAAGTGTCTGCCTTTTCTGGTCCACCACATGTCAATGACAATACGACCAAACTGAACGAAGTTGAGCGAACAGCATCAAGAATCAGTAAGGGAGTGGAGTAGACTGTCCCCTAATAGATTTAAACAGTTAAAACTTCTTGGCTTAGCGCTGTGAATTGTGTAAGACTGATGAATCTCAGATCTGTACCTCTGAAACAAATAATGCAATATATGTTAAGAAAGAAAAAAAAAAAGAAGAAGAATGTAGCAGGAGGGGAAGAATGAAGGGGGGGAAATCGGAGGGGGAGACGAACCATGAGAGACGATGGACTCTGAAAAACAAACTGAGGGTTCTAGAGGGGAGGGGGGTGGGAGGATGGGTTAGCCTGGTGATGGGTATTGAGGAGGGCACGTTCTGCATGGAGCACTGGGTGTTATGCACAAACAATGAATCATGGAACACTATATCTAAAACTAGTGATGTAATGTATGGGGATTAACATAACAATAAAAAAATTTAAAAAAAAAACTTCTTGGCTTAGAATCACAAACCCTGAGTGATATTGTATGATCAATGTTTATTGACTAAAAAGCATATAAATAGACTGATGATGGACAGAATTAAGGGCTACTCCTTGAAATGTTAAAGCTTTAGTTCTTAAATAAAACTTGTAAAGTACTATACACTGGGAACAAACTTCAAAAATACACTACCCCCAAGAATGGATTGAAACAAAAAATATAAACGGATTGAAGGAAACTTTAAATTTATGTCCAATTTACTGAGCAGTAGTGATGGATAGTTAGGGAAAAATCTACATTTTTTCAAAAAAAGAAGAAACTAAGAAGGGTAAAAAAAAAAAGTACTACAATATCTTTTGGTGTTCCTCTCAGTGTTGGAATAGTAATAGACTACATGGACAATAAACCAAGTTTTATTGAATTAACTTCATCTTTGATGTATTGGTGCCCCTTTTTCTTTTATTATAACTAAAAATTAATTGTAATGGTACAAACATTTCAGTTATACAATTCGATTTTATAAAGTATAACTTTACTAATTATGAAGATACAGTATACTACTCATGTAACAAAAAAAGGCCCACTAAAAGCCCCAAATATTTGTATTATGATTTGTCATTATACAGTTTTTATACAGTTTAATTCACCAATGATTAGAAAATTAGTGTTGGTAAATTATTTTCTTTAGTTTTTCCTTAAAAGCTATATTTTATATATTTATATTTATATTTTAGTTTATATTTTATAAACACTAGTTGGCTAAATTTTTTACTCATCCTAAAAGGCAGATACTATTCTTATAAGAAATTATTGTTTCAACGTGTTACTCATGTCATGTCTTTTAAATCCCAAGACACTGAAGGTGAATGGTTAACTCATTTTATTAAATACCCAAGAATGTTTTTTTCCGGTCAGGGAAGCTAATGTAAAATAGAGGTAAAAAGACAGTAGGAATGCTGTCCATCAAGATATTTGCTTATTTGATCTTTCCCCAAAACTATTGCAATGCTTTTCAATCTTGTCATAATCTGTACTAAAAAATCAACTAATCATCACATTCCACGAGTAAACATTTTCATGCTACTTATCTAAAAAGGTAGCATCATTTCTTCATCTGTCATTTCTGCCTGTTCATAGGCTCATCATGTTCTAGATAGCTAACACTTTTTACTTGTGAATTCATAAGCTATGAAGCCAAAAGTGAGGTTAGAGTGAAATTTCCTGCTCCTCTCTTGCAGAGGATGATGGTGATGGTTTCATTTGTCAGCTCACATGAGGTGAACGGTGTCTGGTGCCCAGGGCAACCACACACTTGTCCACCTTGTCACAGTGTCCCTGACCCAACTTCTGGACCCATTCTCTACATTATCTGGTAGATGTTAGGTAAAGAGGAAATATATGAAACCCTCATCATTATGACCAATATTAACCCTCACCTCATAACCTTTGCCTGCTTAGGGTTCTAAGAAGACAATTATTCAGTTAGAAACAGCTAATCAGCTAAAATATTAATAATGGTGATCTTTGGTTCGTAGTTTTATTGGTAATTTTAATTTCCTTCTTTATATTTTTTATATTTTCTAATTGCCTTTTATACAGATTAATTGATTTATAATCAGGAAAACCATTGACAGTATTTTGAAATAGGTTTCACAATTTTCCATTTATATATTTATGTGATGGGAAAGAATATTTAGAGTCAACGACATCTCACTGGCAAACAAGTTTTCAGAACTGGAGTCTTATATAATGTCTCATTTTTCTCTAAAATAGAAAATGCACTTGATTTCCATCCCTGTAGAAGTTGTCAATCAAAGTCTTTTATAAGGAAAACAAACTAAAATGATTTATGGGGCTCCATTTTAATTTTTGATGAAGGCACATCATCACAATCTACCATCGCAATGTCTGAGAGAAACAGACTGAAAGATGGGCTCACCTACGACAGCGTACTGAGGGCGCCAGTCTGCTTTTGTCCAAGTGGCCTCTGCCCTGTGCTGGCGCATGAGAAGGGGCTTGAAATTTTGGACTGGAGCACAGACTCTCAAAACAGGACTTTGAGAATTCTCAGGGTCTACATACAAATACCTCTCTCTCTCTCTTTTTCTTAGCCAAGGGAACTAAGTGGGAATTTCACTTTACCTCATTCACTTAAGGAATCTCAATCAGTTGTTCCCCAAATAGCAAAGTACAGACTCAGCAAAACGACCCAAGAATTATATCACACATTGTTTATGGCTGAGTGAGCTTACAGAGTGCTGGTATATGCTGAGCACACAGCTATTTGTCATAAAGCCATCAATCAAATTCAGTTGATAATAGAAATCCCTAAATAAATGAATTATAGAAATCAATGAGTCTGCTATTCTTTCAGAGTTTAAGATCATTGAAAAATTTACCATGGATTTAGAAAGCAATTAAATAGTGGGGCATCAATATTCTCTTATTCATTTCACAGCCCTTTCAGGCCTAACTGCTCTGTTTATCGAAGACCCAAAGAGACTGCTAAGGACAGACTCCACTGAGGTTCTCCCAGGAATAACGGGAAGGAAGGCAGCAGTCAAGTTGTTACCTATTCTGTGAGCTCCTAATTACAAAATAAGCGAAGGTTCTTGGGTCCCATCCAATCACACCTGCCAACTTAGGCCCGGATGTCACTTCCTCTGGCCTATTCTCTCAGTTGCGGGGCCCAAGGAAGAAGAGAGGAAACCCCACAGCCTATCAGACACTCACGGTAGCAGAAGTTTAACTTCACTCCTCTCTCCCCACCCATTACTAAGAGTAACTGACTTTTTCGAGTCACCTCTTTCCTCTTTGTCCCATTACAAAGCATTATCAATGCCTAAAAGTCCCAGATAACACTTAGTAAAGGAGAGAAATGAAAAGGCACAGATAATTACAGATTCACTAATATGCACCCAGGGGAGTTGGGTCAGCATGTCTGTGGGTATGAAGCTGAGAAGGGCGACTGCGGCCCAACGCTGGGTGAATGGGGCGCGTTTGTACCGACAGAACGATAAAGCTTCCTTTCTTTCATTCCTAACAATCCTGCTGCGGCAACTCCCCCACTTCCCACCAGGGTGGTGATGTGTAAAGACCACCTCCTATGTGCCCGGCACTGTGTTAGGCATCGAAAACACAAACAGGAACAAATGATAGGTCCTTTCCCAAAGAAGCGCCAGGGTGACGGGGAGAGAAAGACATGGAAAGCAATCATCGCCATCGAAGTGTGAAAGGCCTGATGCCCCATCAGATACAAGCCACAGAACAGAGTTACTAGCTATTTTCAGGGAGAGACGGGGGCCCAGAGAGGGCTCATAGGAGGTGACAATCTGAGTATTAGTGGCGGAGAGGTCTTTGAAGAATAAATGAAATGTAGCCAACAAACAAGGAACGGAGGGCAATTTGCATAAAGGTCATAGTGTGTGCAAAGGTACAGAGTGTGGAATAGCCTGGTATTTGGGGAACTGCGAATAATTTGGTGTGGTTGGAATGAAAAGCGAGCCACAATAAGAGCCTCTTGTCCTTTACGTGTATATCCATCCATCCCTCCTCTAACTGGCGTCTATTGACTGAGATGAGTCTGTTTGGGACGGTTGTACAGTTTCAGTCCAAATTGAGGCTCTGATTATCACTCCATATTCCCGTGCAACAGTGGTTCCTGGTCATCAACAGCCACATTGCATGACTGAACTTCAAGTTGTGCTCCATTGTAACCTCTGCTCACCTTGCTTGCGAACACTTAAAAAGAAAACTGACACTGAGAGAGCCAATGCCTTTTTATGGAAATGTAGACTAACAGGGCTTTATTGCTGAAAATACAAATTAAGTTCTTTCTTCCCTCCCTTATCCCTATCCATCATCCTCCTCCCCTCTCCAGTCAAAGATCACTCTTAGTATGCACCAAAAATTCAGTTTTGTCTTTTTGAATACCTTTTGATTATAGGGATTGTGTTGTATTTGTAACTGTTCCCAGGTAGCTGGCAGAGGGGCTTGCCTACGAATGATTGATGAACAGAACAATCAATCAGTCAGTTCATCTGATTGCTGCATTGAAGGCAAGTGTGGAAGCCTATGCCATATACAGCCAACTGACTGAAGCAAAGGAAAATAGTGTCCATTGTCTGCAATTTTAATGATCTAAGAATATAAGACATATGAGAGATCATAAACATTTGTCTTTGCATATATCCTACATAAAAATAAAACAATGCCAGGTAATACAGTCATGATGTCTTGGCTACAAGAAATGGAAAGTTTGGGGTGCCTGGGTGGCTCAGTCAGCTAAGCGTCTGACTCTTTTTTCTGCTCAGGTCATGATCTCAGGGTTGTGGGATCGAGCCCCACATCGGGCTCAGTGCTCAGCGCGGAGTCTGCTTGTCCCTCTCCCTCTCCTCCTGCCCCCAATTGCTCTCTCTCTTTCTCTCTCTCTCAAAGAAATAAATAAAATCTTTAAAAAAATGGAAATTTTATTGCCTAAACAATAAGGAAAATGTATTGTCTCACATAAGAAGAATCCCAAAGTTCCAGGTTTAATTAATTCAGTGGTTCAATAATGACATCTTTGTTACCTGCTATCTTCGTGTTTTTATTCCTGTTTGCCTCCTTTGTGGTTTTAATCTGGTGCAGTGGCTTCACACATCACATGATCACATAACATCCAAATGCCAGATTGAGAAATTAGGGCATATCTTTTTTTTGTATTTTCCTCCTATCTCTTTGGCCAGAATTACATCACATGCCCTAAGCCAAAGGCGGTCAAAGGGGCTGGAATTATTGTGATTGGCTCAGCTGCAGACTAATCAAGATCCACCTTCCTGAGAGGCTGGGGCGGGGGGGGGGGGGGAGCCCCGGTTTCCTCCAGGAAATGAAAGAAAGCAGGGTTCTGAAGCGAGGAATTAGGGTGGGGAAACACAAGAAGGATTTGTTGTTAAATAAACAACCAATATTGTCTACAATAGTCAATGATCTCTTTAACTTCATTTTGTTGTGCTCATTCAACTTCCAAATGTTCAAATAAACAACAGGTCAACCATATTTTCCACAAAAAGAGGCACAGCTGTATTTACTTTTACGAAAGAAGAAACAAATAACGCTTCAACAACAAAAAAATAAGCAAATGAAAGAAAAGTAAAATAAAAAGATCACAAAAAATTTTAAGCACCCTTATCGATCCGCGTGGAAAAGTATGTTCAACTCCTGTGGATTGTCTTCCCAGAATAAATATTAAAATTTCAGTGTTACATCCAAATGCAGTAAGTCAAAGTTCCTACCCATATTTCTCCTGTTGACAGTAAAGTTTGAGAAGTGATCTTATTTAATACAAGAGACAATAGGCTAAAATAAAACCACCAAAGACTGAACTTACCAGCTACAGCTCTTATAATTATATTTGCTATGTCTGCAATATTTTACCCAGAAACATGCAGGTTTTCACCAAGTCTTTGAGGATAATGCTAATTAATTTGTTAATTTATTCAAAGATATTTTGGTGGGCAGAATAATTTAGCTCTAACCACAAGTTAATACAGTTTTAAGGAACCTTTCTGAAAATCAGTGCCTGTCACACATGCAGCGTTAATACCATGTTGCAATATTTAAAAGTTTATTAACATAAAGTATTTCAAGCTATACATTTTTAAATTAATCTCAAACTAAATTGAAGATTACACCCATTAAGCATACCTTTAAGAGGTGAACATTGGGCATAAGAATCACCACTGGTTGCCTAGCAACCCCGTACAAGCACTTACAGTAAGTTTATCTTAAACATTAATGTAAAATCAGCAATGAATATACATCCCCTTCAAGTCTGTTTGCTAGAAAAATGCACTTTTTCTGCTGTTAATGATTCTGTAGTTTACTATCCTGGGGAGTTGCATTTCAGTGTAAGGGTTGAGAAGGGGTGTATTGGTCATTAAGCTATCATCCACTCTCAACAAGCTGTCCTAAGAATGATGCCCAATTATTAAAGCAATGATGCCAATCACGGTCATCACAGTTGAAGTGAAATTAATATCAGATGAATATCTCAAACCATTTTTTTTTTAAAAGCCATGTGGAAAGTACACCCTGCTTCCATACATTCTAATTTCCAAACAGAATAGAAGATTAGGTTATGAGTGCCTTGGGGCACTCTCAAGGCTATCCTATCCTTAAAAATGCCTGAGGTAGGCCCACAGTCAAAAAATGTCTCTCATCCCATTTTCTCCCCGCTCGAGTAACACTGTAACAAATCACCTTCCTAATTCTGCATAAGGTGCTATGTCTGGGCATCGCCCTGACCGGAGTCTCCGGGGCCGCCACGGCCGGCGAGCTCTCGGGAGGCCCTGTGGCTGTGCTCTGCCAACTGGCTTTGGCCGCCTGGCTCCTTCTGGGCTCCCAAAGCTGGCAAGCTACGATGCTAATAGAATTCATTAGCCTGGGCTTTGACAGACCGTTAAAACAGGACTCCACCACTGCAGGGCCATTATGCCATTTCAGGAGGCGCAGCTAATTCAGAGAGGATGATAACAGGGTTGGCAATCAGGGGACATTAGAGTGTCGGGCAGTGGGGAGGCCGACGGGGCGAGGCGGGCAGGACTGCCAGCAACCCTGATTTGATTCCTGGCACTTCCAGGCGGGCTTGGCAAAGAGCGGATGTAATTCAGATACACTGAAATACCAGGCACTAGGACTGGTCTTTGAAGTAATTATTCTCTGGGGTAACAAGGGACACGATGAGAAAGCTTTCAGGGACAAGCAGCGGGTGCCCGTGGGACCCGGTTTCCATTACGGCAAGCCACTCCGCTGAGCGACGCTCTCCCCACTCAGGAGAGCAGGGTACAAAATAGGCTGTCAAGAGGGAGGGGGACCTGGAAAGGGTCCGGGAAAGGAAATAAAGCTGAGGACAGATAGAAGCAAGATAGAGAGATTGCCAGAGCCCGGCAAGGGAGCCAGGATTAAGTGAGGGGTTTCAGAATCTCTGTTAGCGACAATGGTAACTTACAAGGCTTTCCTCAATTAGTCTTTACATTCAACACACTCGAGGGAGAATGGGAGGGGACAAGGCGAGGGACACATCAGGCCACAGAAGCCCCAAGAGTAGTAAAATCCCTTAAGACGCTGGTGGAAAACAGATAAGGCTTTGGCATTTCCCCTTCGGGGTTCTTGGCTCTGTCAGGTTGAGGACCTGAGTGAAATGATTAAGAGAGCACTTTCTGGAAGTTCAAGCCTTTAAGCCTCTGCATATAATCAGGCTCACCAGGCAATTCTTTATGTAGGAGCAGGCCCAAGGCTAAAGTTGAACCAGAAATGAATCATTTCTCATTCTGCAGTGACTACTACTTCTGAATCAAATTGGAGGTCACTGGCTAAACCAACTGGGAAGCACACGTGTTGCAAACCAGGAGAATGACTCCGTGGGCCCAAATGCACAGCTTTAGCATTTTTTGATCTTTCCAAGGGAAAACAACCCCAGCTGCAAATAAATACCACACCGGGATTGACAACTGAGAACATGGACAAATCTTGTCGCCTTTGCCCTGCTTGGTTTAAGGAATAGAAACCAAGATATAATATTTGACCTCTCTCTTTCTCTCTCTCTCTCTCTCTCTCACACACACACACACACACATTGTGATTCCAGAGAAGCTGCATATTTCAGTGGTGCCCTTTTGATTTGTGATTTCTTCATCTATCCAAACCTACCCGGTATGTTTATCAGCCATTCCTCTTATCAGCCATTTCTCTTGTTCTCCAAAGATCTCCCCGGGCCCTTTCTTTATTCTTTTTAGACTTATTATTATGTAGACTTATTATTATCTATATTTAGACTTATTATTAGCAACGGTATCCCATTCATTCCTGCAATTTCAACTATCACCTCTACATAGAATCGACTATCAGACTATCAGCTTCTCTCTAAAACCCGTGTATGAACCGCAGGCCCACATTGTCCTTGGCCTTTTGGTGGGTACTGATGATGTACACAGAGCTGGCAAGCGATATACTTTGGCACTCAGCACCAACTCAAATTCCACTTGTCCAAGACTCTTCCTCCTATGCTCCCATTTCCATGAATAACACCATTATCTCTTTATTCACCACTTTAAAACCTGGGAATCATCTTCTCCTTTCTCTCGTCTCCCACACCCAATTTGACGCAAACGTCGTTGACTAACTCTCTCTTATCTCTTGCACTGACCTCTGAACGTCATCCCCATCATGCTTTTCTAATTTAGGGGCCACATTATAAATTAAACTGTACTTTGTGGATAAAAATGGGGACATAACCACTGGAATATTATTTCATTGGGAAAATAACATTCTATATACTTACGAACCAACCAACTTCAACTCATTCTTGACTCTGTACAGTACCCTAAATTTATATCCAGTCAGTTCCAAATCTTGTGACTCTACCTCCATTTCCCTTATATTTGATACCTCAGGATATAGTCCTGCTGGTATCCTAATTTCTGCCCTCAAGCCACTTTGGGATAGAGTGCACTAATATCCCAACTTTAAATTTTTCTGTCACATCCTATCCAACCTCTAGATTGTTCAAACCTTATATCCTTCAGGAGGTATTACCAGTATCTTCCCCCACCGAATAAACTACTAACTCAACCACCCTATAAATAAATATTAACTTAGCATTCATTTTTGCCAATATTCTTTCTTTAAAAGTAAGATAACAGGGTTTATGTCTGAGATTATTTTGTGAAACATACCACATGTATGTTATAGTCATGTAGTTATAATTCTTCCCTATGATACAAATGAAAAGTATCTTCATGATTAGGTTAATAACAAATTCAAATAACTGGGAGACATGACTTGTATAGCTGATAAACCCCCATGTTCTCCAAAGGGATTCCCTACATGGTTCTACCTCATGGTCTTTAGGTCTATCCAACTACCTTGAGGTGGAGATTAGTTGGAAAAGTGACACTCTCCCTGTATGCCTCTCTCCTGACCCCTCTACTCTGATTGTGAAGAATTCCTGGTGATTTCCTTGACTTTCTTCAACTGCTATTTCCAGGAGTCCCAGGTAATCAAAGACAGTCATTCAGCTAGAAATAATAATTTACAACTGCAAGAGACTGGGAGGACCATATTTTTTTTTTGGTTGGTAGTGAGGTGTAAATCAAATTTACTATAAAGTGAACCCCCTCCTTAGATTTCTAATATGCCTCCTAGAGAGGGTGGAAAAGCACCCCTGCTGAGAACTGCTACCATCCTGAGCACTGTTACTGATTTTAGTATATCATGTCACTTGGGTATTTTGAGAAAGAAAAAAATCTTTTTAGAACCTCTGGTTTAGGTCATGCTGATGATCACATTTCCCATATCACAAGGTTGAAAAACAAATATGAATATTTCATAACAAATATGAAAATGCTTTACTAGAAAAAACCAAACTCTAAATGTCACATTTTAGGTAACCTAAATAGGTCTATCCTCCCAGGATGGGATAATGTGTTGTTGATAATCTGTCAGTTCTTCTCTGCCACCATAGAGTCGGTGATGTGGCTCTTCTTTCAGATTTTACTTACCCAACACAAAGTTGAACTGAGTCATATAAGCTGGGGGCGGGGGAAGAATCGTTAAGTCTGGCTCCAATTTCTGAATCTGTCATGTTAACTGGTTGTTTTCATATCTCCACTTTACCCTAAGCTTCGTGGTCTTTTTTTATTAGAGAAGTTGAGACCCACAATCACACGGAACATAATGAATTGTCTCGCTGGAGGAGACATAGAGATCAAAATTGAGAGGGAAGTTGATTTAGGAATTGCAGTTTTATTTTTCTCCTTTGTGGGTTAAATGACCAGTACAATCTGCTCCAGATTGTCCTGTCCTTCTTAAGAGTAAATTAGCTGTGTCTTCTAAAGAAGGAAATTCCTTCCTCTTTGCACATATTTTAAGTGGTAGTTACTGGTACCTATTCGAGTGTTTTCTTTGTCTCCTGCTGCTGTCCTGCCAGACATACAGTCTGCCATCGACTTCCCGATGAACATTCTAATTACCATATGCCCCCTTTTCCAAATGGTCCCGGGATGAAGGGAAATAAGCAGGCATGTAAAGAAATACCATAATAAACAACCTCGATGACACAGGGGAAATTATGATGATGAAAAAAAAATGTCCTTATGCATTCCTTGACAAAATCTTCAGAAAAGGAAACACATCCTTTAAGTGTAGTTTTAGCTCCAAGTAAAATACAGTTGGCATGAGGATGATAAAGTCAAAATTACAAAAGGAAAGAGAATCAGAAGATGTGAATTCTAATCCCAACTCTACGTGTACTCATCACAGTGTGCACATCAGATGGTCTAGGTGGAAGTAATTTGGAAATTGTAAACAAAAAAAAAAAAAAATTACAAAGCATGCAGCATAAAGAAAGTCGTAGCCACCCTATATTGTACACCTTCGATTATCATCTGCCTTACCTGCTTGTAAACCCATGGATGTCAGCAACCTATTTTTTTGTGCCTTTTTTTTTTTTTTTGAGGAGGGCAGGATCAATGATCCTGCGTAGCATCTTGTACGTGAGAGACGCATAATAGATGTGTATTGAAGAATATGTGAATAAAGAGTACAAGAGTCATAGAATGATTAGGTTATTGAATAATACGTTAAAGGAAAGGGGAGGGAACAAAGCCACAAATGGACCATAAACACCCTAGTAGGTTAGAGTAGTTGAACAGCATTCTAATGCGACTCACAAAACCCTTTTTTCTTTTTAGCACATAAGAGACTATTAATCTAAGATGTTTCTTTGCCTACTTACGGAGGAATAACATTTTAAAACACTGTCACCTTTCAGATTTTCTTTTCAGATTGGGGCAAGCCAGAACGCACCCACACTAGGACGGGAATTATAAGGGCTGTTCTTTGGCGAGCTTCAGGACATAAACTGATCACCAGCTGGGGTCAGGAAGAAATTATGGAGTGTCCTGGAAGCTTCCTCCAGAGCATGCTGCAGTGCTCACTGCTGGAGCCACAGCACCAATACTAAAATGCGGCCCAACGGTTATTTTTTACGGAGTAGCAATTCAAAACGAGAAGAGAACACAACAGAGAAATCTGCTCAGACAGCCAGTGGCTCTGCTGTTCTGGCTTCCAAACAAAATGCAGCCAGCGGGTGATAAAAGTAGGGAGACCGGTGACATTGTTGATGTAAGGTCCAAAGCGTCCTCCCTACGTGAGGGACCACAATATTTCACCGAAGGACCAGGAAAATAACAGAACTTTCTCCTGAGAAAGTGCACAACGCAGAAAGGCAAATATTTCATCTTTAAGGTCAACAGCTAGATCACCGTCGGTTTCCTCATTGAAAAGCTACTCTGGAAGTAAAAGAAATGTCCTAGTCAAACATAAAGCTTTTTGGCCCAGGCTAGTAATTTCATTAAGTTAAAATGGTTCTGTGAGATCATTTCACCTGAGAAAATGAACAGGATACGTAAGAGATGAAACTCCTTTCAAGGACACGATGCTTTAAACACACACAGGAGACAGCTGCTGGTGGAGAAGCTGTTGGGGTTTATCTAAAGAAAAACACAACTGTCAGACATTGGTCCCGATACCTGGATTCCCAGGAAACCTGGATGGCATATTCAAAACAAGCTCGGATCTTTGGCCGGGCTGCCGCTTCTCAGGCACAGACCTTCTTGCTGATGCAAATGCAGGTGAAGCTGCCTTTGAGCATTAGCAAAAGCCACCCAAGTCCTTAACCCCATCCGAGCTCTTCACTCCTACAGGGAACAGCTTGAGGCTTTGTGCTGTGCCCAGAGTCAAAAGTTCACTCTATCTCGGGGATATTGGCAGCCAGGGCCCCTGAAGAGAACAACACCACAGTCTGCAAAGTCAAAACGTTTTGCCAGATCCTTGCTGTTTTGCTGTAGACGTCAGGGAGAACGCTGTGAGAAGCCTGCAAGCCAGACGACTATATCTGGTTTCAAATTAATAGTGCCCCGAATATGCTAGAATATAGTATACGCTAGGTAACTAGAAAGAGTAGGTGGTGCCGAGCTATTAGGGAAAAATAATGAACACATTTAACTCCAGTGCAGCTCTCCCAGAAATTGTAAACTCCTTCCGGTAATAAATATGTGTCGAATGCCTACTCTGTGCGCAGGAGGTAGGAATATGGTACTGAGCCGGACTTGGTCCCTGTCCTTTAAGTGCCAAACTAATGCATTCAATAAATAAGCTCTTCTTCTTCTTCCAAGTTGTCCCCAGGTCTCGAACTTCTGTGAGGAAAATAGGAGAAAGTGGCACTTACACCAGATGTGACTATGACCACTTGTGCCCCCAGAGGAGCGGGGAGCGGTGGGGGGTTCGTGGTTGAGCAAAGTGCCTTGGTGAATAACATGCGTGCAGAGGAAGCCCGAGCCGTTAATGGGTAGGAAATGGAGAGAGCTGAATTACTCAGCATAAACAAGTATGAGAACAGATTATTTTTCTTTTTTGGCGTGGCCGAGAGGCAGCACGGAGAGGAAAGAGAGAGAGCACCCCCCCCCCCCCCCCCCCCAAAAAAAAAAAAACATAGCGGGCATCCAGAGGTGAAGTTGGGAGAACCAGCGGAAGGGCTGTTTTTAAAGAGCCTCACGTTCGGATTCTAGATGATCCAACTGCAGGATGCCATCTAACTTCTCTCCCTATTACCCATTTCTTCAGTAAAATACTGCCCAGAATGATATTTCAGGAGCCTGAGGGAAAGAATCCTGGAGGGGAAAAAAAAAAAAAAAGGTGTTCTACGTCTGGGTTGCAGCCAGGGCAGAGATAAAGGAAGAGCCACAAAACAAACAGCAAAAAGCCAGCATCAGTAAGAATCAGAGCCCAAGGCGAGGAGATGAAACCAAAGTCCCTGGACATTAGCAGAACCCGTGGGACAGGCACCGGTACTCCCTTTAAGGTGCCAGGCAGAGGCTCTTAAGACCAGCTGGTGACAGATCTGGATTGTTCTTCTGCAGGGCAGGACCATGCCTTTGTCTTTGTGTATCACATCATGCCTCTAGGCGCTAGTACAGACCTCCTAGGAAGAACTTATGAATGTTTGTTGAATAATTTATAATAGTGAGATGAAATCTCAGCACCTAACTGCCAAACAGGGAATCAGGGGCTTCCCAGGGGCCTTCAAATCTGAAACACAGGAACTGGTCTGTATGCAAGTGAACAAGTAATTGCCCCAAGACCCTGATTGCAGAGGCTCCTAGACAGACGTTTCTTCTTCACCAGTCAGCCCAAGATCGAGATTGCCACCACTGAGGATCTTGGGATAGACTCAAGACAACAGATTTAATAATGTCATATGTCAATTACACCTCAGTAAAAAAATTAGTTTAAAAAAAGATAAGAGATTCAAGTGAGATGCCTCCACACCTGGTTCTCACACCCAGCGCAGAGAAAACCTCCTCACATTTTGAAAAGGTTTTCAAACACACGCTCTTAGAAGATGCATTGCCTCGTTTCTGCCTCATTTGAATTGGAAAGCTGCAAAGCCCGAGCTAGTTATGAGTGGTGTTTAAGGCAGAGACACCATAATGTCAGAAGGAAAAAGAAAACAAACAAATGGTATTTTTAAAATAGGTGAATTTGCTCTTACACAGAATTATTTCTGTCCTAGTGAGATGATGCCTAAAGAAAAAGGAGGCTCCTGACATTCAGTGAGCCTCTGACTTACTGAGCACATACTATGCGAGGCACGGGGGATAATAATGTGGACGGGATAGCAGTCTCCGCCTTTATGAGACTAGCATCCCAGCGGGGGACACGGGAAGTAAAAGGGAGATTATGACACAGAATGGTAGGTGCCAAGCGAGGGGATGCAGCATGCAATGAGAGGGCATAAGCGGAGGGCCAGTCTTTGAGAAGAACTGACATGTCACTTGAGACTTACAGGAGGAACAGCATTTGGCTCCGGAAGAGGCAGCGGCAATGGGAAGAGTATTCTGGGAGGAGGGAAAAGCAAGCACTGGAGCAAAAACCCAGACCAAGTCTGGGGTCAACTGCCAACAAAGCCGGAGCAAGAAAATCTCTCTCTTTTTTTCAATCTATTTTCAAAAAGAATCAAAGTAGCAATCATTGAAAAAAAAAAGAAAAAAGCACACCTTTGTAAGGCTGACTTAGTGTCTAAATGCACTTTACGGTTTGGAGTTTTTATTTTGAATTCCAAATGTGCACAATCTTTTCAGTGGTCATGATAGAATGCCAATTATGCCCCAGCATAGCTCTGAGTATTTTACACTCAGCTGACTCAATTAATCCTCACAATAACTCAATTATCATCCCATTTTATTGATGGGAAAACCACACAGAGAAGTGAAGTAACTTGCCTGAGGTCAAACGTTAGTAAGTAACAGAGTTGGCATTTGAACCTAAACAGTCTGGTGCCAAAGTCTGTTCTCCTAACTATAGATTTTGGCCTATATTTAGAGGAAGTGAAGCAAGTTCCCTTTGGCTTAATAAATTTTATACTTTAAAAAAAAAATGAGGCTAAAAAGGAAACGGAAAATGAGATCATGGAGAGTTTTATAAGCCATATCAAAGAGATTAACTTCTTCATGAGGAGATTGGGAAGACTTTGAAGGTTTTTAAGCATGGAAATGACCCCATCTGATTTGCTTTGTACCATGATCTCTCCGGCTACAGAGAACAAATGAGGAAGAACAAGGTTTCTGGGTGGGGAGATAGGAGGAACTGGCAGTAATCCAGGTGGGAAACCATACTTGCTTGATCGAGGACAGGAGTAGGGAAGACAGAGACAACGGTACACATTTGAGGGGATGCAGGAAGCAGAATTAACAGAATGGAGGGATTGACTGGAGGCGGGGGTTGATGGTGAGGGAGGAGTCAAGGAAGACGCCCACATTTCTGGGTGGATGGTAGGAGAGGACACACAGAGGAGTCAATCAGGGGACAGGCCAGGACATGCTGTGTCTAGGGGGCCTGCTGTCTACCCAGCAGGTGACGTCCAGTAGGCAGTCGGATGTGAAAATCTGAAGTTCAGGAGAAAGAGAGTAATTAAAACTATGGGAGTGGAGGGGACCGCCACAGCAAGCGTGAAATTAAAATAAGGATGGGAAGAGAATTCCCCCACATTTAAGAGATTGGCAGAAGAGAAGCCCACGGAGGAGATGGAACAAGCCATCAGAATGGTAGAAAGTCAGAAGAGCAACGTGTCCTGGAGCAAAGAGGAAAAGGCGTCGCGAGGGAGCAGAGGTCTAATGCTGCGGAGAGGCCAGGAGAGAAGCTTCCGGAGGCTCGATGGGATGCAGCAAGAAGGACAAAGGATGTTACTAAGTGACTTGGGCAAGAGCTGTTCTCATGCAGACTGGAGGGAGAGGCCAGACTGCAGCAAAGTGAAGGTGAAGAAGTGGAAACGGGCTAGAAATGTCTGACAGTTTGGCTGGGAAGGGGAAGAAGAAATTGGGCAGAAGACAACAGTGGGCATCATCCTTGTCATCACTTTCATGACCGTTGCTTTTCACAAGGATGTGAGCACAAAGACTGATGGGAAGGAGCAGAGAGTGAAGAGCATTTACAAAGGAGAGATCCTGGAGAAGGCAGGATTGAGCCCGCAAGTCGAGAGGGATCCTTGGGTCCGGATGAAAGGAGGTGTTAAATTAATTAAACAAGGACGCCGCTAGGCTGAGGGGACCCTAGTCCCAAAGCATCCTACGGGGCACGTAATCTAAGCCTGCCAATGCCTGGCGGTCGAGAAATGGAAACCTTAGGACAACCCATCACAAACAGCCAACTAGGCTTTAAGCTGTAGCCAATCAAATAATTTCCTTGCTTTGAGTCCACCTTTTCTTGATAAAAGTCTTTCCTTAGTTCCTCCTGGGGGAGTTTCCCTAATTCCTTCCGGTTTGGCACTCCCTGATACGAGCTGAGTTTTGCTCAAGTAAGCTCTTGAAATGTTTAAGATGGCTCGGTTTATCTTTTAACAGAAGGAAGGGACAAGGATGGCTCGCACTTGGTAGGGGCAGAGCGAGAGGCAGAGGGCATTTCTGAGTAACGGTCTCCACTTCCTCTGAAACTGGGGCGAGGTTATCTGCTGAGGGCCAGGAGAAAGACAGACAGGAGGTCAGAGAAGATGACGCCTCTTCTTTGTAGCCCTCACTGACCATTAGTGCGGGTAGCTCAGCTCGGTGCCTGAAGTTGCCAATTCACTAACAGGAGCCCTTCATGGACTTCTTACTTTATTATTTTAGAAGAGCTGGTTCAAATATTAAATATCGTGGATGGAATTATGCTAGACAGATGGAGTTACAGAAGTAGATAATGGAGACTTTCAAGGAAAAAACAACCAAGAAATTATCCTAGTAGGAAGCTCCTCTTCAGTTGAAGTGATGAAAAATTCTTATATAGAATGGATTTGAGAAACTTCCAGCATCTTTGGTTTTGTCTATTTCTATATTCATATTGGACATTGGGGCCTCTCTATCCACATAGAGAATTCTTTCATAAAAGAGCCCAGCACTAAATATTTGTGAAGTTGCTGATTTCTTTTTATCTCCCATATTCTATAATAGAATAGTACAATTTTCAGAATTGAGTCAAATTTATATTTTGAATTCCTTCTTCATTTTTCTTATAAAACTGTCATCAAAAATACAGTACATTATGTTGCTTAGATATCCCTTTATTTGACCCTATGTATTAAATTTCATTCAGAATCAAATGCTAAACCTATCTTTTGAAGAATTAATATTCTCCCTCCCTCCTTCCTGATGACACAAATCAGGCAACTTCCTGGGTGTCTTTCTGGGACATGGCTAGGGGGAAACATTTGCATCTATCAGAGGCAACAGTGTTTACCCCTGTGGTTAGCAGTGCCACCTTTCCGTTCCTTCCGGTCTGTTAGCCCGAACTGGTGTGTTCTTACCAGACACAAACCTTTTGTGATGTGCCATACAAATAAACTCATTAAAAGACCAACTTAATCTTGTGGATAGTCGAGAACAATTCCATTTCTCCATGAACAATTAGGTGTTTACCTGGTCTTCGTGGCACATGATAAATCTGTTATAAACTAAATACTCCGTTTTGCTCTAAAATCCTGAGCCTACACTGGAGGGAAAAAAAAAAAAAAAAATCTTGAAAAACTCTAAAAATTTAAATTGCATTGTGTCCAAATCTACTAAGTGGCTTTCCAGCCTCTTGTTAAACCATACGACAATGTACAAAGAAAACCAACAAAAGTGTAATTCATCAGTGTTCAAAAAATTTTGGGGGGACTGGCGCCTGGGTGGCTCAGTTGTTAAGCGTCTGCCTTCGGCTCGGGTCGTGATCCCAGGGTCCTGGGATCGAGCCCCACATTGGGCTCCCTGCTCAGCGGGGAGTCTGCTTCTCCCTCTCCCACACCCCCTGCTTGTGTTCCCTCACTCTGTGTGTCCCTCTCTGTCAAATAAATAAATAAAATCTTTAAAAAAAAAATTTGGGGGGGGGACCCAGTATTTTACCAGATATTTTGTTGCCCATTCCACATGGCTGTCTTCCAGAAAGTGGTATTCTAATTTTTCTGAGGATAATTGTAGCTCTGCTTACTCAGTGGTTTTTATTCTTCTGAGCGATTTGTTTTCCTCAGTTTATACCATTCTCATGCCTCATGTTCTTTTCAGGAGCCAGCCCATGATACTGAGAGACGATTCACATCTGGTACCTTTAAAACTAGCATCTGCATCGCCTGCAATAATTAGCATTTTGCTTTATGATGCATCCTGCTTTGCATTTATACTGCACCCTGAATCAAATGACTTTAAGACCCTGAATTGGTTAATCTATACAACACTGCTCTCTTGCCCAATATCTCAGAAAGATCTGAAGAAATTTTATTCAGATTTAACCTAGAAAATGGGTGAAAGTGAAATTAGGCAAGCAAGGCAATAAAGCAAGAAGCCTAAAATAAGAACACCTGGAGATGAAAAACCTAGAGCTGCATCTCTAAGCCAAGCAACTTCCCTAAGAATTCCTGAGCACTAATGAGAGCAATTAACACTGCACACAGCTTGCCTCTCCCCATATTCCGCCTGCTGGTGGACGCTCGGTGACCTGCAGGTCTTCTCCATGCGTTGGAATAGAGCAAAAATTATTTGTAAGACATTTAAGGGCAGCGCTCCCATTGTCCTACAAAATTTCCTCTACACTGAGTGAAACAGGTATTTTAAAAATTGTTCAAGAATACCGCCTTGTCTCCCCCACAAGCAGTGGATCGTTTAAAAGCAATTTTTACAAATGATTCCTATGGTTGTTATATGGTTAAGTATTCTGCTTTGCTTTTATAAAAAGTCTCATTCCCCTGCCCTTCCATATATCTCTACACTGGGCAATGGGAAAAGAATATGTATAAACTCTGCCCTGCTCTCTGTAGATGGAATTTGACCACATGCTTTATTTTGGCATAGGAACAAGTTATTTCTTTGCTCAAGTTGTGGGTTTAGTCAGAACCCAAAGTGCATCTTCCATCTCATTAGTTTTTCTCGGATTCAGGGCTGTTGTGGTGCATTTTAGAACTTTTACTGTTTATAGGATGATTCACAACTTGGCAGGTTAAAATAAACGAGTTGCTCCAACATCATCTTCTCCCCACAAGGTTAAGACTGCACCCTTATGTACAAAATTCCCAGGATTTGTTGGAGTCTATTTCTGAACCTCCTAGTTCTTCCTCCAGTCTATCTGTCTACGCACTTGAAGCATGTTGCATTAAATTCTGAGGCTCTATAATAGGTTTAACATCTGGCAATACTGGTCCCTTTTCAGTGTTCTTTCTCAGAATTTCATCAGCTATTTCTATGTATTTTCCCACATATCTTTTGCATCAACATGTGTATTTTAAGAATAGTCTATTGATCCTTTTATTGGCATGCCAATTTATAAGTTAGCTTAGTAAGAATGATATTTTTATTGACTATTACTATCCAAAATAAGATATTACTTTCAATTTGTTCAGCAGTTTTGGGTGCCTCTTAACAGTGTTCTAAGCTTTATATAGATCATGTATATACTTTATTAAATGTTATTCCTAGGTATTTTATTTTTTTGCTGCTACTATACATAGGATTTTTAAAAATTATATTAGCTCTTAAAACTATTATTTGTAAGTGGAAACTATTGATTTATATGTATAAAATGTTTTTATACCATACTGTCTTATTTAGTCTCTTATTTTTTTAGTATTTCCTTTTTAGTTTATTCTTGGATTTTCCAGGTATACAATCATATCACCAAATAATAGTGATTTTTTTTAGATGTCCTTAAAATTTCTGTGACTGTATTATCTTTCTTTAGTTTAATTGCATAGAATATTACCTCCAGTACAAGGGTGAATAAAAATGCTGAGAGTGAGAATAGATATCTTATTCCTGTTTAGGGTGGGTAGTCAACTAGAAAAAAAAATTATATCCATAACTTATACTTTATACATTATACCAGAATAAATTCCAAATCAACCCAAAAATGTACATGTGCACAATTAAATCATAGGATAAAATATGGGAGAATTTCTTCATAAACCTCGTTTCAAGGATTTCTTTTAAAATATTCTTCAAAATCCAGAAGGCATATAGGAAAAGACTGATAATTTTTGTACATTAAAAAAGATTTCTACCGGGCAAAATAAAATAAAAACAAAGCCAAAAAACAAAAAATAAACTGGCAACCAAAAGAAGTATTTACAATTCATGTAACAGGGAAATAGCTACATTAATGCATGAAATGCTCCCCAAAATTGAATTAAATAATTAAAAACCAATAACCCAAGAGGAAAAGGATATAAACAGAGCTCACAGAAAGTGAAATACAAATGGCCTGTAGTCTAATGAAAAGATACTCAGACTCAATCTCACAGTAAGAGAAATGCAAATTAAATTGACACTAATACCCTGTCTCAACTATCATGTATCATGAGTACAATCTAAAAGCTTGATAATACACACTCTTCTAGCAAGGCTGTGGGGAAACATTTTCAGACTTTATTGATAGAAATATAAATTGATGAAATCTTAAGAATGGTAATTTGGCAGTATCCATAAATATTACAAACTCAAATACCATTTGACTCAGCTCTTTTGCTTCTGGGTATTTATCCTACCAACATATTTTCCCATGTGTAAAATGAATAATGTACAAGATGATTCATTATATAAAGAAGATGTATCATATATATACACAATGGAATATTATTCAACCATAAAAAATGATATCTTGCCATTTGCAACAACATGGACAGGTCTAGAAAGTAGGAAGGAAGGCAAGAAGGAGGGAAGGGAGGGAGGTTGGAAGGGAGGAAGGAATCATAGAAAAAATAGGAACTCCTTGCCTTAGAGTCTGTTCAGCGCTTCATGAAAACACTCCAAGGCAGAAGCACTGAGCTAAAGAAATACATGAAGCCACACAGAAGGGAGCACAGACAGGCAGTTTCTCACCAACTGGCCAATTCATCCTGACCCTGAGGCATTTCCCTAAAACAAAAGGACATTTGGCCGGATTGGCAGGAAGATAACAGGATATGATGTCATGTACCTAAAAGCTATCACCAGGTTAAAGGGAAAATCAGATACGGAAACCTGGATGCTGAGTTCAACAAGTATAGAAACTGCTGTCCTCCTTCTGGGACTCCCCGTTCCCTGGTTTTCTTTCCATGTCTTTCTGTCTGCCTAATAATCAAACTATTACTACGAATCTGTATTATCTCTTTTTTTATCTTAAGATAGAAAGATAGAAAAGTAGGAGTGAAAATATCAAGCCAAACAGTGAACAGACCCAAAGAGAATGTGCCCTTAATTTTTGTTCAAATAACAGATCAAAATAGAGCTGCCTTCTATCAAAGATAAGTATACAAAAAATAAAGTGTTTAGTCCTTAGAAAAATTTTGGCAAGAAAATAAAGAACATGATAAAGCTGGAAGAGTGTACTTTTACAACATCTGTTCCAAGAAACAAACATTTTAGAACATTGTTTTTATAATATTTAAAATAAAGGATAAGATATAGGGAGATAATTTTTTAAAGGAAGGCAACTGCATTTGGGGAAAAAAATGTAAAAAATATAAGGTAACTAATCATGTCATGGCAGTATTTAAAAATATCACTTACAGCCATAAAGAACTAAAATGACCTTGCCGAACGTTAAATCTTCTGGGTGTACATCCAAAGGAAACAAAGTCATGGTCAAAGACATAACTGCACTCCCAAGTTCACTGCAGTATTGTTTACAATAGCCAAGATGTGAAATAACCTAAATGTCCATCGACAGGTGAATGGATATATTTATATATATAAAGGAATACTATTCAGCCACAGAAGGAAGGAAATCCTGCCACTTGCAACAACATAGGTGGATCTTGAGGGCATTATGCTCAGTGAGATCAGTAAGGCAAAGGAAAGAGAAGAAAAAGAAAACAAATACTATATGATCTCAATTATATGTGGAATCTAAAAAGAAGAAAAAACAACTCATAGAAAAAGAGATCAAATTTGTGGTTATGGGATGGGGGGGACTTGAGGAAGGTGGTCAAAAGATACAAACTTCAAGTTATAAGATACATAGTCCTGGGGTTGGACTATACAACAGAATGACTATAGTTAACACTGCCCTACAGTATATTTGGAAGTTCCTCAGTAGATCCTAAAAGTTCTCATAATTAAAAGAGAAATTTTTTAATATGAGGAGATGAATATTAACTAAATTTATTGTGGTAATTACTTCACAATATATGTAATATATGTAAGCCAAGTATGGCATACACCATAAACTTATACAGTACTGTACATCAATTATATCTCAATTAAACTAAAAGAAAAAATATTTGGGATATGGAGAAAGATTTGACATGTTCTTTCAGAAAGCAAAGGTAAGGGAAAAAAAAATAAAAAAGTCAGAAAAAAAGGATAAAACAGAAGAGCAAGCAGCAGAAATCTGATACCTAGATAACTCATCTTCCTGGAGGAGAAAATAGAATACCCCAGTCCAAAGCCATTTAAGAAATAGGGCTTTAAGCTTCCAGCATTCTCCTCCAGTTTATTCTTGCTAAAAACTGAATGCTAGCTCAAATGTCCCGTTCATTGATCCTCTTGCCCAGATTATTGTGGGTTGTTTTCCTTAGGAGCCAAATATGAGAGTAGCAACCCCATTTTTTTTTATCTTAAAAGAGAGTAAGTATATTTATTAGATAAAAATAAGAAAGACACAGTAGTAAAATACATGATTAAAATACCTGATTCAGATATTGACTAGTAATAATCAAAATGACAATAACAACTTAGGGATATTAAATATTTTCTATGTATCAGAGACCAGGTAAACATTCTTTAATTTAGTAATCACCACGGCCCTATGAGGAACGAATTATTCTCATCATGGTTTTACTGATTAGTAACCTAAAGCTTGGCAGAATTAATTGACTGGTCAAAGGTCACCCAGTCAGGAGAAGGGAGAACAGACTTGAGCCTACTTTATCTGGTTTTTGGTTTTTGGTTTTTGGAGTCTATGCTCTTAACCCCATGTCATTGCTACGTGACAAGTCCAGGTTATCCTGGATTGTGATGTTCGTTCCCAAGATATTCCTTTCATGGTGGCTCTAGAGCTTGTACCTCCAGGTGCGGCCAATGAAGAATCAGAACCACCTGAGCCTCTAGGGTGAGCAAATCAGCCCCCTAGGGTCTTTGCCCTAAGTTTCGATTATCTTTATAATATGTACAGATATTTACAGCCCATAATTGGCCACAGCCCAGAACTATATTCATCACTGAATAAAGCCTTGTATTGGGTATCAGTGAAATCCTGGACAGCTCCAAATGAAGAAGATAACAAAAAAGAGACAGGATAGGAGGAGGCAGAGGACAGACAACAGACGAGGAGCGCAAAAGTAGCTTTCTAGCTAACCACACGGGTTCCAGCTGATCACACACCTCCAGCAGCTAGATAGGACTATCAACATCAGGGAGGTCATTAAATATCCAGAGAACAATAGAACGATCCCCAGATTTGGCCTTACTGATGGTATAAACCATAATCATTAACTTTGTTATAAGGGCCTGCTGCTTTTTATGTAAAATGTCAAATGAACTGCCTGGGTCAATTTATAAATTGAAAGGAAAATGTTGACTTCTCCCAAACCAATATAATAGAATAGAAAATTGTGTCAATAATATAATAGGAAAAAAAAAAAAAACCCTTCCAAAAGGAAAAAATAACCTGCAAAATGATAGGACATACCTGGATGTCAGTCAAAACAATGAAAGTGACCAACACTTCGACATATTCCCCAATTTATTGAATTTCTAGGTTGAGAAAGAAACCCACAAGTATTCAGGCAGGAACAGAAGGTAACCTAGACTGAGTAACAAAAAATCAGGCTGACCTCAGACTTTTCCCCTAAAACATTAGATGCTAGTTGAAAATGAAGGAGGGGCACCTGGGTGGCTCAGTCGGTTAAGCGTCTGCCTTCAGCTCAGGTCATGATCCTGGGGTCCTGGGATTGAGCCCGATGTTGGGCTCCCGCTCAGTGGAGAGTCTGCTTCTTCCTCTGCCTGCCGCTCTCCCTGCTTGTGCTCTCTCTCTTTGTCATATAAATAAATAAAATCCAAAAAAAAAAAGAAAGAAAAGAAAATGAAGCAACACCTACCGTATCTACAGAATTCTTCTCTTGGGGGCCCAGAATGCAATCAGCACAGAACGGCTCTGCTAAGTCCTGCTATGCATGGGGGGAAAATATCAAACATTAAGTTGTCTACACATATTGACCTATTGACTTCTCCTTGCTTCCATGAGGATGATGTTATTATTATTTTACAAAAGAGGATGCTGAAACACAGGGAACTTAGTAAAATGCCTGAGGTCACCTATCTAGAAAGTAGCAGACGCTGTGATTTGCGCTCAAGCACTCCAGCTCCAAAATCTGTACGTTTAGCCCTTATGCTGTTTGAAAACTAACAAATCAGCTCAAATAAAAGATAATGTACAAGTACCGTACCAGTCGTCGCACTACAGTCAGCCCATTTAGGGGAGCTTCTACTCATCCCTTAGGTTTTAGCTTAAATGTCACTCCATTACGGAAATCTCTATGAGGCCTACCAGTCAGGGTATAACTAGGAAATGAAGCTTGATACGTGTTTCAAACAAAGGGGATTTAATACAAAGAACTGGTTACAAAGGTGGTGAAAAAACTGTGAAGTCAAATAGGGAACAGTGATGCAAGAGATGAGCAACAGAGATTAACAGCAGCGGGAAGTTACTATGGTCTCCATGGAGTAGAAGGACAGTGACAACAAGCAGTGTCCCAGAGACCATGGCTATTCAGAGGAAGCTAGGGCCACAGAGTGAGGGGCTTTCTGATGGGAGCTGGACACCCAGAGGGGATGCAGCTATGGCTGGAGAGACCAGAAGGGGCAGATACAGAAGGGGAGAAACACACTGGAATCTCCTCCCCTCTGCCTTCTGAATTCCTGCAAGTGTCCCCCCACTGGCTGAACCAATCTGAAAGGTACAGGACAAGGGAAGCTGGGTAACATTGCTCCATAGGACACAGAGCAGAACAGGGGAAAAAGAGTGACTGCAGATAAACTTCCCCTCTATACCACCAAATACCCCTCAATATCCCTATGGTAACATGCCTTATCCTTATATCCACATGTTCAGTGTTCGCCTTCGCCACGGCAACAGCCATGTCCATGCACCCTTTAGATCACCCTTCAGAAAAGAACTTGTCCAGTTAGCTGACAGCCTCCAGCCTCCACACCTACTGGATCCACAGTGGCATTCACACCAAGGCCATATTTGCCAGGGTTGCTCTGAGCCAATGCCTAAACACAACAGAGGTATTACAGCTGGGCCCCTCCCGGCCATTGTGACCAATGTGACTCCCATAAGTAAGTTTTGCTCGGCGCTCCCCATCAGCCTAGCTGAGACTTTCTCAGAGCCACACTGTAGACTGAGGTTCTTCCTACCTTATCCTCTCTTCCTGCAACATTGTCAGACCTTCTCATGTTCTGAGGCTGTCCTCCTCCACCCGCACTCCCTTCATGATCTGTGACAGGTATTTTCTGCAATCTCTTTCCTTTCTAATTCCATCTTGGCATGTGCTTTCCTGGAAAACCCACCAAACTATAATCTTCTATAGAGAAGAGAAGGTGTATATCTTGTTCATTGCTGAAGTCCCAGGACCCAGTGTAATTCCTGGTACATAGCTGGCACTCAAAACATATTTAATGAATAACTGTTAAATGTTTGAAGGACTGAAATGACACCACACAGTCAATCTTCAGCAATAAGTATTAATCATGAATAGATTTGAAACAAGCAATAAATAACTCACCTTCAAACGAGGATTCGTTATAAGTCATCTTGCCATTTGCAGCTTGCTCTCACACAAAAAAGAATTCTGTATTAATCATTAAAGCCAATAACATCCAAACATTCCTCGACTTGACATAGGGGATAACTCTTAGAATTCATTCTTGGTTTCCAAGTAAAGCAAATCACTTTTAAGTTGGCATTTCAAAATTTTCAGATTTTCACTGTTCACTGAAAGATGTGTGTATTCAACAGATAGAGAACAAAGGCTCCAGACTACATGAGGTCAGAAGACAAGATTATTAATAGGATTATTCCTGTAGTCAGGGGACCGAACACTGTAGAATCCAATTTAACTGCCCCTCACCCCACTGGCCCCTTATTTGAGTCTCATGCCTTTTTCAGGGAGGAAAACATTTAAAATATCTGAATCAAAGCCAAGATTACTAAAACCAAGCACACAGTGCTATAGAGCGCTAGCAATTTTCTTTCATCTTATTCCACAAAACCAAGAGCAAGATAAGAAGATAGGATGTCGAGAGAAATAATAGGCATCATGTTAAGTGCCAACCTCTTTTTTAAAAGTCTCCTTTGCCACTAAGATTAACCCCTTCCTAAGATAAAAATTTGAACTAGGCAAACATTTTTGTGCTTTTGTGTGAAATTTCTGGAAAAGTTTAGGCTTACTTTGCACAATGGATATGTATTCATTCACAGTTTCAATGTCTGTTGTATTTCCGAAATTAATTATATATAAAATAAGTTTTAAACACAATTGTTTCCTTTGACCAGCATTTCTTGTAAATTGGTAAGTAAATCTACAGGCTTAATGAGATTCAGGTTTTATTTTTTCGGCAAGACTATTTCAAAGGAGATGCTGTGAACTTCCACTGGGAGGCACATAGCGTATGGTCAATATCTGGTCAATGTCCATTTTATGATGGCAACAGACAATGACGCTCAATGCCCAGCTCTGTCAGGTCAGTAGGAGTTGCAAAATGTTACCGTAGTATTATTTTTGTCCTCATTTATTAACTGGAATGCTTTGTAAAGAGAAATCATCTCATTAATAATTTGATTACCTCAGGTACAGTAAGTATAGGAAAAGCAGAATGAAACCTTGATTCTATTCATTTACTTACCAGCTTTCAAAATAATGAATTGGAGCCATACAATCCTCAAAGGTGACTGATGGATTTTTCTTTCTTATTTATTTTAGTATCATTATGAAATCATTTCTTTAAATATATTTGATGTGTTTTAATTCATCATAACTGTTATCTTTATTCATGCACGAATTAGTCCATCTTTAGCCAGTGACAACCTACTCAAGTTGGTACCTGAGTCTTTTTGAAACAACCCTTCCATTGTAAATCAGCAGTATAGGCATGCAATGAGAAAAACCCTGGCTATGGAAAAACAGTACCAACTTATTTCCTTAAAAAAGAATGAGAGGAAGACAAAGATAGAGACAGAAAGAAGGAGAAGAAATGTATTGATTAGAAGAGAATTAAAACACGCACTCATTAGGATGGCTATTATAAAACACACACACACATACACACACACACACACTTTGGTACAGAGATGGATGTTCCCCAGCAGACCTGACCCCTCTGCTTCCACTAGCCCTTGGAACCCCGTATTTCAAATATCCTGATCTTGTGCAATTTTTCATTTCAGATTTTAAAAATAAAATTCTATTGATGATCTTTAAAAAAACAGAAAATAACATGTATTGGTGTATGTGAAGAAATTGGAACTCTTGTGCATTGTTGATGGGAATGTAAAATGGAATTACCATATCAACCAGCAATTCCACTTTCTGGCATGTAACTAAAGGAACTGAAGGCAAGGTCTTTAAGAGATATTTGTACACCCATATTCATAGCAGCATTATCCACAAGAGCCAATCAAAGTGGCAATTCAAGTTTCTATCAATGGATGGATGGATAAACAAAATGTGACATATACATGCAATGGAATAGTATTCAGCTTTAAAAAGGAAGAAAGTTCTGACACATGCTACCACGTGAATGAAACCTGAGGACCTTATGCTAAATGAAATTAAGCCAATTACAAAAAAAATAAAGGCAAATACTCTACGATCTACCTATATGCGGTACCCAGGGTAGTCAAATTCATAGAGACATAAAGTAGAATGAGGTTGCCAGGACCCGAGAGGAGGGAGGAATGGGGAATTCGTGTTTAATGAGTATGGAGTCTCAGTAACAAAAGATGAAATGAGTTTTGGAGAAGGGTGGTGGCGATGGTTGCACATTGTGAATCTACTTAACACCACTAAACTGTACACGTAAAAATGGTTAAGATGGGGGCGCCTGAGTGGCTCAGTCAGTTAAGTGTCGGAGTCTTGGTTTCGGCTCAGGTCACGACGATCTCATGGGTCATGGGATGGAGCCCGGCGTCAGGCTCTGTGCTCCGCCGGGAGTCGGCTTCAAGATTCTCTCTCTCTGCCCCTCCGCCCACTCGTGAGCACTCGCTCACATGCGCTCTCTCTTTCTCTCAAATAAATAAATCTTTTTAAAAAATGGTTAAGATGGTAAACTTTATGTTATAGGTATCTTACCACAATTAAAAAAAAAAGAACTATGAGATAACAAATTACAATGTTATTTGGATCTGGATTCAAACTCTGTTTAAAAAAAAAAAAAAGGGGATAGGATAACATAATTTGCATTACCCAAGGGCTTGAGATGTCACTCCAGGAAACAGAATCGTGGGAACAAGGAAGTATTGCTGGGAAGGAGGAAAAGCTGATAGGAAGGTACATTAGGGAGGCGGCCTACACGTAGGGGCTGATTCAGCCAGAAGCCTCTGAAAAGCACATGGCAGGCTGCCAAGAATTGTCTTCCTGTAGGACAGGAGGTGGAATCCTAACTCCACAGACTCCTGCTCCCTGTTAGTGTAGTGTCACCTCTGGGTTTTTATGACCCACACGCTGGGGATGCATTATGCACTCCCTGGTTGTTGGCTCCTTTGGCGCAGACGGACACGGACCTCAGGCTTAGAGTAAGAGTGCCAGCAGGAAGGAGCCTGAGCTCATGCGAAACTCTGAGGCTGAAATCGGACGGGGCTGAGACGGTGTGACCTAAAGACGCTAAGGCCTTTCCCATGGAAGACCAGGCAGTAAGGAAGGAAGGATATGGAGTGCATATTGATGATGCGGAGGGATGATCATTGTTAACTTTTTTTAGATTTGATCATTATACTGTGGTGTGTTTAAGAGAGGGAAAGAAAATTCTTGTTTTATGGATACATTTTGAAATATTTACAGGTGAATTAATAAAAATATCTGGGATTTGCTCCAACATAAATGGAGAAGTGTACTTCCCTACTTCAATGGAGAAAACAGAAATAAACTTGGTCGTGAGTTAATACTTGTTAAAGCAAAGTACTAAGTACATAGGAGTTTACTGTAATATCCTTTCTATTTTCCTGTGCATTTAAATGTTTCCACAGTATAAAAACTTTTATTTTAATGTAATTGTTTGACCACATTCATGAAGATAGCCTCCAAAATTCACTGATATCAAAATGTATCTTTCTGGGTGGCCTGTTTTTGTTGGCTAGTCATGAAAATTATTTTCCATTCTCAAATTCTGAAGAATTTCTGAAAAAGATCATTTCTGTCTACAAAGTTTGAAAATGTTTGTAATTAAACTCAGAACTAGAGAGACCTTAAAATGTTAATTGCTCCTGCAGTGTAATTATTTACTACCTATGTTTTTTTGTTTGTTTGTTTCCTGCTGCCATAAAGCACTGTTATGATTTGAAGTTGACCCTTACGACACTGTACCGTTCACTCCAGATGGATATAACCAATCCTGAAATAGGAAAGACAACAGGCGAGACTTTGTTGCACTGTGACCACAGGTCACAAAGACTAAGTGTTCTGCCATGGGAAACCCCAACCTGCTATAACCAACTGCATGTGCTGTTTCCTCAGAAAACTTACAAACGTGTCCCAAAAGTCAAAGAGAGGTTTTGCATTACCTTTTCTGGACAATTTACTGTTCCGAGTTATGGCATCTCACCTATTTCTACATTGGTGTTAGCTCTCTGGCGGCATGGCGGCAAGAACCAGCCGCTGGCAGCTGCATCTAGGAAGGAAATGCCTGGAAGGATGCAGGGTAACTCACAGTGTAAGGAGAGGCTGACCAAGCCGCTGACTAGGGGCAGAGACCTGAGCCACATCAGATAATGTGGTAGCGGGAACAAATGGATGCTATCTCAGGGCACCCCCCCCCCCCCAGGGGGAATGGCCTAGAACTATTTCCAAGCTTTCAGTCCCTCTGCTCAAGAGTCTTCGGTTGGTATGGGTGGGGCCAAGGCCCCTCTGTGGGGCTTTACTGACAATCCTAGCATGGCTGTATCTGTAAGGAGTTGTATTTCCCCAAAGCAAAATAAGGCCAAAAAAGAAGGAGATTGGAGGGTGCAGGCTGGGCAGGCAAAAGCAAGAGAGGCTTTCTCCTATCTCCCTCACTGAACTGCAAGAGGCCCATTCATCTCAGTCTCCCCAGAACACGGCCCAGCGCCTGGCTGGGGAATGTGCAGAGAAGACGCTAACCCTGGGCCACGGGGGACACGCCAAAAGCCTGGACCTGGGATGGCGGAAGGCGGTGCCATCCAATACGACTTGACGAAGTTAGATGTGTTGGAAGACAACAGATAAACCCAAGCAGCTTAGAGCCAAACAGAACTAGGATGGGAGGAAGAAACAAGCGAGAAGCACACTTTAGGTAGACCGCCTAACTCCAAAGCAATCAGAGGCAGCACACATCCTTTTAAAGAAAGTTTTGATAAAACGGAAGACCAAGGTGCTGCGTGTACACATATATCAATTAGACAATTTCTTGATTGATCACTTGAGGCCATACGCTGACTTGTATGTGGAACCACCAACTTGAGGACGAAATTACAATGTGAGACTCCGCCATACAGTATTTCCCACCCTGTGCAGTGAACTATTGATCACGTATTGATTTGGTAGATACATTCCTACATATCTTTGTCAGTGTTATCATTTCCAAACACGAAGGGCAGCAATATTTTGCCATGAGTTGAAGGACTGCCATATATTGCAGAAGCACAATTAGACAAGAGGCATTCTTTATTGAAATTGAGAATGTTATATGAACAATTATATAAAACATGTCAGGGCCTCGCCATGTCTAAATCAACATTGTAGTCCATTAATATTAATATGCAGTTTGTGAAAGGCTGTGAGTACAAAGGTCTTTTTAAATGCAGGTAACTTTAACAGCAACATGCATGCAGGAGTAAATACAGTCTCACACTCCATTCATGCAAATGTGATTATATGCAATGCACTGAAATAATTTTGCACCAGACTACACACGAAAAGTAAGTCACTGAAGTAATGTTCTGATTCTAAGGTAATCATCATTAAAAATGCTGGCTGGTTCTAAAACAACCAAAATGTGCTTTCCTTGTACAGACACAGAACCACTCGAACACTAAGGAGAAAGTTAGATTATATATTATCCATCAGTGGCTCATTCTGGAGAGTTTAAATACTTCTGCACTTTTCTAATTATTTCTGTTTCTCTGCAAAGATGCCTGATCGGCCGGTTAGATCAGAGTTGTTCAATAATGGCCCTCTTACATATAAAGACGCTGGCTGGACAAACCCATATTCCAAAAGTACATCCCTTCTCTACTAATTGTGTTTCATTTGAAAATGGCTTCATGGTCTCAGTTCAGAGGAGTCCTAAATGTCAATGCTTCAATTCGAGCCAATCTTCCAAAGAAAAAATCTTCTTTAGAAAAGAGAAGAATAGGGGCGCCTGGGTGGCTCAGTTGGTTAAGCGACTGCCTTCGGCTCAGGTCATGATCCTGGAGTCCCGGGATCGAGTCCCGCATCGGGCTCCCTGCTCGGCAGGGAGTCTGCTTCTCCCTCTGACCCTCCTCCCTCTCATGCTCTCTGTCTCTCATTCTCTCTCTCTCAAATAAATAAATAAATAATCTTTAAAAAAAAAAAAAAAAAAGAAAAGAGAAGAATAAAGGAGAAAGAAAATCTTTCTCACATAAAATATGCTCCAAAAGTGGTTGTTGAATGAACAGTGTCGGGGATCCCAACTGAAGCCTACATTGCTACCACATTTCAGAAAATTCTGTCTGGACATCTCAGGGAAGCTGGTACGGAGGACCTGACAGAAATTTATTTGCTCTAGGGGATGAAGAACTTTCCAGAGAAAGCCATCCTAAGAGAATAAAAATTGCCCCCAAAC
Source organism: Phoca vitulina (assembly GCF_004348235.1). NCBI lineage: Eukaryota > Metazoa > Chordata > Mammalia > Carnivora > Phocidae > Phoca > Phoca vitulina. Next base: position 42,250,553 of record NW_022589704.1, read on the forward strand.
AATGACTCAGTCACTGAAGAGAGGCCCCTCATGCTGGCACTTACCTCTTTCCACTCCCCATCCCCTGGAGGAGAGTGGATACCAGGTAAGACCTCAACATCCCATGTCATAAATCTCCACGTAAATAAAGATACCAGCAGTGCCATGTTCATACACAACTAAAAGACTGGGAGAGAGGTCCCATCCCCCACTTTGCCTCAGACCGCCCTGCAGGTGGGCCACTGAGAGGCTCTGTCTTGTCCCCTGTATGCCCATGGGGGGCGGGGGGGGGAGGGGGTGGGGGGCGCAGTGCCTGACTCGGAGAGCAGAGCGGCCACAAGGCTGGGCATGTCACAGGTACATGTGGAAATCTCTGGAACTGCCATTTCAGAGGAGCACAGCATGTGGCTTGAGCAGGTATTAGTGAGAGCCCATAAAATCCAGGATATTAATGATTATGTGACTCCATTGTACCTAGAGATTAACAAGCCTGAGTCAACTCAGGGAACAAACAAACAAATAAGCCCTACTCGCTTTAAAGCACTCTTCCCTTCACAAGATTTGACTTCAATCAAAATTCAAAGACTGTGATGTCACAGGAGGCTGTGATGTATCAGCTTAAAGGACAGCAATGGGAAATATCTGGGTTTATCCTGGTCAATGGTCTGTGGCAATTACCATTTTTTCTTTAAATCCCACGGTTGCAGTAAATCAATCTAAGCAACTCCTAAGCTCCTTAAAGATTGGCTTGATTTTTATTTTTAAATATGCATTCTGGATCGTTTCTTTCCATCGTTCTAATGTCATCTTGTCCCATCATATCTGACAAGCAAAAAAATTAACTCAGGTTGACATCCTCCCTACCAGAGACACAGAGCTATTGAATTAACTAAAGATGGTTCTAAATACCAGCCTTTAAATGATAACTGATCTGCAAAAAGCAAGCATTGTTTCCGACATGCCATGTCACATTTCTAACTCTTCACTCTGCATTGCGCTGCACGCTGCAATGTCAGCTAACGTGGAACGCAGCCGCACACCACAGGACGGGGTGACTTGAAATTGAATGAAAGCCACTCTTCAGGCTGAGTATCCATTCTATGCCATCCATTAGGAAAAATATAAGGGCAAAGAATGAAAGGTTATTTTCAGAAACCATTGTTTAAAATAAGCTATGCTTCCTTGAACACTCGCATAAAATGTATCTCTCTTCTCTGTATCTTAACTCCATAATTTATTATTGTGAAAGCCAGTTTGAAAGATAAATCCTATGCCATTTCCCTAATCAACTTGCACTTACCCAGCACTTACTTGCTGTCACCCCCATCCCGTAATATAGTTTCTGGCTTGAAATCATGGGCCTTTTAAAATACTGGAGTTGGAAAGGACCTGGAAGATAATAAAGGTCAACCCATTTACTGTGCTGACGAGGAAACAGAGCCGGGATGTAAAAAGATTTGTCCAAAGTCACATTGCTAATTAGTGGCAAAGCGCCTGCTAGAACCTGCATCCCCAGCCAGCCGCGCCTCCCAGTGACTCCGTGCGGGGTGTGAGCAGCTGGGAGGGAACGCCGCGGGCAGGAGGCGCCCTGAGATGAGTTACAGCAGCACCAACGGCACACCGTTTGACCTGACGTGCTCTGATTGAATTTCTGCTTTATTTTCATTGCTTGTCACATTTCAGTGTTTTAAAAGAGTTTGCTATTTACGTAGAGTGCTCAAGAACTCTGGTGAATCTGATAAAATACGCTGTGTAATCAGCCCAAAATAAAATGAATGCAAAGCCCAATGAAAGCCCCAAGAAAACAAGGGAGAGGGCAGGAAATCTGGAGAGGAGAGAGAGCACTGGTTGCCACTGGCCATCGTTCCCATTTCCGAGATGAGAAAACCAAGGATCAGAGCCATTAGCTTGCCAGAGGTGGCCGGGAAGCAAACATTTATCAGATCTCCTCTCAGCCACCTTTCCAACAGATGGCTGACAACCAGACCTTTCACAGCTTCTTCTCAATTGCCTTTCCCACATCAATGGCCCTTATACCAGACTTAGCAGTTCAAGTTAGGTGGTGAGAAAAGGACAAAGAGTAGAATCATATCCTAGAAAGGCACTTCTAAAAGCTGGCTGTATCTCAGGGGTCGGAGAGACCCGCATGGAGGGATTTCAGGAGAGCCGCGATCTCCTCCCATCTTTCACCAAGGCTTGAAACAACAACCGCTGCTTTGTGTTAAGGATTTTTGCTCTTTGTGCACAGATTGCCCAGCCTGAGGTTTGTGCGTGTTCCCTTCCACGTTGCCCTCATTAACACATTCGACCAAATTCAGTGCATCTCTGCCCGCTCTGCTAGACTCCCTTAGCTCCGCGACCATGGCACTCATTTCCAACTTTGCTTCCCTGTGTGAACGTGCATAAATCATTTGCTACATAAGATACCCTCCCTTTTTGAAAACAGAGCCCTTTATCCAGATTGGGGCAGCTGGTCCTTCCCTCCCCTTCCCCCCAGGTCTCTGCTCCCCGGAGGGCTGCATGTCAGTGATTCGCGTCTCCATAGGAACTGGACAAAGGTGTCTAGACCTGAGAATCTGAACAGTGCTCTCTGGTGACCTTTTCCCATATCTCGGCCTTCCAGTTCTCCTACCGGTTGTTCTCCACCCTTCCTTGACTGAAAAGCATTCTGCCTGACCCAGGAGACAGATGCAAAGAGGACCGCAACAGGGGGCTTTCTCGCTGTTGTTCGTTGACCTCGCACTCCCACTCCCACTCAACACGAAGCCCTGATGTTAACTTTAAAAGCCTCTTGTTCTCTTTGGCATTTTTCAAAAGGCTCTGTTCTTCCTGAGTCTTAACCTTTCTACCTCTCTTCAGGAAGGTTCCCGTGTGTATTTCATGTTTGTACTAGGTCATTTATTCATTCTCCCTTTCTTTGAGCACTTTTAAACCTGAGACAACCCAAGTGGTTGGTCCTCGGCCAGCCTTAGAGCCTCCACGATACCACCCTTTCTGTCTCTTCACGAGGACAGGTATATTTACTTCGGAAGTATACTTTTCAGAATTACAGTGTTTCGGGTCTCTCCGTTTTCTCCTGAGTTACCTTGCCCAGTAGAGTCTTGGCGGGGCCGAGAACTGAGGCAGAAGGGACCATCACCTACTCCAGGAACTGAGACAGGAGACCGAGGCCGGTAAGGCACAGGTTAAGGATTTGGGCCTTTTTCACCTTCGGCCTTTTGACATTAGCCCTCGTAATAATTAGAATGACATCGTCGCCTCTCCTTCCCTCTGCGAACACCTTGGGGCCGCTTCACTACCTCGAAGGGGAAGGATGAGGAGAGAGGTCTCAGGACTCTTAGGGATAGCCATCGGTCACATACGTGATAGAAGCATCGAGGAAAACCAATGGCTGAAGTGAGTGGCTAACGACCCCTTCATCACAAACAGCAGAGCTACCTGTAACAAAGGGGGAGTTTTCACATCTCAGGAAGTGAGTGCAACTAATCGTGTATGTGGGGGTGGGGGAGGCACCTTCATTTGCACTTCCGCCATTCATGGGGGCCCCAATGTGCACTAAAATTGGCCCCAACTCCAAGCCCCATTTGGACCCCCTGATTCATCATGGATGCTGAGATGTGGCAAGTGAGCAACATCAACCTGAAGACTCTCTCTGCCCACCTGTGAGTCATACCTTCTGTCACCTGGCACCCTGTGGCCTGGATTCACTGACTCACCACTGCTAGGAGTGGAGCTGCTAGTATAGACAGGTGTTCCCGCTGCTCCTTTTGATGTCACAATGTCCCCAGACGGCTGTCAGGAATGAATGACTGAGTACCTCGAGCTTCCTCCCTCCCACCCTCATCCTTGGCCTTCCCAGAGCCCACTTCCTCACGGTACAAGTGGAGAGCTCTGCGAACACTCCAGAGAGTACTCAGGTAGCGTGCTCACCTCTTCGGTAGACGCCACTTTAGGAAACCAGCCTGGCACCCCTGACAGGAAGTAAAGTGCAATGGAGCGCTCCTGCTCGCTTCAGGTTCTGTGGGTCCACGCAGAGGAGCAAGACCCGGGGCACGGTTTCGACTCTTGTCAGAATTTTCCATAATCTGCCAAGTAGTGCTTTTGCAATATTCATAATTCCAGTGCCTGGACGGGGAGGCCTGTACCGATTTGCATGGCTGCCTTTTAAAGATGAAACCCAAAAGGTGTACGTATGCTCCAACATGGCTGCAATTTTAGCTGTTCAGAGAACACAGCAAGATAAATAACCGTGCCATGAGAAATTACAGCATTATGTACTGCAATAAATATGACAAATGATAGGCCAGATATTCATTGGCTCATAACAGTTGGCAGGCATAACCATCTGTGGATCCAAAGTTTGAACTATTTGTTTTCTCTCCTTCAGCTGCCTTGATCTTTGTCTACCTCAGCTGGAACCTCTGGTCTTTAAGGTAGCCTGGGCAAGCTTGCAAAACCTTTGACTTTCTTAGGGTTTAATTAAGAAATACAGGTGTTGCCACAGAAAAGTCAAACCTTTCTGTGTGTATGAGAAAGAAAACACGGCAAGAGATCTCATGTCCCTCTCTTAATGTGGAGGAGCTTTTTACTTGCAAAGAATCTGAAAGCAGGAGAGGCAAACCTAAGGATAATTAAGAAAAATGATGGTGTTTGTCGCCACAGAAGAAATAAATCTTCTGTGTCTCTAGTTTATTTATTGATTAAACAAGGAATCCTACAATGGATTGAAGCTCCTACTTTTGTCACTAGAAAGGTAACACTGAAGTCCATTATTTCATTATGTGAAATGCTAATCTATATTTCTCATTTAGAATCTAAATCCTCTGCTTGGTTGAAATCTCGGCTTACACCACTGATAAGAGAAAGCCTAATGAGCCCTAATGTCGCCGCAGCAAAACTTGCCCAATTAGACCAGCTGTTCCATTAAAAAAGTACACTGTGAACTTTTAATGCAGAATCCTGACAGTTCAGAGTTGAAAAATCCATGCCAGGAAAAATCAGATTTTTCAACAGGTGTCTTTCTGAGCACAGCTACTTCCTGCCTTGATTCTCCCTTCTTAGCCCTGTAGGAGGATATCGAGAAGGGTTTCATCAGAAAGGCAGACAAAAGGATTTTTCAGACGGTGAACAAGGTACTAGCAGAGCTCCCTGTGATAGAAACCTTCCCCCCGTTACTGTTGAGACCTGGAAGTGAGACAGCTGAGCAGGACAACTGATTTCCTGATCAGTACGTCTTTTGTCTTTTATAGGACTGTTTCCCTTTCAGCATTCATTAAAGTAAAGCAAAATGACCATACCCAAGAGCAAAATTCTTTCTACCTTCCTCACACACAAAACACCAAACCAAAGAGTCCTCAGGGGCAGATGTTAGAAAAACAACACTGCAGGGTTATGAGAGCCTTCTGCTACCATTTCTTGTCCAGGTAGCACACCATCAGATCAGCACTGCCACAGTAACATAAATCCATTCGCTAGTGTTAACTGACCAAATGTGCACTGAGCCCTTCTGTGCGCACAGCAGTAAGCAGAGCTGTGGGACGATGGGGGAATGGGCTAAAAGTAAAGCAGACATGGCCCACTCTTTACAGCTGCCGGTCCATGAAGACAGATTGTTCTAATGCAGGGCAGACAGGCCTCCATTGTGCGTGAGGGACTCAGACAGCACTGGGGGGATCAGAGGAGAGAGACACTCAGCTCAGAGAGCAGACGAGGGAAGGTTTCCTGGAGGAGATGGTCCTTGAAGAAAAGGGACCACTTCAACATGGTGACATGGGGGAGTGGAAGGGCACCCCAGACAAAGGAAGGAACATGAAAACATAAGAGCAGGAAGGTACAAAAGGGCTTTTGAGCCAAGTAGAGTGAGAAAATGAACAAAGTACCATGCATGCAAGCAAGCATTGAAAATTGCTCAGAAATACTCACTGAACATTTCTCTTAGGATATTTCTGACACGCTTCAAGGCACAGGGGAGACAGTAGTGAACAGAACAAACAAAACCCCTGCTCGCCCAGTTATTTCCTAGCCAGGGAAGATACGTACCACCATATAATGTATCAGATGTTTTTTAAAGTTATGCAAGTTCGGTATATGTTTTCACATTACGGAATGATGGAAAGCAAGGGTTACAGAAGGGGTTCTGGGGAATTTTTCTGCTAAGGTAACTCTTGAGCAGAAACCTCAAGTGAAGGGTGAACTAAGGGTCTGCTTTGGAAAACAGAAGTCCCAGCTATAATGTCAACCTCTCCAAGCCCGACGAGGGGTGAATTGCAAAGGTGTTCCGGCTAATTCCACTGAAAGCCTTAATGACGCTGTTGCAGTGGACTTTTTTTCACCCAGGGCTTCGGGACTCTGGTTCCCCCCCGCCCCGCCTCCCCCACCGTTCACGGCGAAAATGTGTCAAGGTTAAAAAGCCAACTGCACTCCCTTACTTCTCTGGCTAATGTGAACTATAAAAAGTAATAATGTGGTCTTTGTGTCTAACAGCCCCGTCTTCTTTCCCAATAAATTCAGCATAAAACTTCGCCAAGATGATAGATCAAGAAATGCGTGCTAGCAGGCGCTGTCCGTGCTGTCAGGCAGCCGAGGAGGAGCAGGGAGGGACTGATGGCCATTTCCTCCCCATAACTAGCGCTGCTCCCCATCCTTCCTGTGACCAGGGGCACAGCCCTCCTGGGTTCGTCCCGGCGCCCTCGCCCTCGCCCTCCCTGCTTTAGGTACCACTCTGGTTTTCATTTTTCCCACAATGCCTTTTGCAGCTTCGTTTTATTATTAACACAGGTTAGCCTGTCACGGGAGATGTGCTTTCTTGATGGCTGGGTATCTCCCCAGTCTCACGATTGATAAGCTCTTAAAATCACCCAGGTAAGAACGGCTGCAGCACAGCCTCGGATCGAACCGAACAGACAAGAAAGACCGTATTTCCAAGTGCCTGCAGCAACCTCTAGGTCAGTTTCCCTCTCTGACCCAAAAATAAAAAAGGAAGGAAAAGAACCCACCAGCATAATGTGACGAGAAATGCAAGGTGGTATGTCAGAAATAACAATGCCGGTCAAGCCTGCGTTTGTTGCTGCTGAAAGTGATGAGCCATGTGCCTTCCCCCATAACTGTTTTTGCTCCTCCGGGAAAAATAATTCGGTGTCAGTCATCATCTTTCCAGAGCAGTAGAATATGAAGATTTCTCCTATTATGAAATGATGCCTCCATCGTGAAATAAGGCTGAGCATTCTCTCTTGCTATGTGGCATCGTTTTTTAAAAACGGCAATTATTCACATAACTCCGTTCTCACAAAACACCTTATATGGTTTTCAAGCTTTAACATACGGACGAATCACCTGAATCTGGCTAAAAATTAGATTCTGATTCAGAGAGTCTGGGGTGTGGCCTAAATTCTGCATTACTAACTCACTCCTTGGTCAAAGTCTGTAGGTCTGCCAGTCACATTTCGTGTAGCAAGACAGTAAAGAGTGTCTTCAGAATTATAGTTTTGATTACTCTGTATTTTGTTTTGCTTTATAGAACATGCCAGTTTCTACTAGATTTGGGGTTTGCTCAGGACCCTTGCTCTCCCAGTGCTTGCGCATTCTCTGATGACAGCATTTGAATATCTTGACTTTTTAACAATCATGGTTGGTCATGTATTACTGTTCCCAGTGTTAGCTGGATTCTTTACATTTCATGCTCTGCATTTTATTAATGTGTAAGTCACTATGCTGCTGAGTTGAAGTGCAGAAATTTTCTTTCCTAATTTTTGAGAAAGTTAGTAACTAAATCCTTTAGAAATCCAGTAAGCAAGAGTCTATTTGTTTAAGAAATACTGTATTTCTTTGGAAAATATTAAAGACATATCACCTTTCTAGAGGCAAAACAAAAACTGCTATTTTACTTGTTCCTTGGTAGAGGGAGAGCTATGAACAATCATGGAAGGGAGGTTAGAATAAAAATAATTTTATTTTACATTTTGATTCAGATCCTGTAATTTCAAAGAAAGCCTTTGAAGATAGATTGATTTTGATAATTTCCTGCATTCCACTTAACATCACCTGGAGCCAATCAAGAGAAATCAGAATATCTTGCTCTGACATTTGGGTGTGAAGCAAAAACAACACCTTTATATTTTAAACTACACTGTTTCTGAAAGTGAGAGGTTGAGAGGCGGAAAGGTTGAAAGTTCTGGCTTCATCCAGGCACATAAGAAGGGGACACAGCACTCGGCCCACAGATAAATTCAAATCAGATTTGCTAAGCTGGTAGTTCTGTCTGAAACCCTCTTAAGTAGAATCTGTTGATCAAGCCAAAGTGTATCCTGTAGTTCGTTTTGCATACAAACATCCTCTAAAGTCTGTGGTTGAGAATATTTTATTTCCTTAAAACCCATGCCAATTTTAAGATTGTCAATTTATTTTCAGATTGCAGAGTTGGGATGGTATTTGAGTATGCAGGAGGATATATTGCTCAATTGTCATTTAACCATAGATTAAATGTCTGCATAAAAAAGGAATGCATTTTACAATTTTCAAATTGATGAAAGTTTTATGGGGAGAGGTAATGAGAATAAGGATGTATTTTATGCAGGAGGAAATGCTGTCTGGCACTGAGAACCATAGACAAGGATTTAAGAGTCTAGGATTGAATTGGTGGCATCACAAAAGATGCCTTCAGGCATGGATGCTCCAAGGTAGGTCAAAAGAGCATCCACTGAATCATAAAGGCTCACTGCTTCCTTTGTAACCTCAAAGACTTTGGGGCTCCCAGGTGTAAGGAGAAGGCAGGATCATCTCAGATCTGGCCATGTGAAGTTGGGCCCAGAACTGAAAGGAGTATAACATAGAGCAGAGATGGCATAACATGGTGGTCAGAGGCATGGATCCTCCAACCAGATTGCCTGCATTTGAATCCACTTTCTAGCTGTGTGACCTTGGGCAGGTTACTTAACTGCCTATGCCTCAGTTTCTAAGCTATCCAATGAAAATAAAAATAGTCCTTACCTCGTAAGGCTGTGACGACGATTAGTGAGTAACATTTGTATAATGCTGAGATCAATCCCTGATGTAAATGTAGGCACTTTGTGTTCATTAAATAAATGAGTGAAGAATGAAGCAAAGTGGTCGAGGCATATATTCTCTAGATTCATATTGCTCAGTTTCAAATAGCTCTGCCACTCTACTGGGTAAGTTATTAGTCTCGCCGAAGAGTGGGTTACTCATTCTCATATCTCCCATTGTCTGAGTGATCTTGGGCAAGATCCTAGCCTATCTGAAGTTTGGTTTATTCATATAGCAGCAGACTTCCTAAGGTTGATGTATATTAGTTATCTCCCCTATACTAGTCTTGTCAACAGATTCGATAACTGTGTCTTCAACTCACTGAAAAATAGTAACCAAGAAAGGGCCAAGGAAAGGAATGGAAACAAAAGACCCTGTGGTGTTACACGAGCGGTATTCTTCCAGGTTGGCGTCCATGCATTCATCAACCCTCTCTGGGCATAGGTGTTCATCAATTACGACTCCACTTCAGGGTGCTGTCATGCAGCCCATATTTGGCTATTTAGTTCACAAAAATAATCGCTTCTTACTGTGTGTTTTCTAACATATACTACGTGATGATAACACCTTACATCTAGATAGCACAGTACTATTTTGCAAAGCCTTTCACATCCAGTATTTTATTTAACTAGACATATTGTAAGAAAGTCATTTGTCTTTGAAGAAGCAGCTTTGAAGAAATTTCCAAATTTAATTTAAAAACATACTTTCACTGCTAACCGAAGTTATCATTGAAAACAGTATTTCCATCAGTGATTCCTTTTAGGTGAGAGACTGTAGGCAATGTGTCTCTGGATGTTTGCTGCAGAGGGCAAAGCCACCCCAACATTAAAATAGTTCTTTGTGTTCTCTCCTTGCCTCTTCTCTCTGCTTCTATCCCAAGCCCATGTTGCCTATTATTTTGAAAACATCTCAATTTAAATTGAAAGTAAATTCTGTGTTTTCACTTGTTCAAAATCTCTACACATTTACCATGAGAGTAGCTTCACCTGTGACTACCTTTCCTTGAGCCCAGGACCCCAAGATACTGTGCCTGCTGCCTTGTCCACACTTAGTTTGTAGAGCCTGAACATTAATGTTCCCCCAGCATCCCTAAATCCTGTTCTGCCTCTGATCTCCTGGCCCAATGCTTACTTAATTATTTATGACTTGGACTTCTTTTTTATTTCATTAAATGAGTAAATATATAGCTCACCCACTTTCCAAAAGCATCTGAGGTGACTCAAAAACACATGAGCAATTGGGGAGTTCCTTAAGGAACAACATAGGTGGGCTTCCCAGGTCTTACTCTTGCTGTCCCCCAGCTTCTTCTGTCTTACTTCTCACTCACACGCTGCACATGGAAATCAGTCACTTCACTTGGATAAATATGGTCTTAATCTCACGCTGTGAAGTGAATGCAAACTTTGTGGGCCACAGAATCTTCTCAAGACCCATTTTCTCTACTCTCCCCAGCCTGGAATCCTCCATTTCAGATAAACAGGCCCCTGGAGGCTCCATGTGCCTGTTCTCCCTCTCCTGCCTTCATACCTGTCCTTAGAAGTTTATTTATTTAACAAACATTTACATCAAGTTCTTAGTCTGTGCAGTCCTTGTTCAAAGCGCCTTATATAGATTAGCCCATTTAATGCTCATAACAACACTCATGGGTAGAATTATTATCTATCTTACAAATGAGAAAACTAAAAGAGAGAGAAGTTAAGGGGCTCACACAAAAATTTCAAGCCCGAGTGGCACAGCCAGGATGGGACTGGGGCAACAGGGTCTAGAATCTGTGCTTAACTGGACTCTGCCTCCACTCGACTCTGTGTGATGCGTTTTGATCTGCCTGAAGCCCCCTTGAGCTCCTACGAGGTCAGAGCACATGCTACTCTTATATCCCAAGCATCTCGAAAGTAGTTGTGCTCCTCCAACATAGGCTCCAGTAGCTGGTGACCTACTAGCATGAAAAAAGAATAATAATAATAACTCGAATTCATTGAGAGTGAGTTTCATGGACCCTAGTGTTGCTGTATTCTGTGAAGAATGTAATTTTTACATTAATACTTATGAACAATGTCTGAATTTAGAGATGTGAATCCATTGTTTAGATTTGAATAAAACCGAAATAAAACTACATGCTAGACTTATAACAAAAAAAATGTTTTCCCGAGTTTTTTTTTTTTTTCTCATAGAGAAAAGGCACAACCTATGTAGGAAAATACAGAGGAAGACAACTTTCCAAGAAATGACAGTGCCCAGGTCTACTTAGTAACCATGTTTTTCTCTTGCACTAACCTATAATGTTAAAACTCAAGAAAGCATCCAACAATTATACAGACCTTCTGTTTCACCAGTCCAAGTATTTTCAGCTCTAGACTTTTGTATTGTTTTTATTATTTCATACTGCCTAATAAATTACCAGCAATGTACTGGCTTAAAATATTTATAATCTGGAGCACCACATGATCAGTGAAGGATGGCAAATTTCTGTCAAAATAAATCGCCCCCATCGATTTTGCATGAAACCAGGCCTTGCCTATTTGTATCTGGCTCTGAAAGAAAAAACAGGAAAAAATTTTAATCTTTCCCTATTTCTCTCTTCCCCTCCAATAACTCCACTGCCTGTCTCTCAAAGAAATCCTCCTTATCTCCACCACTATCACACACACACACACAAAAATGCATTGTGCCAGTTGAGAAGCAAATTTTCTCCAAATGAATAAGAACTGAATATTACAACAGTTTAGTTCACACTAAAAGAACGTAGCGTTAGTTTTCACTTCTCAAGGACTTAAAAAATTAAAAATTGAAGATTGGTGAAAGAAATCATGATATATTTTACCTTTACCATTTAAATATATTTTCTTAAACTTGGGAAAATATTTTTTGTTGACATTTTGGAGCATATGTTGGAGTTATAGTAAGTATTGTGTCATTTAATTTCTTCTTACCAGTAGATGAAATAAAAGATTTCTCATATATTTTATGCCAGTCCTTAAAAGATAAGATCAATAAGATGCAGCCAGTATCCAAGGCATGGTTGTCATTCAACAATGCATTTGTGAAGAGAGGGAAGGAGACACCGCAAACACTTAACTTTATAGACACTCTAAAATACAACATTAGTACATGATCAAGAAAGCACCACAAATAATTGAGTGAGGAACAGCTCATTCACTGTTGGGCAAACTGGCTATTTAGGAAGGGAAATTTCTTTGCCAATATCCCATATCAAAATGTACACATGTTTCCCAATTTACAATGGGGTTATATATCCCCATAAACTCATCATAAGTCGAAAATGCATTTAATACATCTAACCCACTGACTATGAGAGCTTAGCCTCACCCACCTTAAATGTGCTCAGAACATCTACATTGCCTATAATTGGGCAAAATCATCTAACACAAAGCCAATTTTTATAATAAAGTGTTGAATATCTCATGTAATTTATTGAATTTATTGAACACTGTGCAGAAAGCGAAAAACAGAGTTGTTGCATGGATACAGAATGATTGTAAATGTATCCATTGGTGACCCTCGTGATCACATGGCTGATTGGGAGCTGCAGCTCATCACCACTGCCCTGCATCTCAAGCCAGTATATTACCATATTTCGATAGCCTGGGAAAAGATCAAAATTCAAAATTTTATGTGTGGTTTCTACTAAATGTAAATGACTTTCATGCCACCATAGTCAAAAAATTGTAACTTGAACCATTGTAAGTTGGAGACCATCTGTATTTAGAAATACACATTTAAAAAATTAAATGTAAAAAATGTTAAGAATATATAAAATACCTTAAAAAATATAGAGTAAATATTTAATTCCTAAATAGGCAAGAATTTCTAAGCAACAGAAACAAGTCATAAATCATTTTTAATTTTCAAATATCTAAAACTAGCATTAGCATATTAAAAATAATATATTGGGGAAATATTTCACAAAATTCTAGTATACAAAATGTTACATGTAGAGTTTTGGGAAAGTTTTTCTGTAGTAAGAAAAATAATAAAGCATTATTAGAATAATGAGTAAAGAACATGAATAAATAATTCATAAAAAAACAAATACAAATGACCAATTAACACAAAAGAAAATATTTCCTCCTCACTCATAATAAATAAAAAATATGTTTTCAACTGTCTTATTAAAGGATTTTATTAAAAAATTCAATTGTAAGGACTATGTGGGGAGAAAAGTGATCTCAGAGACCGTGCCATGTGTATAAATTGATGTAATCTTTTCTTGAAAGCAATTTGGCAGTAGAGATCAAGGACTTTGAAAAAAATTAAACATTTTAGCCCAATAATCCTCCTTAGAGGAATCTAGCTAAAGGCATTAAAAGGCATTTATAGACCAGATTATTTGATGTAAGAGTACTTGGTAACAAATTTTCTGACAATAAAGAAATAGTTTTAGGAGTTGGTATATCCATGATAAAATATTATGCAATTATTTTTAAATTCATAATTTAAAGGAGCATTTCATGACTTGAGGTAATGCTTTCAATATGTAAATGAACCAAACTAGCAAGATACTACACTGTACATAAAACAATCTCAATTTTATATAAAAAATAAATACGTATTAAGGCATTAAAAAGCCTAGTATTTTTTTAAAGATTTTATTTATTTATTTGAGAGAGAGCACGAGTTGGGGGAGGGAGGGAGAGGGACAAGCAGACTTCCCACTGAACAGGGAGCCTGAGGTGGGGCTTGATCCCAGGACCCTGGGATCATGACCTGAGCCAAAGGCAGACACAACTGACTGAACCACCCAGGTACCTGGCCCGTATTTTAATAGAGATTGCCCTTTGGTGATTAGATTATAATCGCAAATGTTACTCTTACTATCAGGAAAAAATAAGATCTTACTTATATATTTATTGATATAAATATACTTAAAGTAAGAAGACTAGCTTTCTGGGATGATTTGGAAAACTTAAGTCAGACTCTAACATAAGCAAAGTACATGACTAAAAATTTGCCAGAAACAGGTTTCCAAAATGATCTCTCCCAGTCCTCTTATTGATCTGCAATTATTGTTGGGAGACAAATATCCATGACTCTCTCATGTTTTAGCAAGTCTTTATTTTTAACAACCTTCCTTAGTATGTTTGTCTAGTGAACAGCTGTGGAATACATAGTGTCTCCATCCAGAGCAAACAGCAGACATGCTTACTGCCCATTTTCAAAGGTTTGAGGTCACTATGTTCTAGATTCCGCTCCTGTAACACAACCCACCATATGTGCAAGTGTCACCTGGCCCTCTTCCCACCACTCTGTGAGAATTGCGACCAGTATCTGGCTACTAATATCACTGTGAGTAATAAAAGGTCCTTTGTCTCTGACCCAGGTGTATCAAATCTTCTGCCAGCATCCATGAAACTGGCAGGCTAACATGTTAGTTTGCAAGTAGGGTAACGTCTCAGACTCTTCACAGATCTTCACAATTATCTCATTAAAAATGTATTTCTTTGGTTTTAAAAGTTTTCTATTAAAATGAGCATACATTAATAAAGATAGTACTTATACTTTATTCATCATTTATAACTTAATAATATGACAGGATTTATAAGATTCTTTGTTACAAACAAGGTTCAGGCAGAGGAGAATATGATAAGAATATATCGTGCATCCTTAATGGTTGAGCTCAGTAGATAATGGTGCATACGAAACAGGAGAAGCAGACTCTTCTGAAAGGGAAGTAAGGAGAAGCAGACAACCAGTGAATAGGGTGACCATGTAATTTATTGTCACTTTGGAGTATGAAAGGGGTGTTACTGAATAATAGAAGAGGGTATTAGATTTACAGCATATAATCAATTACAAAATCACTGTGAAAAGGGTGTTCAGGCTACTCCATACCCCACACCTACTTTCCCACACCTAGAGGTACTGTACCCTGACCCAAAAGAGCATTTCCAACAGTGCAACAGCACAATGTCAAGTTCAGTAACACTGATTGATTGACAAATGTGGGAATTTCAGGCGACATACCACAGAGACTGGACAGATTGTTTTTTTATAGTCTTTGACAGGATATTTTTGCACTGGTCACAGTTTGGATTTTTTTAAAAAGGAGGACACAATGTGTTTTTGAGTAAAAGATTCCTCCCAGTGGAGAAATTCATAAGAAAAAATAACAGGGTCGACTTGAAAGCAAATCCAGTTCCATTTTTGTTTTCCAAGATTCAACGCTCTCTGCAGCACACTGCCCCACCTAGAGAGCTGTATGGGCCACGCCCATGATGATTTCCAACTCAGCATTAACCAAGATTGATGGTAGACATGATTCCCATGAAATGCTCTTGCAGTTTGCCTTCCTAACCTATGGATTGTTTTCAGTTAAATTGTTGTCTAAGAGAGAAAAAAAATCAATAAATGGATTGAGCTTTTTATTAAAAACTCTCCAAGAAATAAGAATCAAATGATGAAAGAGTTAAAGAGAAATAAAGTAGCTGATTCAAATGCTTGTATCATAGAGAAGAGTCATAGCATTGTGAAGTGGTGACAAGTGGATAAAAAGGGAGCAAAACACTTGAAGACTGAAAATTTCAATTCTTGAAAATTCCACAGGCTTTTCCCCTTTCTGTAATCTTCAAATAAGGGAAACTTGGGACCACAGCTTCTAAGAGAATTCTGCACTTCAGAAAAACTAATAAGTAAAATCAAATTTAATCTTGATGAAAATGACCTCTTTTTAGATAGAAAAATCGTTAGCTTGTGGGACCAGAGGAGTCTATTAAACATGTGGAAAACATCCTTGTGTTTAGTTAATACTGTTTTAACTGTAGTCTCTAGCTGCATAACCTTGGATAAAGCCAGTTATGATGCTGGATTTCCCTAACCCACACTAAAACTAGCTAGCTTTATTTTCTCTCATCTCTGCTTGAAAGGAAAAAAAAAAAGTAAAAGAAAATAGGAAAAGCTCCTGGATTCTTACATGGTGTGTGAATCCACTTAACACAATTATAATGCCCAATTAATCTTAGCAACATGACTGATGAATCATTTCTCCAGGTGTCTCTTCAAAAGAGAGTAAATTGAGTTCCAACATTTGACTATTGTTTTAAACCAACTATAATCATGCCAGATTAATCAGGAAACTAATAACTGAACTCAAATCCATATTCAAAAATACTCTCTCCCCAGGTACCAACATAACAGCACACTCACTACCCTGGATACCAATTTTTCCAGGTAATACAAGGAACAATAACTGAATTCTATCATTTGCTTCCTCTTTTTAATCTTGATTTGATGGTATCTCCTGCCATCTACTGATAGATAAAAATAGATCAAAACAACTTTTCTGAATCATTTTGCCATCATACAATAGATAATGAATTGTCTTTTTTTTTTTTTTTTTTGGCTTCAATGTGAAAAATCACCTGATCTAAACATCAAGATTTTTATATCCAGAAACAAGAATAGGTTTGTTTCTAGTGGAAAACCTTTGATTGCATTCACATTTTACATTTAAAACAATTATCATATAAGAAAAAACATCACTGGCTTTGGAGTCACAGACTCTGGGTTCTTGTGCTAGTTCATCCTAAGGCACAGATCTTGTTCTCTTCAGCTTAGGTTCCTTATTCTAAAATAAAATGTTGGTGGTGGGGGGCACTTCTTCCCAACTTCAAGATGCTCTAAGTCTTACGGGGCATTTGAGTTCTTGATAAATACAGCTCCGAACCACAGGTCACCCACAGTTTTACAGATGGCTCAATTAAAAACCCCAGATTGCTACCTCCCTGTCATGGTCACAGAGTCCCTCAGCCACACTACGGAAGACTTGCTCCCACTTTGTCTATTGCATCCAAACACTGCACTTCCAGCCTGCCCCCAGCACGTGGCATCTTCAGGAGCTGTCCGCTGTGCCTCCTTATGCTGACACAGCATCTTCTCTATGAAAAACTCCTCTGCATTCACTCAAAGTCAGCATGGGAATCGCGATTAAGCTATTGAATTTAAATGACTTTGCCACCTACTCTGCAGCTGACTCCAACTCCCAATTGGACGACAGATAGATTTGATTCTTTTTCTAACCTTTGAAGAACAGTCAGTCTGATGACTCCTTGCTTATCTGAGTTCACTCATCTGGTAATTTGAAATGTCTAAGACACAGCTGAGATACAAAGATGGACCAAAAAAGTCCTCTGAGAAACGTCTTTAAAGGTCTCCAAGAAACTAAATGCACGTCACCAAACTCATTTCACTAAAATTAATGCACTTGACTTAAGTGCATATATCATCAAGATTTCTAAGCTTATCCATGCTGAATTTGTAGTCATTGCCATTTACAAGCAGCAAAATAGACATGGGGAGAATGTCTACCAGAGGCAGAATGGCAGACACGAGAAGTGACAGGCAAGCATCTGACAGCAAACAGAAAAAAATGAAAATGATACATTATCTTAACCAAATCTTTTAAGGAAGCAAAAAGTGTATAAATCATTTTGGAAAGATTCTCCTTAAAATTTGTTAAAATAAAAAATGATCAGAAGCCCTAAAGGTATAAGTCTTAAATAAGAAAAATTCACCATGTAGATTTCTGCATTTCTAAATGATTTTTTAAAAGATGAAGTATTCCTATAGAATTAAAACAAGGGAGCTGACACAGTTGGGTTTTTCCGTGGCCAAGTTCTTTTATTCAGACTTAATTTCTCAGTGAATTTTCCCAGCTGGCTCCCTTAAGCCACACCCCGGCTCCTAGATTCTTAAGGGCATAGTGTATGCAGCGTCAACATTTCTTGATAATTAAGATTCTTCCCTATTGACATCAGTGGTCAAACCGTGATGCCCTCAGGCTGGCAGAGTTGTAGGATTGCGTGGCCCTCCACAAAATGGTCTTTGGCCGGAGCACTGTTGCAGTACATCTTCCCGTTTTGCTCTTGACTGTCAGATCAAGTCCAAGTTTGTTAAATGACTGGGAAACACAATTTAGAAGGTGGCCTTCTTCCCTCAGGGACCTCTTCTATAACAAGTATTTTTCCAAATCCTCAGCAAGACCTCCCTCCCCTTCTCTACCATGCTCATTCTAGCAGGCTCTGGGTTAACCCCACCTGAGTTTGAATAGTCATGCAAGGCAGACCAGGCAAGTCTCTCATCACTCTTGACTTTAGTTTCCACCATTAGTACTGTCATGTGAAGCAAAGTGTGTCAAAAAACAATAATGTGTAACAGATTGCAAGAAAAAAAGATGAATATGCTTTTGCCTCCCTCGGATTTGCCCTTTTACTGTCATGCACTGGGGTGTGAAGAAGCACAGCTTGGGAGGAATTTGACCTACTCTGTAAAGGTCATAAAAGTTTCCAACTGAAAGTGATGACTCATGTTCCATACATCCTGATATTTCAGAGTGTTCAGGAAAAATGCAATCTAGTCCAACACACCCTTTCTTTCCATCATTGTCTTGCCAACTCACTGTACTTGTGAATTTCACTACAAGGGAAGTTCAACAGCCAAGGTGAGGGAAATTGCTTAATGCGAACAAAAGTTCAAAAGCAGGGCAAGAGCAGTGAGGCCTCTCTGTGCTTTGTGTTTATGAACGAGACAGGTTTCATCCAAACACACAGATCTTTCCCATACAAATATGCGGCTCAGTGTTTTGGCATCTTTCAAAGCAGTTTTAGAAGCTGCCTTTCCTCCCCAGTTCTGTACACACACATATGCACGCACACACAAACACCAGCTTTGAAATCGGCTGGTATTGTCTCAGAACTTGAAACACATCCAGCATTTGACCTTAACTTTCCAGCACTTCAGGAAGCAGGAATTCTCACACCCTAAGGCCTCTGGTTAAGTGAGCCCATGGAAATCTCTCCCCCAGAAATACTTAATTGTACACACTGCATATTTATCATTTTCTCTTCTCATTGAAAACATACAAGGTCACACTCCAAATCTTGATATAAATTTCTCATTTAACGACCAAGCAATATGGCTACATAATAAACATACGCAACTTGTGAGATCAACTTGCCATCTGCATGTGGATGTAGGCAAAAGGAACTAAAAGACTTTCCCTTCACAGTGCACTGTAGTGAAACAATCAGCTCCAACTGTTCTCAGTCCTTGGACCCTAGTTCTCAACATTCAAATTCCCAGGACAGAGTCTGCTTGGCCAACTGTGGGTCAGTCCCCGCCCCTTTGCCTGGAGAAGCAAACGATCTTTGATTGAAGGAAACACCAAGATTACGTGCAGTGGGGAGGTGGAAAATCAGAGGAAATGGGAGTGAATACTCAATGGGCAAAATGCACAGGTTAGCTCTCCAAGCGGGGAAGTCACAAGACAACAAAGCTCAGTTAAAATCTTCGGAGGTTGTGCGGGCTATAATGAGGATACTTAGCTGATATTATGTTTTCCTTAATATAGGATTATGTACTCCAAAAAAGAAAATAACTCAAAAAAAAAAAAAAAAAAAAAAAAGGATGTAAAACCAAGTTTATTAAAGCCATGGAATGGCTTAGTTGGCTTAATTATCTTATCCTATTAAGGGATATAGGAAGAAAAACAAGAAGCCTTTCAAGCCTTTATCAATCCTCTGTCAAAATGAAAATTGAACAAGAAACTTTTAATTCTGAATACTACAGAATGTTTGAATTGGAAGGAATCTTCATAGGTCCGACCTAACCACATATTCAGTGCAGAAATCCTCTTCACCAGCTCGTGTAGCTCTCGCTTGCACATATATATTCCATCCCTGTACAACTCTAATAAGCAGAATGGTCTTCCTTATATAGAACAACAATCTATTTACCAATGAAGCCCACATATCGACTCTAGTTCTGCCAACTGGAACTACATGGAAAAGAAAAAATGATTTGCCTTTCAAACATCTGAATCATGCCCACTACCCCTCCACCCCTGCCAAATAAATAAATAAACAATTGCTCCATCCAGGCTGAACACCTCCAGTTCTTTCAACGGCTCCTCATAGCACTTTGCTGACCTCACCACTCTTGGAGGGCTCTTCTGTGCAGTTCCTGGTGATGTACACATATTAATGTAATTATTTTTTTTTCTCCTACCTTGTTCCAAAAAATATTTCTGGTGGCTGAGTTCCAGTGTCAATACCCCTTTAAAAAATATGGTGCCCAAAATGAAACACAATACTCCAGAGTCAGAAAGCAAATGTGCTCCGTTCAGCACACTTCCCAGATAGGCTACCATATGTCACTGAGTGTTTCAGGATCTGCTGTCATTGAGGAGGAGGAAGTACAAGACTGCAGGGGAGTTAAGACAGAGTCCTGGGTTGTGTTCCAGTATCATTCAGTGTGAAATATACCCTATATAAGGAAAACAACAGATGTAATGTGCTGCTTGTCATATGAAACTCTTCCAACATGGGAATATTTTATCACAGTCACAATCTAATGTTGCCTCACACCCCCTAGGGGAAATTCCCCTGGGATGTGTTAGAAGAGGAAACTGCCTTGAAAGATATTTTTCAGGCGCATTAGAGCTGACAGAAATCAGTTCTGATGTCAGGACTAGGGATGTAAAGGAGCTAACCAGGAATATAGCCCAGGTGCTCTCAATGAGCCATCACAGCCTATATCGAAAACCGCCTTCTGGATATTCCTGGCGCTGAGGATTTTGACAATCTCTAATATGGGGGTAAGAAGGGGAAATGAGGCTTTGGAAGGTGGGAGGTTGTAACTGAAGGCAGATTTTGTTAATGGGTTATCAAAAGCACATTTCACAAGTTCAACACATTCCCCATGCCTGCTAGAACAAACAACATATAGGAGCTGCCTTTGATTTGCAGTCAATTGTAAACTGTCTCTATGTGATTTTACAACTGTTTAAGCTAATTCAGAGATTTAAAAATCCAGTCCCAGGAGCATCTTTGTGCATTTATGAAGCATCTGAGAAATTACTCATTCTGGAGCCAGAGGATACCCTACATTTTTCCAACTGTCAACTCACATTTGCTCTATTCCCTAAGACACACACACACACACACACACACACACACACACACACACTCCATGCTGATCCATGTCCTGTGTGTATTAATGGTCTTCTTTTAATCCAAGCATAATTATTGACTTTCCAAATCTCCAAATCTCCTAAGCAATGACAATTCTCTGTGCTTTATCTAAAGCCTGCTCCTAAACTTGTTTTTACCACTGAAAATAGTAAAATAGTAGTTACAAGTTTTGGAAATGTAACAACGAACCATGTTTTATTTAGCTGTTCTGAACTCTGTAGTATCAACAGAGAAAGAACGAAAACCTTCGTGGTGGCTCAGGCTAGGCTGGCAACACGCTGCTTATGCAAGCCTGAGTGGGGATTATAGGACCGATGGCACAACCCTGCTCAAGACGAAAGCTGTGTCACACTGGTGTTCTGGAGAAGCACGGAAAGGTATCCTGCACACATATTTCAAGAGGAGTCTGCCAAAGCCCATCCTGTTTGAAAAGTCAGCCTGTGATATAACTGTCACTTTGTTGGGAGGTACACCATTTCCTACCCACCACGAACCGCTGCACCCCAAAGGCAAAAGGCACACATATCTGTAAGACGCAAGCAAGTGTAGACATCCACCTGCATTTTTATATAAATATGTTAACTGGAAAATAAGCCCCATGAGGACCCGGATTTTTTATTTATTTATTTATTTATTTATTTATTTATTTATTTATTGTCTGTCTTGTTGACTGATTTATCCCAAACACCTGGCACATATTTGTTGAATAAATGATATGAGTAAGAATGACTCTTCTAAGTTCAAGTCTGAAAAAATACAGTTCCTGGACCCTGTACTCTGCTCATAAATATTAAGAAGTAAATTGTCTCATGCTGGCAAATACCAGCATTTGGACTAATGTGGGGATAGGCATCAAATGAGGAGCCTTGGTAGAAGAAGATAATATCTGGATCCATGTAGATATTTTTAAAAATTGTTTTCATGTTTTAGTAACCAAGAAATCATTCTTCACGTCTTTCTATATTATACAAAAGGAATTTACAAAGAAAAGACTAGCAGTCCTCATGATCAGGTGATCTCTTATTCTGTAAGAATTTAGCATCTTGGGGCCCCTGGGTGGGGGTTTCAACTCTTGGTTTTCCAACTCTTGGTTTCAGCTCAGGTCATGATACCAGGGTCCTGGGATCGAGCCCCACATCAGGCTCCATGCTCAGCAGGGATGCTCAATGTCCTCTCTCTTCCTCTGCCTCTCCTCCCCCATCCCCACTCACTTGCTCCTTCTCTCTCTCAAATAAATAAAAAAAATCTTAAAAAAAAAATAATTTAACATCTTAATAACTCTTCTAACTCAAGGTATTACAAGGTGTTGAAACAAAGAATAGGGCAGCAAATTGAGCCCTGATGTCAGCTAGAATCTCTGCTGAAGAGAGTGTGGCCAAAAAGAGAGTCCGACAGGAAACAAGGACCCAGGATACTGAGGACCAAGTGCAGACAGGGACGTGAGACTGACAATGAAGGATGAAGGTATGGCCACCGGACAGCAGTGAAACAGAGGGCCTGCAGGTGGGTGGTGGGCAAGGTGCAGAGCCCAGAGGAAGAGGCCACCAGCTCTCCATTGCCTACCTTGAAGGATGGAGAAGGGGAGTGGTTCCTTGGCAGATGTGCTTGCTTGTCACTACAGTTCTCCTAATTGTTCTCTGTTCCTACATACTCTTGGCTGTTGAACAAATAGCAGCTCTGGTAGGTGGACCGGCTGTCTTCATCAAGATCCTACCAGCACAAATTAGCATTGGTTTGCTAGTCACATAACATTAGCAACATTATTTCTAATAGATACATTAATAACGATAATCCTAAAAACCATAAGCTATCCATAACGTCCTTATAAATAAGTGACATTTTTTTCCTCTAGGAACTTCCAAAACCTGATTTGCTGTTTGTACATAAATAAGAACTACAGGTTACATAACACTCATGCTTACTGCAGCCAGGACCAGAGCCAGAAAATCCATGCTAATCCATGTCCTATACACGTAGAGTCTACTAAATTCCTACAGAGTTTGTTTTGATGGTTTCACAAAAATTCTATAATTATGCCAATTTGAAAATGAGAGAAATGAGAAAAATATTTACTGTAGGATTTTGTTATTGTATTTTTTTCCAGTCAGGCACAGAGGACAAAGATTTAGAGCCACGAGTCAAATGTTGCTTATCCTTTAAATGTAGTAATTTTAATGACCAGCATCTTTAGAATTAATAACAATCATTCTTAGACTGCCCAGCCCTGAGGAGCAAGCCAGAATATGTGTGGAGGGGGGAAAAAATCAAGTACATTGGAATCAACATTATCTGTATTTTAAGTGTTAAAAACAAGTAAAATAAAATAAAATAAAATAGTGTTAAAAGCAGCTCTGAGGCCCAGAGTTCTATCAGAGTCAGGATAACATGGAAAGATTCTTACATATGTGGGGTCATCAGGAGGAAGGGAGCAGAGCCAAGTCCTGTCATCCAATACATGTTTCTAAGGGGCAGGTCACAGCCCTCGGGACTGACTTCTCAGATCTTTCCCAGGAAAATCTAATGTCCCTAACAAAATCTGCACACGTGGGAACTCAGGAGTCACTCCCAAATGAGATTACATAGAAACATCTTTGTTTCTAAGTCATTATTTCATCCCACACAGCGATGGAAACGTAGCCTCCAATAAAAAATAACAAAAATTTGGATTTAATGAATATAGCTTTCTACTTCCTAAAACTTTACCGCATTAGATGTATATAAAACTGAAAATAAAGCTTCAATTCAACCAAAGTCATTATCTGCCGTTTAGACTTCTGTTCTGTGACAGCCATAGAGGAGATACTGGGGACGAAGATCATGATTGTGCCAATATCCTCTTTAGGGATATGAACGCTGGGGAAGGAGCCGCACAAAAGGCCATCTCTGTAGAGCCATGGGGAGAGCAGAGACTGGGAGTCAGGAGGAATTACTCGGGCCCTGGCTCCCAGCTAACGGGTTGTGTGATATCAGGCAAGACATGTACTGGGTTTTGTCTATTTCCTCACCTGTGAAATGAGGGGCCCAGATGCTGATGACGATGGTGACAATAATAATCAAGGTGACAGGAATAATAGCCAACAAGGAAAGCTTATTAGCTACAATTTAATTTAATCTTCTCGACATCCCTATGATTTAAATATAATAATTATTATCTACATTTACATTGGAGGAATGCGAGGCTCAGAGAGAGGTTTAATAATTTGCTTAGCTGCATGGAAAGCAGAAGTGAATTTGCTACGAAATTAATGAACTATAAGCTTCAGAGCCCCTTATTCGCACAGGCCCCTTCCAAGACTCTGTGTCTAATTTTGTATTTTGTCTTAAAGAGGGCTTCTAAAATTATATGTGTAAGTTTCAGGTTCCACAAAAATTGGATTTGCCCCTGATGCGGGCAAGAGGTAGAGTCGGAATTCAAAGGTAGGTGACCCAAATCTGAAACCTGAGATCTTACTCACTCTGCTGAGCTGGCTCCCTTTGTTTCCTGTAACTTCTTAGGCTGCCTGCTATGGACAGAATTCTGTCCCTCTTCCCCCCCACCTTACCTCTGAAAATTCATATGTTGAAGCCATAACCACCCACCATGTGACAGTACTTGGCGATGGGGCCATTAGGGAGGTAATTGGATTAAATGAGGTCATAAGGGCAGGGCTCTCACTCGATTGGCTTGGTGTCCTTAGAAGAAGATGAAGAGAGGACGTTCCTGGTCCTCTTTCCCCAAGTGCACACTCTGAGGAAGGGCCACATGAAGACACAGCAAGAAGGTGGCAGTCTGCAAATCAAGAAGAAAGCTCTCACCAGAAACAGAATTTGCTGGCACCTTGATCTTGGGCTTCTAGCCTCCAGAACGATGAGAAAATAAATGTCTGTTGTTTAAACCCCCCAGTCTGGTATTTTCTTAGGGCGTCTGGAGCAGCCTAATACTCTCCTCTGCCTGCCTTGTCCTTGTGCCTTATGGCTTGTGTAACAGGACTGCCCACATTTCCGTAATGTGGCCATTTCACAACATAATATCTTGGAGAAACACAGGACAACATTTTTCTGAGCGTGATTTTAAATCATTTCTCTTAGGAATGAAAATACTTTCTTTTTCTCTGATTTTGGGGAAGCAGTGCAGTATTAAACGTTGGACAACAGACAGCAAAAGTCCAAGTTCTAATCTCAGTTATTCCTGATTTGCTGATGATATGCGGGGCTTCAGGGTCCAAGCCATTCTAGCATCATTAGGTTTGATGATTTCATCTACATAGGATTGCTGGGCAGAATAATTCATCAAGATTATACTACGGAAACTTTGCTAATATAATACAGTACAGTAAACGCCATTTGATTTCCCCTTACGTTGTGTAATAGTCCCAAGCCCCTCAGTGAGGAAAATGAATTAAATGGAAAATCAAATCACATGATTGTCTTGAATTCAATATAGGATTCTAAACATATAGCCAATAGTTTATTTTCCCTTCTCAATGTCTTACTTGTTTTGTTGGCACTTATTTACTCATTCATTCACAAGTACATGTTAAATACCTACTAAGTGGGGCGCCTGGGTGGCTCAGTCGGTTAAGTGTTTGACTTTTGGTTTGGGCTCAGGTCATGATCTCAGGGTTGTGCAATCCAGCCCCGTATTGGGCTCCACGCTGGGCATGGAACCTGCTTAAGATTCTCGCTCTCCCTCTCCCTCTGTCCCTCCCCACCCCCACACTTGCATGCACACTCATGTTCTCTCCCTCTCAAAAACAAAACAAAACTACTAAGTGTCAGATGCTCTCCTAAGCCTTGAAACTACAGCAGTGTGGTAGGCAGAATTATAAACTGGCTTCCAGGATTCCCGTCCCTGGTGTACCTGCCCAGTATAATCCCCTCCCCTTGAGTGTGGGCAGCACATGGGAATATGATGAGATTTCACTCCTCTGATTAAGTCACATTATGTGGCAAAGGTGAAGAGATTTTGAAGATGTAATTAAGGTCCCTAGATCCATTGACTCCGAATTAACCCAAAGATTATCCTAGGTGGGCCTGACCTAATCAGGTGAGCTCATAAAAGAAGATCTAGAGTTCAGAGACTCTCCTGCTGACCTTGAAGAAATAAATTGCCATGTTGTGGGAAAGTCTCATGGCTAGAACTCTGGAAGCTAATAACATCTCACCAGATGACAGTCAGCAAAAAAAAGGGGGGGGACTTAAATCCCACAATCCCAAGGAACTGAATGAATTCTGCCAGCAACCTGAATAAGCTTGAAAGAGGACTCTGAGTCTCAGATGAACTTGCAGCTTGGCCAAGCCTCGTGAAGCCCTGAGCAGAGGATCCAGCTGGTCCACACACAGACTCTGGACCCACAGAAACCGAGATAATTAATAAATGTGTGTTATTTCAAGCTGCTAAATTTAAATAGGAAAATAATACAGTGAATAACATAGACAAGGTCCCTGCTCTCATGGAGCTTTAGATCTAAGGGGGGAGATGGGCAATAGGCAGCTCGCAAATAAACAGTATTATTTCAACTAGTGATAAGTGCAATGAAAACAAAACGCAGTGGGGTGGTAGAGGAGAGAGGCTGAGGACGAGACTCACAATAGGTAGAAACAGTCAGGGAAGTCTCCTCAAATGACGGGGGAAAAAGCCAGCCATGTGAGAATGAGCTGGAAGGACATTCCATGCAGAGACAGCAGCTAGGGAGAAGGCCCTTAGCCCTGCTGGCCATATCATTACAGAATTAACTCCAAGAGCCACAGGGAGACACTACTACACAAGCCCATTTATTCAACGGATGGTTAACTTAATATAAATGTATATCTGCCTTAAAAATATGCTTCGGGGGGCGCCTGGGTGGCTCAGTCGGTTGAGCACCTGCCCTCAGCTCAGGTCATGATCCCGGAGTCCTGGGATCAAGCCCCACATTGGGCTCCCTGCTCAGCGGGGCGTCAGCTTCTCCCTCTCCCCCCGCCCCCCCCCCATGCTCTTTCTCTCTCTCTCAAATAAATAAAATCTTAAAAATATATATGCTTTGGTAGAATGGGTACTATCAGACATTAATCCATTTAAGTGTCATTATCAGAAGTTCTAATTATAGTGGCCTTTTAAATTTGGCTCTTCTTTAACCTCTGCCAGGCAGAAATTTGCGTTTTAAGACACAGTACTTAGCACATAATGGAAATTCAAGAAAGGACAGTTATTGGAGTGAATTCAACTTTATTTAAAGTTTCATGTTTGTTTGATTCTTTGGGGAGACAATGTTGTTCCCTTATAGTAGAAAGATAAAGAGCTATTAAATTGTTTTATCTGAGACTCTGATGATTAAGTCAAAATCTTAATTAATATAGACACTATATTAAATGAATAAATACAAAATGGGGACACACTGGTAATTTTGGCTAGCTGGCTGGTATTTATCCATGTTCTATGTAATAGGGATGGTGTGATGTCATCAAATCCGTGAAACATTGACTACTATTATCAAATTTTATTTAAGTAATTATTATTATTATTATTATCATCATCATCATCACGATTTTTTAATGAGGAAATTGAGGCCTAGAAAGATTAAGTACTTTTGTCAGTATTCTACAACTAGTAAGTGAGAGGCTGGGACTTGAATCCAGATGACCGGCTCTAGAACCCAGCCGGTGCAGCACTAGCTGTACCATCATTGCAACAATGACTAAAATGCATTAAGTGCTTACCACACGCCAGGCCAAGCACATCCATATAGAAACTTAGTTACTCATCATAGCAACCCTACAAAGTAGATATACTTAGTGTTTCTCATTTAATAGCTGCATCTCAGAGGGTTAAGAAATTTGTCCAAGTTCACCTAACATCTCTGGGGCTCAGTCCCCACAGCCTAAAATGGGACATCAATAGTACCTGCCTATGATGGGAAAGGGCAGGGGGTGGGTCGGATGCCAGCCAGTCAGGCCTCACAGCCCCACTCGGACCACCTTACAACACCGCTGCCCCGGCACCAGCTATGGGCCAAAACGAGCGAATAATGACAAAACAGAGCTGGCAGACATACCTAGCCAAACTAATTATAGCTGGAAATTTTAATTTACTCTTCGTCACTCATTTCTTTAATTAGTGTGAGTTGCCTTTTTTCCTTTCCTCCGGACACTCTTCTATCCCTTGGTCCGTGTTTTAGGGCTGGAGTAAGGTACCCCTCCTGTCCTCCCCAAAGCTTGAATTTGAGTAGTAACAGCAATGTCATGCTGTGCAGTGGAGGTGAGTAGAAGCTGTTAAAACAGACGTGAACTGTGAGTCTGCCGCATAACCCACCGTAAGATGTACTTTGTGAATGTGGGGCTAATAAGACCAGGGGACTTTCCGTGTTGTGACAAGAAGACCAACGTGACCTCTCAATCCAAGAAAAATAGAGACTCTTTCTCAATCTCAGCAAGGTGGTAAGAGAATATCCTGAGGACAAGGATATAACTAATATGAAGAAAGTTCCTATTTAATCAATTGTATTGTAACATTTGTGGGCAACATATGTGCAACGGGAGGGATGTGATCTGAGTGGAATCTGGAAAAGGAGATCCAGAAAGGAAACACCTGTCAGTGTTGATTCAGCTTCGTCCCGGACGAGAGGGCTCTGAGTCTAGAGCAGTGTTTTTCAAATTGTGGGCTGTAAAATTAAATTGTTGAATATCAACTGACATTTTAATCAAGATAGAATAGACCCGAGTGTATTGCATGAGGTAAAGTTAATTATTGCTTTGTGAAACTTTTATTTCTATTGTAAATATTTATATATACATATTTATGTAGGTGTGAGTTGCATGTAATAATGTGTTTCTCTCTGTGCATCTTGATCAAAAGTTTAAAAAGCCACTGGTGTACAGATCTTATTTCAGTTTTCTGAACCAATCTGTCTCAGATTTTGGGATTTCATGGACCATAAATCACCCTCCAAAAAAGGAAAAATAGGGAACCATCAGAGGGTTGCCAATATTTTCCTTTGCCTAATTGAAAAAATATATATACACATATATATAAAGATAGCATTATAATTCCCTAAAATCAACTTTTAAAATTTTTATTTTATTTTATTTTATTTTATTTTATTTTATTTTATTTTTTAGAGAGGGGTAAGAGAGAAGGGGCAGAGGGAGAGAGAGAACCTTAAGCAGGCTCCATGCCCAGTGCAGAGCCCGATCTGGGGCTCAATCTCACAACCCTGAGATCATGACCTGAGCCAAAATCAAGAGTCAAATGCTTAACCTATTGAGAAACCTAGGCACCCCTAAAATCAAAATTTTTGACATTAAAAACAACTAGGGCATAACCACAGAATAAAGTACATTCTTTTAAGTTAAATATATTTGGTTTTTGGTAGATCAATTACACTTCCTCTGTTTTCTCCATTTTACTACAGATTTGTGAAAACACCCTCCTGATCAGTCATTGGAGGGCAGACAGAAATATGCTTGAAATGTGAAAAGGCAGTACAGATGTTAATCTTACCTCAATAAGATATTTGTTTGGGATACCTATCTCCCTTTGCTATGTTTCAGCATCACTGAGCTAACATCTGTTATGGAATTTTGTACCTGAAGGGGTGCTACGTCCACAACTGTGAGCCAGGATAAAGGAAATGACCGAGGGAGCTCTCTCTTTAGTCATTAAGACACATGCCTCGTAAATCACTGTCTTGTGCATTTGAATGACATGAGTCCATTTCCCCCACGACTTATCATCTAAGACTGAGCGGATAAAACTCAATTTCTGGACCTAGGAACTGGAGAAGTGGATATTTTAGACCACATGACTCCGGTGGGCAGAGTGGAAGCTCAGCTCACGACAGGTCCTACCATTTTCATACCACTGTGATAAGCTCCCACAGCTGCCCCCCAGCTGGCTGGGTTCCGGTGTCTCCCACATGTTCAGATGCTCTGAGGGAAAACCACCCAGTTGCTCTTTGTTCCCGGCTGATCTTCACCAACACAGCTTCCCCTTCCGGGATGCTTTTAAAACTTTTCATCTCGGCTTCTCCTTAGCCCTTGCCTGGATATGACCGCGTCCTTTCCTGACCAATAGCCAAGCTTGAGCAGACTCTGTGAGGAGCTCTCCTTACTATTTTGTTTTACTTCCCTCTTCCCAGTGTCTGTCAATGTTTTCGTGCCCAAGAAGAGTTTCCAGAAGCTCGTCAGTCACGCCCTTCGCTATGCCATGGCATATGACAGCCTGAAACAGCCAGCTGGCCTCCCTCTGTGATATCTCTTTTAGCAACAACTTTTTGGAGATAACAGTTTCAGATCTGATTGTAATAAAATTGCACAGTTTCTAGTAAACAGAAACCAAAGTGAGACAGCATTTGCTCAGACCCTACTGATTCGTAAAATTTCAAAAACTAAAAGTATATGGGACTCAGGTTGACCTCTGAACTGTTTACATAAGAGGGTGGGGGAGAGGTCATTAAACAAATGAGCAGCATGAACAAAATTTAAAGAGCTTGATTGGTCACTTTATTTTTAAACATGTTAACACATAAATTATACGCATATAGTCCTGATGAATCAGAATTTATCTATTCATTAAAAAGAAGAATCTAATAGCACTTAAACTTAGAAATGCTTTTCTAGCAATTAGTTCAACTTACCACACATACTTGACAATAATATAATTGCATTTTTTTTTTAAATCCTATAGTTCAGATTATATTTTTCTCTAATTTAGATTGGGCTTCCTTCCATTTAAACTAAATTAGTTCAATCTTATGTCGGAGAGATTTACACCAGTTTCCTCAACTGGCTTCATTACCCTCTCTGTGCCCTGATTCTTTTAAAGGTCAGTCCCTGAACTGGAAAAACTCCATCCTCCCGCATTTTCATTCCTCCCACACCCCGCCGAGGAGTCCAGCTAGCAGTGAGAGGTGGACCTGCCTAATCCCCAGAGCAGACTGTGCCTCTGAGTAGAGGCTGCAGTGAACTCTGGACACTAGTTTCAGGGTCTAAAAGGCAGACCAAATACACCTTTCATTGAAAGGGTCTCCAGCCACAGGGGAGTATCAGCTCTCATAATACCTGAAAACTCAAAAGCCCATCGTGCCTCCTCTGCGCTCCTACAGCTTTGTGATTCTGTTTTCTATTACAAGGCTTAACCCTGTCTTTCTTCCTTTGGAGAGCTTCCCCACATCTTTATCTTTGCACTCTTCCCAACTCTGCCCTCATGTCTTATTGAAAGGTCTTAAATGTAGGAAACCATTAATAAATGTCTACTGAATTGAATTAGACCCTCTAGTCAAACCCTGCATGTTCCACACGAGGAAACCCGGTCCCTCAAGGTTGAGTGCTCAGTGTCATCTAGTTAGTGTCAGAGCCGAAAATCAAGTTCAGGTCTTTTGACTCAATCTATCCAAATGCTACATTTGGTCAAGAGACCTTGGCTATGAGCCAAGGTGAGATCCAGTGACCAAAGGATGCTGTGTTGTTTGTTTGTTTGTGATTTCTACTCATATTTCATTTTTCTGCTCTCTTTGCTGTTGTTGTTTTGTTTGTCTGGGTTTTATTAAATGAAAGGAGCAGAGGGAGAGGAGGGCCTATGGTCTCTTGGGCTAACAGGCATGGCCCTCCCCTCCCTCTGTTCAGAATGCATTGCATGCTGGACTTAAGGTATAAGCTGGGCAGGGAAGGCAGCCGGGAGTGCTGGGAGAGGTCAGAGGTTGGGACCTGTGACCCATGCACCCCACCCTCATGGTCAGGGAGGGAGCTTCTTGGATCTCAAATGCAGCTTACCCTGAGGGCCAAGGGCTAGGGGTGGGGGAACCAAGACCTGGGCTCCAAGCCACAAAGTGAGACCCCAGGCCTGATCCAGCCCCCTTCCCATCCCAGGAGGAGGAAGGAGCAACAATGTCCATCCACTGGAGAGTGCAGGGCCGTGGGGCAGAGTAACCAGTCCCCTCACCATGGATGTCCCAGACCCATGAGTTTTTTTGTTTGTCTATATTGTTTTTGAAGCCAAGAATCTGAGAAAATGCCAGCAAAATTACTCTGCAAAAATGTCTTAAAGCGTTCATTAAATTGTAAAATGTTATCGCTAGAAAAGTCTTTAGAAATCAAGTAGACAAGTTTTACAAATGAGGAAAGTAAGGCCTGAAAACACAAAGTCCCTTTTGCATTATAATACATTCCAGCATGTTTGCCATTAATCAGGCTTGATATTATGACTGTCTGTGCAACAGCCTAAAATTTTTTAGAGATACTCCAGATATGTTTTAATAAAGCAATAAAGCTCATGAGGACAACCAGCCAAACACTTCCTCCCTCTGCTCTTGTCACTTATCCTTGTTACCTGGATTTGGGGCTCACTCAGTACTTATTTATTTTTTCAACTGGAACAGAGCCATATCTTCAACTAAGACAACAGGTCTTTGAAGCCAACAAATGTGAGCCCAAAGGGATAGGAATTTGGAATCACACATTTTTAGCATTCAGAGATAATTCAAGATAGTTCAAGCACTTTCTAAGTGTTAAGCCACCAGGCAAGTATTTCTTGCTACCACCATTCACCTACAAAAATATTTTATTGCTAAAACATGCTGCACTGCCTAAATATTTTTGAGAAAAAACATTTTTACCAATGGGTTCTATAGAGATACAGCCTCAATTTTATCAAGGATCCAAATTGTAACATCAGTATGCAGAAACCACATAAGTATGATTAATAGGTAATTTATAGAAATCCATTATGTGGCTGTTCATTAACTCAAAAAACAGAACAGAATGAGAGGAAATGGTTTTATATTTCTACAACAAGGATTTAAATTATCTATGAAGAAGAATTTCCTGACAAATACCAGACTTGGTTACCAAAATGGCCTTGGAATTTCCTTCTTTACAACTTTCAATTTATTATAACTTCCTTTTAATACAGGGTAAGAAGATTTTGTTGTTGTCCTTGGTTTTTGTTTGTTTGTTGAAACAGAGAATCAAATTGTATGGCTTCTTAATGTTTATTCATCATCATACGTCAAGGAACAAATTCACAAAATAGACCTCAGCTAACTAAAAATAAGCCCTATTAAACTCTGGAACGGGTGAGCAGGGAATCTCTAGAATTCCCCTCACAGGGGAAGATTTAAGATTCCATTACCAGCAGCAGGGTGCCCAGGAAGGGAGAGGGGAAACAGAGGAGGCAGCTGGAGATGGTCTGTCTAGTGGAGGAAGGAAGAGAGTGCCAAATAAATCTGCTCATCTCACAGTTCTGTCCCCAGCACTGTGCCTCCCCAGGCAAAAGTCAGGTCAGAAAAAACAGTGGAATCCCTGCCCACTTCCTTCAAGTGTTGTTTTCAAGGTCTTGTAGTACCTTGAGACAACATACAAGAGAAGCTCTGTACTGCGAGCATTATTACTAAGTTACTCTTCTCATTTAAATCTCTTCCCCTCAGTTCCTGTTTGCTTTAGGGCTCTGTAATGAGAAAAGCAAACGCTAAGGTCATTGTGAGGTGAAGGGGTTTCCTGAGACTGAAAAGGGACCACTTCCTGGCTCCCTTAGGTATTTGCCTTGTATTGTCTTCTAATTGCTTCTTGTGAGTAAATCTTGCTTTTCCCAAAACTCTGAACTTCTCCGTGATAAAAACCTTGATATATATTTTTTGTGTGCGTTGTCCAGGAGTCTAAGTCTACACTGAGCACGCAGCCACTCATCTGTAGTTGATTTACTTTTCTGCAGGAAGGCCAGGGCACCCCCACATATTTCCTCTGGGTACGCCACCAAGTCTTCTGTGAATGAGCACACAAAGGGACAGCAGAACAACTATTAATTTTGCATATGGCATTTGCAACACAAAACATGAACATATTTTTCAAAAAAAAATTAAATCACATCTTCAAAGCCATGAAGCTAAACTAGACAGTTACATTAAGAGTTTTTATCTCTTCAGTGTATGTATTTAACACATATGTTAAATGTGTTAAGCAAAGACTGCCTTGACCACTGGACGATAATGCCCTTGTCACTCTCGGGCCCCTTATTCTGCTTTATTTTTTTTCACAGTACTTATCACTGTCTTACATTACATTGTATTTTTATTTATCATCTGTCTCCACTCCCACCCCTCAGAACACAAGCTCCATAGAAACAGGGACTTTGTCTCTTGTTTACTGTTGTATTCCCAGTACCTACTTGTGATTCAGTCATGTTTGTTCAGTAAATGAATGATGAATAGACAATGTTCTAAGTCATCTCCCCGCCCCTGATCTTGACAACAAAACAAGATGGGAAAAAGTTTAGTTAATCTTAACTGGCACCAGAATTCTTCTTAGGAAAATAGGAAACTATTTTTTATGATAATAATAATATCTTTTTGAGGTAGAGGATAAAACCCAAGAGCCAGTATTTGAGTAAAATTTCCTTTCATGAAACAGAAAGTGGAGGTAAGGAGAAAACAGGAAGACATAAAACTGGGAAGAGGAGAACCAGCAAGCTGTCAGAAATCTTCCTGACTGTGACCCTGAAGCTTCATCAACATTCGCTACACTCGTGAATGCTTTGTGTCAGTAAGTTCTGTAATGCTTAAAAGCAGGGGCTGGGGTTCACAACTGTGTAGGCACGGAGTCGTACGGAAATGGCACACTGGGAAATGGGAGTCTGAGAGGCAGGGGGCATCCTTGAGAATGCAAGGCCCTCTAGGATTTCCCAAAACTGTGGCATTCCCTAAATGGCAGCTCAGGGGAGTGAAGTGGAATCTACCTTTTATGTCACCGTTATACATTATCTATGCTTCATCACTCATATATACGGGATCTCCTTATATGTCGCTGTATTTCACACTGGCATCCCTGGCGTCCCCTTGAATCTGGGGACTTTGGTTGGGAGATATGAGGGTTATGTAATCACATGCGTTTCGCCATTAATTAATATTTCTAGTGAAAGTGAGCACTTAATTCCTCTCCGTTGCCTCAGGAAAGGATAAAGAAAAGGCAAGACCTTCAGGCCTTCTGCAAACTATACCCTCGCTTTCATCTGAACCCACTGCAGGATGCAGTGCAGAATAATTCAGATATGGTCAAATGAGCATTCACCCCCACAAAGAGAAAAGTTAACTTGCCAGTTTCATGGCAGAAGATACATGACTCCTGGCCCGGAGACAAAGACTTTATCACTCATGGCACAGCCCGCAAATAAATTCCATGTTCCCATCAGTTCTTCTTCCCTCCCCTCCTCACGTCACATGGGGGTGACACAGAGGTGGGTATGGGTGGATCCTGCACATGCCGTGGATTTGCATCACGTGTGAAGAACCCCAAGTTTAGGGAACTCCAATCTTTTATCAAAGGCTGCCAACAATCTGCCCAACCTTTGCCCAAGATGGAAACATCACGTTTATTATACTGGACATCAAATAATCCTAGCTTCTGCTACTTCTTGCTTTCCAAGGCTATTCACTCTGCATTCTTGAAAAGGTAGTCCAGAACAAAAGACTGTCAGTATATCTGCTCAAAAGACTTTCATCAATATAAAAGATTAATGGAGAGTTGCCTCTTAGCCAGGAGCTATCCACATAAAGGAGACCTCACAAGTATGTGCTGGGTGGTAGAAAGAGTTTTCATTAAGAAGAATAAAAAGGTGATAAGATTCCTCTTCCTCCTGGAAGACACCTTCCTTTTCTTTTGTTCTTTCTTTCCATGTGGTTAATAGAATCACATGACCTCCTGCTCAAGAGGCAACTCAATCTTTGAAAGGCTTTTGAATACCACTATGGGGCTCAAAGGAGATGTATGGAGTGGCCAGCTTAGCTTTTCTGATTCTTTAGCCATTGAGGAGAAGGGTTTTCTTTTCTGTGGGATCATCATTCCAGGACTCTAGTCACTGCCACAGTAGTAAGACCAAGAATTCAGGATTCCCGTACAGGTTGAAATGAGAAAGGCCAACCAAGAAGGTCACTGAGCCGCCTCTGGCATAGAAATTATGCTAAAGGAGTAACCAAACCTTACTAATGATCCAAAATGGGAAATAGAGATTGAGATCAATGCCCTGGCCAGTAATAAAGTAGGATTTTCCTGGAATAACCTCTGTGCTTATATGATTTAGACAGCTGAGGTAACAGCAGGCAGCTGGGGGTCAGTTGGAGGATTCAGATCCCTAACCATACCCTGTTGTGACTAAAGCCCTCATAGTACCCCATTCCAGCACCACACCTGGACGTCCATATCCAATATTTGTTTACCTGCCTAATTCATTGCCACACCAGTTCTTAAACAAATCACTTTCACACGTTCAAAAATCTCTAGGAGACTCTTATCTGCCCTTGTCTCAAGTCTAAACTCTACTACCTAGTACCTAAGGAACACATTAGTATGTAATAAGTAGATTTAATTTTTTAAAACTTTCTTCTAGGAGCTGATTGCCAAATTTCTCTAATTCCTCCCAGACAGAAATAGGACTTAATTTTAGGTCAACTAAATGGTGAGTGTGGCTACTCAGGGTTACCCCAAATTCTAACCTATCAACAGTGCTTTCTTTTATTGCCTTTGCTTTCACTTATACAAACTCTTGATGCCCTTAGAGTTTGCGTCCCAGTCTATTACCTGGTTCCATGCTGTTTTGTACAGGACAAGTCCCCATTATACAGAGTCCCTGTTGATTACAAAGTTGTGCAAGAAAGCAAATTACATCACAACATAAAACTATTCACTTAGGATCACATACAAATATAATTTCCAAAGGATATACTCCAAATCCATAAAAATGATTACTTCTGATTAAGAGGTGAAAGGGAATGGGATGAAAATGGTGATTAAATGGGCCTTCAGGTTTATTTATAAAAGTCTTTTGAAAGAAGAATGCATTCGTGTTGAGGTAGATTGTTTCCAAAGATGGCTACAGCAATCTCCCCCATGACACTGACCCTTTCTCATGGGACATTGCTGTTCCTCTCATAAAGAGGGAGAGTCTATTTCCTGCCTCCTTGAATCTGAGTTTAGTCTTGGACCAATATAATGTGATGGAAGTGACAAGAGGAGAGCTCCACAACCTCGCCTTCAGGGATCCTGAAGCTTTTGCTTCCAATCCCTGGAAATTCTGAGGCACCATGTGAAGAAGTTTGGCTTCCCTACTAGAAAGATCAGAGGAGAGTCCCTGGAGGCTGAAGACGGAGGAGAGAGAAATCCCAGCAGTCTACTCAATCTAGCTAAGGAGCCAGACATGTGATTGAGACCATCCTGGAATCCATTACAGGTAAATGAGCATGCCTAGTGGAGGTGATCCATTCTAACTGAGCCCTGCCGAGCCAGTCACAGAATTATGAGTAAATAAAGCTTGATTGTTGTTGTTTTCAGTCACTGAATTTCAGGCTGGTTTGTTACACAGCAATAGAAAATAGTTCTGTTACTGGAGTTATTCAAAATTACTTTTAAAACATAAATAATCTCAAACCTTTCTTCCTGTCTAACAACAAGCTTCTCTCTTTTTCCCACCTCAACTTCATGTCTCCAGTGTCTCCACTCATCTAACTGATGATGCAGTATCTAACAAGGCAATGCAAAATCAATGCAAATCAATGCAAAATCAGGGCAAAGTGATTAAAATGTGAAATTGAAAATCTTTCAAAATACGTAAGAAATCATGAAGTTGATGAAGGTAATGTTAAAGAAACCCTTGAATCATGGACAAGTCCTCTGACAAATGAGAATCTGCAGCTGGAATAGTTAACATTCGAAGAAGAAAAAACTCTACGCAGATGATGGCACAATAAGTGCTTCAAAAGGGAATGATTTGAACGGCAAAATTTAAGAGAGGCTCTTGGAAAACTGATGAAGTCCTCACATATTTTTGCAGTAATGACCCTTTTTATGATTTGCCCGCAGAAGTCAAATGTAAAAGGACATTGTATCATGATACTGTGTAATTTTGTTAGAAAATTATGCTTCTCAAAGTCAACACTCGATTCATTCTTTGTTCTAAAAGTTAACATAACACTGCCCAACTAAATTTTGTTAAATGTAAGGTCAATTAATTTTAATAATTTTCTTACATTGTTTAAAGATCAAGTTTCAACCAAATCTTTCCAATTTTTTAAAGATTTTATTTATTTATTTATTTATTTATTTATTTATTTATTTGAGAGAGAGAGAGAGAGCATGCACGAGCAGGGGGTGGGGGGCAGAGGGAGAAGCAGACTTCCCCCTGAGCAGGGAGCCCGACAAGGGGCTGATCCCAGGACCCTGGGATCATGACCTGAGCCAAAGGCAGACATTTAACCAACTGAGCCACCCAGGCACCCCCAAATCTTTTCACTTTCATTGTCCCTATTTTAACAGATTCATTTTAAGTGGATTTGGGGTACCAATTATCTGAGGAAACTAGGGGTCTCTGTAAAAATCTTCAATTCGTCTCCCTAAGTAGCAGGTGTAGCCTGAGATCATGCTTTACTAACATCCCCAGGATAGTTCCTCAAACCTAAAAGTAAGCAGATAGTGGGGACTCACAAATTCAGTAAATGTGACAACAAATGACCCACTGATTGATGGGCTTGCGTGTAGGTTTTTCCCACTGAAGAACGGTGCTTTTCCATTATCCATCCCTCACCCAATAGGAGATGGCATTCGTTCTTCTCAAGACTGTTCATAGCAGGCCTATTACAAACTTCCTGCTGAAAGCACTCTGAAAGGCTGGATACATTTAAAACCAATTCAAGCATGTAAAGTCGCTTTAGGAAATAAGCCCTGCGTCCCAAGGGCTCAGCTGAGGAGGGCCGTGTTTCAGAACAGGTGCGCCACTTCACTGAACAGGAATTTGGAAATGTCAAACATTAGAAGCACTTCAGAAACTCCGACTCAACCTGCCCGACAGTTACACTTGTGGGCACGTGTCAATAAATGACTCGCAGAGATAGGTATTTGAGAAAAGCTCTCGGTACAGATTCAGAATTCGCTAAGCCAAATCAGCATGGTAGGTTCTTAAGGAGACTACACTTTTTTTGTCTTGTTTTTTCTTTTTTCAATTTTACTTCTCAAAAGAAACTTTATATTTTTTTTAAAAATTCACCTTCTATTACGTGATAAGCAGTACAAAACAGTACAAAACAGCGGTGCATGTTTTCACATTCCTGAAATTCAGGCTTTTTCAACTTCTTTTGCACACCCAGTTGCAAGAGTAATAAGCATTGGGCTGTTTTTCCTTGTCATTATCGGGGTTACTTCCATTGCTTTGGAAATTAAAAACTCACAATACAAGCTTGGCTGCAAGTACCCTTTAAACGTGGCGGCCCCTCCCAGGAGGACACCATTCCTCCTGCAGCCCATCAGTCCTTCTAGGGCAAATGCAAACAATACTTTCCGTTACAATAAACTGTATCCAGGAAAACACACACGCACACGCGCACACGCGCACACACACGCGCACGTACACACACACGCACACACAGACGTGCTGTGTTGCCTCCGTAGCATAGCAGCCTGAGAAAAGTTTACTAGCTTTAGCCAATTGGAGGCTGTGGAGCTGAGCCAAATTCGCATGTTTTTCTCCGCCTCTAGATGAAGTCATGATTAAAACATGGCATTGGACTTCTTTTATAAAGGGATAGAGGAGGAGGGGAAAAAAAGCGACACCTGCAGGAAAGTGCCCCCGTGCCAAGGAGCACGAGGTTAGGAAGTGTGCCCCTGCTTCTGAACCCTGAGTGGTTCTCAGCTCTGTAAACTTCGCCTCCCACTGGGTGGAGTAGGGCCTTTAAGAGCAGTGGGAATGCAGTTCCCCTGATCAGTGTAGCCAGTTGTTGCCTGTCTGAACCTCTGCCAGTCCTGGAGAGCAGTGCTCTGAGCTCAGACCAGCGGGCCTCTCTCTGCACCCCCACCGCCGTCCTTCTTGCCGGAGAAGCACGTTCCCACCTGTCCAGCCATGGGGGAGGACCTTGCACAAGCTGAGAAGTTTCAGCACCTGGGCTCTGCCACGTGGCAAGAGAAGCCAGCCAGCCCCAGCCTAGCGCCCTCCTCCACGCCGAGCCCCAGCCTGAACCTGGGGAGCACGGAGGAGGCCATCCGGGACAACGCGCAGGTGAACGCCGTCACGGTGCTCACGCTCCTGGACAAGCTGGTGAACATGCTGGACGCGGTGCAGGAGAACCAGCACCATATGGAGCAGCGGCAGATCAGCCTCGAGGGCTCCGTGAAGGGCATCCAGAACGACCTCACCAAGCTCTCCAAATACCAGGCCTCCACCAGCAACACGGTGAGCAAGCTGCTGGAGAAGTCCCGCAAGGTCAGCGCTCACACCAGGGCGGTCAGGGAGCGCATGGACAGGCAGAGCGCGCAGGTGAAGCGTCTGGAGAACAACCACGCCCAGCTCCTCAGGCGCAACCATTTCAAAGTGCTCATCTTCCAGGTCAGTGCCCCCTACTCCTCCTCCCACCCAGCTGGGACTCCTCAACACTCGTGATCTCAGCCAGCCTGGCTCTCATGGCCATTTGTACATCTGTCCTGCCTGGCAGGGATCTCACACACACACACACACACACACACACGGCGCTGTCCCCCCCCCCCCCCCCCCCCCCCCCCCCCCGGCGGGGTCTCCCCCCCCCCCCCCGCCCCCACCCTCTTCAGCAGGAGGCTGTGGAATCTGCACACAGGGCTGGAATTTCTCAGGTCACTGCAGCCACAACCCAAGGCAGATGCCCCAGGGGCTAGGAGGCCGGGGTCATTTGTTAGGGAGCACCTCCAGGCAGTCCATACAGGTTGGGAAGGTGAGCAGGTGCATGCACCCTAGTCCAATTCATTTGCCTCTCTGCATTATGAACTAGGGGCGCTGACAGCAGCTGTTAGCTGGACAGGGCATATTAATTCCGTGGCTGTTGATTAACTCTGTGGAAATGAGATAATCGCGTGAGTTGATTTTTTTCACCAAGAAGTCAAATTCATGACTGTTTTAGGTGTCTCTTTGGCTAAAAGCTACCAGTGTTTGGGGGACTAACCAAGTATTGAAGGCTGATTCCACTAGAGTTGAATTCGTCTGTTCCTTTAAGATTCCTTTTGGCCAAAGCAGTCTTTGTTGAGTTATTTTCTAGCCAATGATGCACTAAAAATATAGAGGGTAACTCTTTACAAACGCACTAGGTAGGCGTCCTATCACTCAGGGAAACCACAACTGGAAAGTAAAATACAAGCAGTGTCATCAGTTATAGTTACAAAGGCTAGTCTTGAATATTTTCTCTTGTAAATGGTTGCCTTAGAATTAACAGGCCACTTAATTTTCTTTTTTTAATGCATCAATGATGCAATTAATGTAGCAAGAGGGTATCTGGGGACAGGGAGATTGCGTGGGGCTGTTGTTCGGCCAAGTGGCGGGCGTTTGTGAATCCAAGGGCGGCCCTGCCTAATGCTGGAAGCCCTTCGGCCCAGTGGAACACAGCCAACAGCAGAGCCCAGGAAGCGACTGCCATCCCTGCCCCAGGGCTGTCTCCTTGTGACCAAGTGAATAGGAGAGGATTTCAAAGCCATGGAGGGGAGAGGCTATAACCAACTGTTTGATTGTGAAAGGCACACAAGAAGAGCCTTCATCTCCCAAGGAAGATTTAGAAATTGGAATTTAAACCGAGGGAGCCTCCTTTTTTCTAAATGAATCTGCTCTGCCAAGTTAGAACCTAAGCCTCCTTCCCTCCATAAAAGGAAAGGCTCATCTGGATGCTTTTTTGTCCTCCCCAAATTGCACTTGATGTTAAAGCTTCAGGCAGCTGATGTCCTCCTATACCTTGCAGGCTCTTGCAGCCCAGACATTTTTTAGCTTTTAATGCAAATGGAATAGCTTTTCATGCACCAGATGAACTGAAAAGAGATACGGTGACGGCACCTTTCTTAAGCCATATAAGATCCTTACTTTATTAGCCTAAAAGATATTAGAAATCTCAGCTCTCAAGGCATTTCTAAATTAAATACTGATCTCCAAACAAAACCAAACATGTACAGACATGTTTAAATCTGAGTCGTCAAAGGAAATTTTCCTCCTTCCCATATGAATCGGGGAGATTATCTCTTGTCCTCTATTCCTTAGTTAAGGGGGCGGGGGAGGTACCTAGCAGAGGAAAATCATAATTTGTCAGGATCGGTTTATGTTTCATTTTGCCACGGATGTTCTGTAGATGTTGGGGGCGGGGAAGGAGAAGATATGTGACTAAAAATTCAAGAGAATTGTAACTCTGACATTTAAAAAAAACAACGGTTGGGGAACTTAAAGACTCGTGCTGCCGTTGAGCCCTACCACGGTCTCCTGTTTTGCCACATTGGATTGACAGGTGTGAAATTGTAGCCAGAAATGGTAGCAGTTCTCCATATAGTGAGTAAAAGGTGAAACAGGGCTTCTCAAGAGCAAGGTGGAAACTAAGAGAATCCAAAGCAATGTGTTCAGGCTCCATTCTGCACCTCTTAGCAAGCTGCCCCCAAGGACCCTTTTTTTTTTTTTTTGAAAGAACAGTTTGGGAGACAAGGAACTAAAGTCAAGGAACTGGACCTTTCTTAAGCCACAGAAGACGCTTTAGTAGCCTGAAAGATATTAGAAATCTCAACTCTCAAGACATTGTAAGATGATTATTTCGACAAAAACACATACAGGTGCAGTCTCTTAGTGGAAGGGTTGTTCTTTCTCTTAAAGTAGGGTCTCCAGGGTAGTAATTACGCCAATGGGTGAACTTCTGACTTGTGCTGGAGAGTGCTCCAGTTTCGGGGTTGAGAAGCTCTGTGTTGTCACATAGACACTGGTTCATATTCTAGTTTCACCGCTT
The DNA here is from genome assembly GCF_004348235.1 of Phoca vitulina. NCBI lineage: Eukaryota > Metazoa > Chordata > Mammalia > Carnivora > Phocidae > Phoca > Phoca vitulina. Next base: position 42,293,262 of record NW_022589704.1, read on the forward strand.
GCCAACTATGTGATCTTGTGCACACTTTGTAGCTTCTCCAAGCTTCTGTTTTCTCATCTGAACCCTGAGGATATTAATAGGAACAAAACATTGTTGAGCTCTTTTAGTAAGCCCTGCATGCTCTAAGTGTCTTTCTGTGTATTATCTCATTTGCCCCCAATTTACAGATGAGGATGCTGAGATTCAAAGATGTTGCTATCTTGTTTGACGTTATTTGGTAAGCAAGCAGTGTGGCTCGGATGGGAACTCATATGTAATTGATTCCAGTGTGTGCTCTTAAACATGAAGGCTTCTTCCTTCCTACCTCTCTTACAGGGTGAGGAGTGACTGGAATAATCTATTTAAAATGGTTGGTGACTGGCATGGCGTCTCAAGGAATAGAAGCTCTTCCTGGGTGGATCTGAAATGCATTTGCACAGAGTGGAGGCTATACTTTTGCTTGGTTAGAAATATGGCTCTTGAGTAAAAAATGACCCCACCCTACCCAAGACCTTAAAACAGCTATGCTTATGCTTTTTAGTTGGGACTTATTTTGCTTATGCTTTAGTTGGGACATTGTATGACAACTATCATGTTGAAATCCGTATTATGTCCCAACATACCATGAGAGCAAAGGACTCTGCCCAAAGGGCCGGCCCAAAATAGACCCTTCTAGTGGCAGCAGTCTTCAGAGTGGCGGAGGTGGGGGTAAGAGAGTAAGGAGGCAGATAATACACCAGGTACCGCATTATAAGTAATTTGTCATTTTCAGTCCACTCGAACCCTATGCTAGACTTTCCTTTACTAAATTCATTGGTTTTCTAATTTAAAACAAACAAAAAAAATTGATGTGAAAATTAAAAAAAAGAGTAAAGAAAATCTGTCGCTTTACTTGAGCATATTTAGTACAGTAGTGTTCAATTAGGTTTCCAGTTTGTAAAGTCCTGTTGTGTCCTCCAAAATCTGCAGGTGCTCTTTGGTTGGTCACTCAGTTGGTTGGTCTACTAGGTACTTACACATTAGCATTCTTTAAAATTCCAAACTTTGTCCTTAATTTGTCCTATTTAAAATACATTATTTATTAGGTGCCTGAGTGGCTCAGTTGGTTGAGCATCTGCCTTCAGCTCAGGTCATGAATTTGGGGTCCTGGGATTGAGCGGGCTCCCTGCTCAGCGGGGAGTCTTCTTCTCCCTCTCCCACTGCCCCTCCCCACCGCTCATGCTCGCTCGCTCTCTCTCTCTCAAATAAATAAATAAAATCTTTAAAAAAAATAAAAATAAATAAAATATATTATTTATTTATTTATTTAAATGCATGCTGAATTTACCACATCGTTGTGGCTTTAAAGCCTCTCATGCCTTTGGCAATTACTTCAGATTATAGCCAGTAGTCTCTAAAACTGGAGAATATTCATCTCCCTTTGAGCAATGAAAAAATTGTAAAATCCTTGTTAAACTTAGCAGCTTTTCTTTTTACATTATTTTATAATAGCTTAAGATCAATGTTTGATTTCAAAATACTGTGACAAGACCCAGTATAAATGAAATAAGACTCAGAGGGATTGGTGATCTAAAAGCAAATGCTGAAGACTAATAAGACTAATGCTTTTCCTGTAAGTATGGCTATCTTTACCTAAAAATGGAATTTAGACAGGAAATCAGTGAATTTACCGTTAAAAGGGAGTTTTCTCTGTTGATTGAAGAGCCTAGAACCTCGTAAGCAACTGGCCGTGAGGGGGTGGCACCCACTCATGCCTTAAGGTTCTAGCAATGATTATCTGAAAAAGCAGTTTGGGAATGATTTCCAATCTAGGGAACAAAATGAGAGTACTCATGGACAGCTTACACTTTCATCCACATAAAATTGTGAAATTGGGTGAAAAGAATAGAGGTTGGATGTTTGCTGTGGACACGTTCATGGAGAATCAGGCCTATCAGTGTGTTCAAATCTTCATCATTTGGCTTCCTTCGATGAGATCAGAATTTGAGAAAAGTGCTAAAAGTGTAACATCTTCAGACTATTTTAAAGTTGATTTTTTCTTAAAGACGGTACTTTATCCAAAGCCACTGTTCTGAAAACTGCTAAATTTTTACAGCTGTAGAAGAAACGGGAATACAGAAAATCAAAGACACGTTTATGTGAAAACTCACCATGTTTATGTCACATTGATTAACGTTCCCATAATGGGGAATTGGTTTTGATGTGTGACTTATCCTGTGCCCTTTGAGTTTCTGAGATAAACAAAATACTAACTCTCATTGTTATTATTTGCACTTATTGAATGTGAGCACTGCCTCAGGCATGTTAAGTGAATAACTGATTATTGTTTCTTCAAAAGAATCATTACTTTCTCTCATTTATTAAAAAACTAGACTGTTTTTCAGATGCAGTCCTTCCACGTAAATGTGGCCCCATCCGTTGTTTTGCAATCTGGATCTGTTAGAATTGAATGAATGAAAGACATTCTCCAGGGCATCTCAGGTCCTACAGTTTGGATTCTTGCATGAAATGAAACCTATTTGGTGTTAGTACACTGGGAGATCTCGTCTGAAATTTGTTAATTATTTTTCATGGGATTTACATTAATATCAAAAAATCAAACATGTTAGAGCTGGACAGAACCTTAATAATCATTTAGTTTAACCTCATTTTATATCAAAGAAACAGAGGCCCTGAGAAAGTGACTAGCAAGGTTTCCTTTTACTAATAATAGAAATTATAGAGTCGAATGGTAAAATGAGTAAAAACAAACACTGTATTCCCACTATGGCAAAGTTCATGTTTACTGGGTTTTCTTCACCAGCTTTTAAATAATTCAGAATGATTTGTTTTCCGTTTTGTGGTGGGTTTTTTTTAGTTTTTTGTTTTTTGGGGGTTTTTTTTGTTTTGTTTTGTTTGGTGGATAACAAAGAATACCTAACCAGTGTGATCTTAAAAAAGAATTGAACCCTTGATAACACTGAAAAATAATGAAACTTTTAAATCCTCCACAATGTGAAAGACTGCTCAGGGATTATAACTAATGCATTTTATTCTTATGACTTGCTGAGTCTACCGACAGCTGGCTTAGGGGTGCAGTTCTAATCAATGGCTTTATCCACTTGGCAATCTATACCGCAGAAACACAAATTAGAGAAAACCATCAATGTGTAAAAGAGACCTATAAATCAGAATGTCAGGTGGGTATAGTTCCATTTTAATAACTAGCATTTAGAGATTATTGGATAAAACATCCCATGGACACAAATTTATGGTCCTCATATCCCTTCAGGATGCCACCACATCCCTGTGGGACTGTGACAACTGTAGTTAATTTCTTCTAACGACAGGGATCCTAAGTTAGGGACAAAAGAACAGATTGCTGGCTTCTCTCCCCTCATTCAAGCTTTGTCTCTAGGCTTCCTTTTCTAACGCTGGTCATAGAATCTCCTTCTCTTTCAAAGTGTATGCTTCTGTATATGAACAAAGATTTGCTTCCATGAGCTCCAACCCGAGAGGTGCTTGGCAAGTCGGCAAGTTTCTCTGTGTTGATATCTGCATGCACAACCAGGACAGTTAGTTCGTGAGAATCAATATAAATAGCCAACAAGCTAGAGTGTAAGGAAAAATGCCACTTCTCAAGAATTCTTTCCATTCCTTTTCTCTTTCGTGCTGCAAGCACATCATTCATATGTGTTTGAAGTGGGCTGTTTAATTCTCCCTTCCTTTGAAAAACTCCTACGGGTTCTCGTGAAAGGTCAGAACCTGGAGCAGCGGCGTCAGTGACGGCTGAGTACCTTTTTGAAAAGAAATCTGTCGGGCAAACAGTCAGCCGCTCTTGGGGGACTACTAGGTAGAAGGGCCAAGAAAGGATTGCAGCCCACCAAGGATTCTTCATGCCACGTTAAGGAGTCACAAACCTGAAGTAGATACATGAGTAACTAGCAGAGTCAAGCAGTGATGGAACTGAGGCCGTAAGCTTGGCCCTCCCCTCGGAAGGAGCCGTCGGTATTGGACTCTGTGAGAGAAGGCAGATCAAAACCATGAGGGGGGAGGCTGAAGGGGAAGTGTCCCTTCACCTGTAGACGGGTGAGCTATCATCAAATGTTCCCATGAGGACCCGTGAGAGGACCGAGCAATGGCCCATGTGCAGGGAGGACTGGGCCCCCGGGGACAGTGCAGTTCTAGAAGGTCTGCTGTCTGAAATGCCAGCTGAATTTCCACCATCGGAACAGCTACTTCATAGTCCAACACAGGGCAAGCAAGAGAGATTTTGAAGAAGTGTCCGTATTTTCCTGCTTCTACAGACGCAGAACGGAAAGGTAAGACTGCGTGTGCTCAGACAGGAAAGGAAGGGGCTTGCCCTCGGACTGGATGCCATGGGCCGCCGTAGAATAAACGCTGTCCGGCAGACAGAACGCAGAATACGGCTCAAGTAATAACAGTGACAACAGAAGCATAAAGCAGTTAGGCAAAAAGACTTATCTCACTTGTTTCCACAGCCAGCTCATTCTGGATTATGTCTGTTGCCGCTGGGTTTATTTTCAGAGTTGGCGTAAGCGCTCTTGAATCAAGGTACCAGGCGCTCCTTGGAGGAAGGAGTTCAACAGGTCTCCCTCCAGCCCTCAGCTGCGCTTCTACGTGCCATGTGTACCTACCAGACGTCGCTGCTCACTCACCTGACCTTGCACTTTCCTCAAACCTGTCCCCAAAGGACATGTCACGAGCAAGACCAGAGTTTCCGACTCAACAGGAACTATGCTGTCTTAATAACAAAACGCATATTTAAGAAAAAAGGCAGCATTGTTTAATTCTAAGTGCAGTTACTATGTTTCGCTCTCTGTTAAGGTTGAAGAAAGGGAAGTCATCAGGGTAACCCTCTGATTACCTCCGGAGAGCTTAGACCATACAAAATGTATCTCTGCTCTGGGAACCAAGGCTTATTTTTGTAGTTTCCCACCCAAATTTCTGCTTCCTTCACTGAGGATTTGCAGTAACATTTCACTGAGTTCTTGGTTTCTGCTTTTCCTGCAAACAGCTCCTGTCAAAATCTCCCAGCCCTCTCGTCAAACCCCAGAAGTAATTTTGCTTCTAGACTAATAAGCATTGGGACCTTAGCTCTCTCTATAGTGGGCCTCCCTTCCGGTGATGCTCATCCACTGAGAATGACATCCTTCCTTAAAAATGGAAACCACTGTGCCCCTTAGGCCGAGGTTCTCCTCATTTCCCAATGGAGCTATAGTCAACGAACTTCCTTCTAAGACACAGAGCTAAGCCCATTCTTTTGTAGTCCTCAAGCCTACCCAAAGGGTAGGGCTAATTTCTATTGCAGTCACCCACAGGCCTTTCTTAGAAAGCCACCTTAGCCAACAGGTGCTCATTCAGGAAATGGCTATTGAGCTGCCAGGAAGTATTCTAGTCACTGGGGCCTAACAGTGAACAAGAGACAAAAATTGCCACCCTCATGGGGAGTACATGCCAGCGAAATAGCAGCAAGATAAGACTTGAAACATGGGGAAGTCGCTCTCTGGAAAAGTCTATGTCATCAACGACTCATGGGAACCCCATACTCCTTTCAATTTTTTTTTTTTCTTTGTCTTTTATACTGTGTTCCTGACACTTTCTATTACATTCAAAAGGGGTGGTTGTGGAGAGAGCTTTGGGAAACGGAATCTGTGATTTCTTTACTCTAACGGAGATTCTATTTAACCAGATTTTCTGCTATTTACCTCTACCCAAGACTTTATCCTTTGTTTGTAACCAATTTACGGAAAGGACCATGGTACCAGTAGGTGTGTGTGAGGGGAAGACACGGGGCTGTATCTTTTCAGAGTACCACAGTTATACTATTCAGTGGTTAATAATGGGAGGGACTTTTCAGTTTCTCTAAATCAAACTTTGTTCATTTAGCTTTTGTAAGCAAAAAGAAAGTATGCAGGCAGGTACACTCCTACAGCATGTGTTTGATCATAACCCCAATGTTACTGACTTTCTGGTCAATCAAAATTGCAAAACAAGAAGGGAAATTCTTACTGTTAACACAAACTTTACAGGAAGTTTAGATCCCAGATCGACTTTTAAATGTACGAAATCTGGTTATTTTTCAAACTGAGAGTCTACTGGGCAGTCCACGATATAATCCAGACATCAAAGCTCTGGTTGAAGCCAGGGTGGGCCTGGGCTCTGAAGCCAGCCCACCTCGGCATGCCTACAGAGCCCCAAGTGTCCCTGGAGTGCAGTTTGAAGGCTGCTCATTGAGCTCAAATCCTCTTGTTCATATGTAGAAAAAACTGAGATCCAAGGAGATTATTTGCTGAAAGCCACCCAGCCATTCAGCAATCCAGCAGAGACTGAGACTCAGGCTCCTGTCACGCGTTCTTTCTACTGTGCCATTTCTTCCCGTGAAAATGTGAAGACCCCTTGCTGGCTGGCTCTCGTTAGTCCAGTATTCAAAGAAAAATTTAAAAAATGAAAGGGATTCCTATGCTGGGTGACCAAGTCCATCTGAATTCCTATCCACCCACTTAGCAGTGTTGGAGCACCATTGCCCTTGCACTCTGGAGGCACATTCTCGGGCTCTGCTTCCCGAGACACAGGGAGGGGCAGACCTTTGCCTGTGTGCTAGAAGCTGGAGGAAGAGGTATGCTGGGAATAGTGCAGGGAAGGGGGCAGATTCCTGAGCTCTCTCCTCACTCTTAGCTCTAGGTGGGGGCCCAAAGTATTCTTGCCCAAGGAAGCCCTGGATAACAATAGAGCCTTGATAAGCTACTTCAGAATTCCTGCTCACGACTCTGAAAATGGCCATGGCATGCCACCTCTGCTTATTAATGCCCACAAAGGATATCCTAAACCACAGGGCAGGGGTGGGCCCCCAGTAAGGCTGGCCCTTGCTTCTCTTAAAGTTATGTCATCAGAAAAATTAGTGTGCAGTTTCGAAGAGACCCCAAGGTTGACCATACTTTTACTTCTGACTCGTAGCTGGGAGGGAACCCGATCAAGGCTTTGCATGGTGTCCGATACCTGAGGACTTCCCAGTCCTCTCCCTTGCCCCCATCTTTTATCTTCTAACTCGGCCTCCAGGCTCTTTTGCAGTGGGATTTTGGCAGGGACAGAGCCATCTGACCTTGAGGGAGGACCGGAGAGAGAGGCCTCTGGGGTTCACAGTAACTTACTTTAGCTCCTTTATCTGGGCGACTTCCTGGTCTGTCAGAAGCACAGCCCACTTCCCCTGCTGCCTGTCACTGATACAGCCCTTTGCCACCTGCCTTCCTAAGATTCCCAGTAAGCAGCCCTTGCTCCTTATCTAGCCTAGGGGATGACCTGATCAGTTTAGAATTAACTCCTCATGTTCTAGAAAACTGAAGCCACAAAGGTTTCGTTTCTGTCATCCCCCTGAGCCAGAAAGACCGACACAGCAAATTACAGCATTTCAGGACATTTGTGAACTCTGTTATTAACATGAAATCTACATTGTCCATCTTTTCAGGAAGAAAATGAGATCCCTGCCAGTGTGTTTGTGAAAGAGCCGGCTTCCAGCCCAGCGGAAGAGAAGGAGGAGCTTGCTGATGAAAACAAGTCCCTGGAGGAAACCCTGCACACGGTGGACCTCTCATCAGATGATGAATTGCCCCACGATGAGGAGGCCCTGGAAGACAGTGTGGAGGAAAAGATGGAAGAAAGTAGGGCAGAGAAAATAAAAAGATCTAGCCTCCGGAAAGTGGATAGCCTCAAGAAAGCATTTTCTCGCCAGAACATCGAGAAAAAAATGAACAAGCTGGGCACAAAGATCGTATCTGCAGAGAGGAGAGAGAAGATTAAGAAATCCCTCACTTCCAATCACCAGAAGATATCCTCTGGGAAAAGCTCCCCCTTCAAGGTTTCTCCCCTCACCTTCGGTCGAAAGAAAGTCCGAGAGGGAGAGAGCCCCGCAGAAAATGAGACCAAGTCAGAAGACATGCCTAGCAGCGACCAGATACCGGATGAGCCGGAAGAGAGCTCAATCGCGGAGGGTCTCTCTGAAACGTCCCAGCCCAGTGGTGCGGTGGAAGGGAAGAGCAAGGAGGGGGATGCAGGGAGGGCAGCCTCCAGGGGGAGCAACTCGGGCTTGGATAGCAACATCGACTTGACAATTAAGGAAGATGAAGAAGAGGAGTCGGTGGCCGTGGAACAGGCCCAGAAGGTTCGCTATGAGGGGGGCTCCCTGCTAACGTCTGAGGATGCAGAGCGGTCCGAGGAGGACGCAGTGCAGCCTGCGGTGCTCCAGGTGGACCAGACCGCCTAGGTGCACAGCCCGCTGGGCCCAGCCTGTGCTTTCGTTTAAGTGGGTAACCCGAGTGCAGGACAGCCTCCTACACACCTCCAGCACTGTCTAGGCTCTGCTGTGTCCTTGTCCAAGCAGCCACCATTTACGACATAGTGTGCACACGACCAAGATTTACTCTGAAGGCAACCTGTCAGGAGCTCTACTTCTAACTTGCTCTTAGGTTCTATTTTTGTAGAATTTCTCCAAGACTGCATGGAAGAAGAAATGGAACAGCTGCAAAACGCTGATCAGTTTGGCTTAGTTAGAAAAACCAGAGGCTACTTAAGATCTTAGTCATGAAATGTGACTCATTTTTTTGTCATTCCATAAGCTTGCTGAATAGTGTACCAGTACTATATTGAATTTCCACAGAACTCTGTGAAGCTAATTATTGTATTTCAAGTGTGTGATATATGATATACATATGTATTTAAGCTAAAGACATAACTACTTTATATTTTAAGGAAAAAAAAAACCCACTTTTTAAAAAAGGTGAAAGAGAAGGTCCAGTTTGTTATTCACTTAGTAGAAACCAGTGTCTTAGTGAAAATGAAGGAAAAAAATCGAAAGACTATAATAGTCAGCTAATAAAGTAAGATGTAGAAAAGCCAGGACTATCAGAGAAAGAAAACTAAGAAGGAGAAGTTGGAAAATAAGAGAAACAGGACAGGAAGAATGCCAAAGAGAATGAAGAGAGGGGAAAAACTACATGCTTAGAAATAAAATATTTGCAGTATTAACTCAAGTATTCCATTCCTTAAATCACAATTCTAAAGAGTTTCATATATCCTGGAATAATATGTCTTATCTTCACAATATTTTTATTTTCTAATATTTTCAAATAATATAAAAACATAGTTTACTGTGTTAAGGCTGGATTCTTCTTAATAAATAAAAGACATTACAAATATTTCTCCAAGGAGGTTTAAAAGGATGTTGTCTCTTTAACAATGGAATGAACATAAATCTTCAAAATTCATATGTACTGTCTTTTGTAGGAAGTTGGATCCTACTATTCTCTCATGTTTTCCAAATTTGAAATAACCTTTACACTCCAGATGATGTAATGTAGGTCTAGAAAGATGTTAAAATCAACAGGTTTGAGAAGGGAAGGATTTTGTTTTTCCTTTTTGTGCATACTGCTAATTTCATCCCAGGTCATATTTTATTTATATATTAATTTCACAGAATATTAGTATGATTCTTCTGAAAGCATGCTAGTGTATATGTGCACATTTATTCAGACAGGATAATTTTTACTACTGCCTAACAATATACTAAAATATTGCTTTATCTATTTTTAATTACAGAACGCTAATGTTTTAAGAAAACTTTTAAATTTTAGTTTAGAGACAGTTGTACTAGGGAGCAAACTCCCTACCTTTCATATGTACCACTCACCATAAGTAACCTTTACAAATATAAGTAATCCAAGACTGTATTAACAAACGATGCTTTGTGTTATAGAAGGAAAAATCGGATTAACAAACGTATTGATGGCCTAATCTATACAGCTATGTCCTTATTTTGCAATAATGTACCCCAAATATTAGATTGTTGAACTAACAATGGCTGTGTTAAAGACTAAATAAACCAAAAAATAAAAAGTATATAACAATGTCAGTCTTTTGGCAGAACAATTTTAGAACAAGCAAAAAGAATTTATTTTTAAACTCTTCCCCCAAATGGAGCTGTAATGTTGATTGTTTCAGTCTTGATTTCCCTATTAACTCTGCTTCCTTTTTCCCGTGATCTCATTTAGAAATCCAAGGCTCATTCTTCAAGTTTAACTTTCTTCACATCACCTTGCCAGCTGGAGAGCATCTGAATTTATTGCAGCAGCTTGATAAATTTGATAGTTCCATCTGCATTTTTATTGTTTTATACCAGACCTTATAATACCTTAAACAGCCCTGCAAACATGAATGTATTGAACTGTGTGTTCAGTTTATTCACACAGAGAAACCTTTGTCTTCAGCGGCACTGTACACTTGGTAGAAGACTTAATTTCACTCTGGGCCCTAAGCTTGCCTATTTAACCTTTATGAAGTTGCTGTCACTTCTTGCAGCCAAAGAGTTGGGGGATCCAGAGCTAATGGAATTTTTATACTTTCTTTCCAAAAATGCTTATGCCATTTGTTCCTACAAACTATTTGCATGCCGGTGAAAATTCACACTTAAATCTTTTTAGATTTTACTGACAAACATTTATTCTGTGTTCCACATTTGAAGCATTAAAATTCTAAGCAATAAAACAGCAAATTAGGCCAGATAATTGTTGGAAAACACATCCTGTAGGGATTAGAGAGAGCAGCAGTTGTGGAAATGGAAGCTATTTATTCTGTATTATTGTTGAATTATTTGCATACTGGTGAGGCTGAGAAGTCCCCAAATTAGATATGTCTTCTTTCTACCCACCCAATAACCTGTTCCTAACTTTATGTGCCTGGAGCTCAAGAACTGGATTAGTTTTCCCCCAAAGATTGGTTATACATTAATAAGCACTGAGATCCATATCTCAGAAATATAATTCAGGGGCAAGACACGTCTATTACATGGATCACAAATCTCACAGAAATACAGCAAAGATGTCACTTTACTGCAAGATTTTATTTTTAAAATATACGGGCATATATATTTCAACAGGAATATTTTCCTCTTTCCACTTAGGAATCTAGTATATGGCTGAATTTCTTTTTATGCATGAAAATAAAAGCTCCACGCTAAGGCCACTTCAGCACAAAATAAAGATTTTTCACATTTATCGTATGATGAAAGCCCAAAATGTTCCAGTTTTTAGCACTGCATGCGTTTCAGTCCACCGTCAAGAGACTAGAGGCTCTTTCCACGTAGCCAAGCTGCTAGTGTAAGTAAAGGTTATAATGAAAGACATTTCCGACATTAAGACACAAATGCCCAAGCCCAGTTAATTCTTGCTTGAAAGTTTGTTTACTGCCCTACAGCCCAGGTCTAAATGATTTTGTATCGGAGATTGGGAGTCTGAGGGATTGAGGTACAGGCAGCAATCATTATTAACAGTTCCATAGCAACCACAAGTCTTTTCCTAAAAACCAAGACTCTGACACTGCAAAACAAGTTTCAGATGAAATTGGCATTGCGACCTTTGTATTCTGCTCGATCTGGGTGTCGAGATAAAGACTTCTGCAGCCAGGAACTCATTCCTAAAGGGAACAGGCAGTAACTCACATTATTACAGTATTACATCCTTAAGATCCAGCCTTCTCATTTTTGTTTTAACCAATGCATTCTCCTGCGGTATTTGAAACTCTATAAATTATTTCCAACTCTTTACACAAACTGCCCAATTAAGAAGCCACATCTTTAGCAAAATGACTTGATATTCATACATGTGAAGACTTTCCACCGTAAGATCAGTATAATATCAGTTCATTAAATATGTGTGGGGCAGTGCAACCATTTGCTAAAACTCTTAGTGTCCAAAGCAGTAAGGCACATGCACGGGTTAGAGGGAACCAACGTTTCTGATGGCTCACTTGACACCAGGCTGTGCGCTCTGGTGGGAACAGTACCGTGTACCTACCACATGCTGAGCACAAGTATTCTCTCATTTAAATTTTTTTTTAAGATTTTATTTATTTATTTGAGAGAGACGGCGATAAGAGTATGAGCAGGGGTGAGAGGCGGAGGGAGAAGCAGACTCCCTGCTGAGCAGGGAGCCCCACTCAGGGGCTGGGATCATGACCTGAGCCGAAGGCAGATGCTTAACCTACTGAGCCACCCAGGCACCCCAGTATTCTCTCATTTAATCATACAAATCCTATTAGGAAAGTACTGGTTTTGCACCTGAGACTTTTTTTTTTTTAAAGATTTTATTTATTTGACAGAGAGAGAGAGAGCGAGAGAGGGAACACAAGCAGGGGGAGTGGGAGAGGGAGAAGCAGGCTCCCCGCCTGCTGAGCCACCCGGGCGCCCCTTTCACCTGAGACTTTTGAAGTTAATGCACTACAACTAGTGAGACGGAGGGAGAGGGGGATCTCCAGAGTTCTTAGTGGCTCTAAGTTCTCACTCATGTTAGCATTATTTTCCTTTGAAGTTCACCGAGTTAAAAGACTTGTGCAAGTTTACGTAACTATTGAATGTCAGAGTCAGTGCTCAAGCCAAGTCTGAGATCCATGCTATTGCCAAGACAGACTCCTAATGGTGTCATCCAACTGTGCCTAATTATGAATCACTTTATAAGCTCTCAGATAGTATTGTATCAACTTCGTTTATCGTCCCTTATGTGGCATCAGATACAGCTGCACTTTATAAATGATTTTGGTGCTTGTCATACCAATGCTAAGAAAAAAACAGCTCACAGTTCCTGGGGAGCCACAGAGAGACTATTATTCAGGTCTGCTGAGGCCGCCATCCAGGCTCTCCTAAGCTCCTTGGCATCACCCCTTGTCAGTAGCTGCGGGGCTCACTTTGGGCATGGTTTAATAAGGGCAAGCTGTCAACAAGGTACCAGAATCAGCTAGCTCCAAGATGGCACAACAAGTCTGCCTCAAACTCTTCAAGTAAAAGCAGTCATATCCCTGTGTCATACTAGAGAAACTGCTATTTCCTGCCTGGACACATCCTCCCATAGGCTGAGAAAACGGGCAAACATCAGATCAGCATGGGGGGCGCGGGGGGGTGGGGGGGGTTTAGCAAATTGGATGAATCTTGAGGACATAGAGACCTAGCCTCTGAGTATAATTCCTACGAAATCATCTTCTCAAGGAAAACAGGAACCAGGTCAAACAAATGCCGACGTCTCCATCTCTGCGGGCAAAGCCAGCACCCCACGTCTTCAACTCTTTATTGTTTTTCTTTCTACTATCACTCTAGGCCAACTCTCACTCATCAAGATGTCTGCTGCAGGCAGCTACGTCTTCCAAAGGCTTTGGCCGTGGTCATGAACTCACGGGCCCACAGGGCTCACACATGAGTAAAATGGTTCAGGTGGTGGCAGCAGTTGAGGCAACGTTGCTACCTGTGGGCATGATGGGGCACCCTTACAACTCATCTGCCCGGAGGCAGTGCCTTTTTTCTAATTCCCAAAAAGGGAGGGTACCTTCTAGGTGCCACCCTGGACTGTGGTAAACTGACAGCCATTACCCAACCCCCACTGGCATCACTTCAACTTCTTTCGAGAGACGTCAAGATTCAGATCTCTTTTTTCATGAAAATCTCCTGGTTTTTAATTTTTTGGCAACAAGCTCAAATCATTTTAAAATATTGCATAAACCAATCAACCGTCTGCTGTCTGGATGTAGCCTAGGCCTAGACCATCGGTTTCTGACCCCAGGTCCACAGGGATGAAAGCTCTGGGGTCCTCCTTCCCCACCCTGAGGCACAGACAGGAGAATAGAAAGCTAGTAACAGGATTGGATTTGCCTTGAGAAAAAGCACAAGAACCTTCCTAGGGAGATACAAAATACAAAAATACCCTTGCCAGAACTTGTAAGACATTTTTCTTGCTGCTTACTGAATTTGCTGTTAATGCTGCATAGTTAAGGCGCCGAGAAGACAAGTCGCCAATCATATTGGAAGATGGGTATATGTTCTCTAACGGGAAAGCACCACTTGCTGTTAATAGCACTGCTATCTACCTGTGGGTTATCCGCAGAGCCCCTGAATGTCTAAAGGATTAGTATTTTTGGTAAACTGAGCATAGGTTATGACTACCCCACTTCTCTGTTTCATTTGAAAAATACCTAGTCCTGTCAATAACCTGAAGTTTTTGTGGATGACAGAAGGTAAGTTTGCGTTCTGCTTTGCCATATGTCATAGCAAAATTGCCAGCCAGCACCCCGCGTCTTCAACTCTTTATTGTTAGTAATGAGGTACTAAAGGGAAAGAACAGGGCTCAATTTTTTGGATTCTAAATTGAGCCTTCAGAGCTCAGGGTTGGGGAAAAAAAACTGGAACAGATGTAGCACAAGAGGCAAGATGTCCTTTGTTAAGGAGAAATTTTTCTTGCAATCACTTGAAGCTCTAAGAAAGCGCAGGTATTAGCTGCGTTCCCCGAGGTCCACTACATGTTGATTATCTCCAAAACCTCAGTGACATGCAGAGAAAAACAGTGTATTCTGGTGAGTGTGCCCTTATTTGGAAAATAAAATTCCCTAGGGACTTTAAATCAATAATTTTAAGTCACTACATAATAAAAGGAAGTCCCCTCCTACGGAGGAAAGCGGTATCTTAGTTTATGGGGTTGCCCCTGAAATTAACCAGAGAAAGGGAATCTGATATACACTGGGTATAATTTCATTATGACCTACACTTCTCTTTTTTTCTTTCTACCATCACTCTTTTTATTGTCAGAGACCAAAAGATCCTTCCCAACTACCTTGTAGCTAGATTTTCAGAGATTAAATAAAAGCAGTTAGACCTGAGCTATCCAATAATCACAGGGAGGTTTTCTCTATTTCTGCAAGAAACATTTAAAAATCATCTTGTTTTATTAACATTAATACATTTATTGGGCATCTATGTGTGCCAGGCCCCATGCTGGGTCCGTGGATAAGAGAGAAGAGTAAGAGAAGAGTCTTTGCCATTTAGAAACTTTCTATTGAGAAAGGGGAAAGCACTGAGAATCCCCCAGATAAAGAATTTGAACTTATAGTAACAAAGCAAGAGGAAACAAGTAATTTGAAAGAAAAATAAATCTTCAGCCTTGAGGAAGTTATTTGAGAAACAGTCACTCAAGATAGTTGACGGAGATACTGTAGCTTGGCTGTATAGCATATCATAAATGTCCAGGATAGAGATGGAAGGAAGCTATATTGTGGAAGGTGTAGTTGTGTGGACTTAAAAAATACACAGGATTAGGAATTTTTCTGCTCTAAAGTACGAAACAAAATGTTAGAGGGGACACTGAGTGCAAGAAAATCTGTAGTCTTTAAAATGCAACATTGACAGCAAGCGCATTCATTTGTTTTAATTAACAAGTAAATATTGGACACATACTGTCTGCCAACCCCCGAGAGAGGCCCTGGGTTCACTAGGTAGACGGGAACAAACCCAACAGTCATGCTCTCCCCTCTCGCCATCCCAGCACAGCCCACAATAAACTGCTTGCTTAGTCACTCTCTGGCCAGAAATGTTCAAATTGGTTTTGGTTTTGGTCGTTTAATTTAGGGAATTTTCCCTCCTGAAAACACATTACTCATTTATAATGTTACATACTATCTTTTCTAGGATGAGGCAGGGATGAATAAATTTAAAAATACAATGAAAATCAATGAGAAATTCTGACTTTCCTTAAGGACAGTAACTTAACATCCACCTTCAAAAGCACATGTTATCCTTACAATAAGGGTTGGGTTATTTTTTAATAGCATATCTTAAGTTTCTTCATTTAATTAAAAATATAATTAAGCAGGGGAAAAATGGCCCATAAGCCTAGTGGCCAGATAATCCCTGATGTAATTGTTCATTTTCTTAAAAGTATTACAGAAAACTAAGTTTTCTGTCACTGTGTAATAAATGACCACAAACTTAGCAGCATTAAACAACACCCATTTATTAGCTCACGGTTCTGTTGGTCAGAAACCCAGCATGATGGGGTTGAGTTCTATGCTCAGTATATCCGAGGCTAATATCAAGGTATTAGCTGGACTGAGTCCTTGTCTGGAGGCTCTGAGGAAAAATATGCTTCCAAGCTCATTCTAGTTAGCAGAACTCAGTTCCCTGCAGTTGTAGGACAGAGGTCTCCATTTCCTAGCTGGCTATCAATCAGGGACTGCTCTCAGCTCCTAGAGGCTGCTCACATCCCTTACCATGTAATCCCCTCCATCTTCATGCCAACAATGGACATTTAATCCTTCGTGTTCTTTGAATCTCTGACTTCTTCTTCCTTTTGTTCTTCTTTCAACCCCCTCCCTTCCTCTTCCAGCCAAAGAAAACTCTGTCTTTAAAGGGCTCCTGTGATTAGGTCAGGACTACCTGGATAATCTCTCTTAAAGTAAATTACATCATATAACACGGATAAAATCACAAGAGTAAAATCCATCATATCCACAGATTTGAAGATTATGCAAGGCATGTAATCCAGGGAAGTGGGAAATCTTGGGTCTATCTTAGAGTTTTGCCTACACATAATACAGCATGGTGAGGAAATTTAAATGATGTGAAGAGGTCCATATTCAATGAAAATTGAAGCCAGCCCTTTCCCACTTCTTCCATCATATTCCAGTAGTAACCATGGTCAATGGTTTTCCTACCTATCCTTCTAGGAAAAAAATATAAAAGACATATATACATCTCTATATTTTCTCTGTATATTTAAGTATCCAGGATCTTCTTGCACCTAGCTGTTCTCGTGTACTCTCTCAAGGTACTCCTTCCTTAGTGGCAACTGTGGGTCTACATTATTCTTTTTCACAGCTACATAGGAGGAGATTTTTATTTCTTTAATAATTACATAAGAATAAGCAAAGGGATCAGCAATGAATCATCCCTAAGATGAAGACAGATTATTTATGATTCCAAGGATTTTTAAACTGTGGAGATAGTTTGCAGAAGACCCATTGTTCTTTCTTAGAGCAGATGGATTCTCCTGGAGTCCCTATTTTGGAAGAGAATCAACTAATTTCTCTCCAAAGTAAATTTAAATAATCACTTCTGGAGGAAGTGATCTATAAGGATTTTAACAGAATTTCCTCACATGTAAAGGAAAGGTCCATAAAAAGCAGAAAGATGAGGAGGAAAAGGAAGGGGACGGGAAGAAGGGAAGAAGGGAAGGGGGAGAGGAGGAGGAGAAAGAGGAAGAGAAGGAAGAAAATAGAAAAGTAGAATAAACCAGTTGAAATTAAACTGAAGTCAGGAATTCATCTATGCTTCAGGACAGGAATAAGTTCGACCCTCTGACCATTACCTCATCTTTTCTCCATAGCAACACCAAAGAAATAAAATGTATTTTATTTCTTTTTTTCCACAAAAGATGCATTTCTTTCTAATTATTGTCATTCTAAAGTTCTTAAACTACAATGTTTGATCTATGGCTTTAGAATACCAATTTTTCATATCTGTTTCTTCTAAGTACAAAAAGACAAAGAGACTTCCACTACATTTCATTGTTCTTTGAATGGGACTAGACATTAAAAAAAATAGATTTACATTACTAGTCATAACTTTCAACTCTTAAAGCTCCCACAAAACTCATATATTCAATTTTTTCTACAGAAGTGACAAGTTGCTTTGCTTTCATCAATTTAAATGAAAACACAGTAAACAATAATAATGGTCCCAATTTCCATGAGCATTTTCTCTGCGTGAGGAGTCCATGAGCTGAAAGTTTCTCTGCAGAACTTGGTCCACCGCTCTGAAGTGGAGATGGACTATAAACATCATGTGAACACTCATGAATTTGTGTTAATACCTGAAGAACGTGTGATTTATTCTTCAAATCAGAATTCCTCATCTCCACTCTAGAGAGATGTCCTAAAAGCACATCCCAAAGGTTGCCTACCGGGACATAGAGGAGGGCACCTTCATAGTAACTTATCAGCGATTTAAGAACAAGCCCCAAGATCATATAAGGCAATTGCTAGTTAGACAAATTACAACAGAGAAGCTATGAAAAAATCCCATACTGCACTTAGACCCAGGCAAGCAGGGACCCTGTCCTGTGCCTGCTCCTCAGGGAGCCCCATCCATTAAAGTACCTTCTAAGAAATTAAGTTCCCCGCTGGTGCCTGGGACCAGCCAGGGCTGGTGTCATCAGACAGGATGACTCAGATCAGATCAAGACCCTGTGTGGGTCCCAGTCTCCATTTCCCCTTTTCAGAGTATCAAACCTCTATCCCCTACAAGCAGTAGACCAGATGCCCCAAAAAACCTTCAGGAGGGAAATCCTGCCAGTCAGCAGAGTATTTCTTTTATGAAGGTGTGAGAGTCTGGATGAGATCAGGCACTCTGAAATAGTACTGACACACTAATTTGAGGAAATTCACATCTCTGAGGGACACAGGACAAGTTTAGGGCTCTGGGATACTGATGGTACCACCAATCCCTGGGCTTGAGATACACATGTGAGCTGGTACAAGAGTTCTTCAAACAGAGATGCCACCTCCAGTCTATAGCACCAAGAAAGCAAGATGGCAGCAGGTGTCCTTACCCAGGGCTGTCATTCCACTTCCTCAGAATCCATACCACGAGTCAGGCTGTTTTCCCACAGTTGCCTCTGTAATCTCTTCCAAGAGCTTTGGAGAACTTTGTTCCCCTATGTCCAGTGATTCTTCTGATCCATGTCCTCTTTTTCCTTACATCATGTGTTGATGTTTGTTCCCTGCCAGGCTAGTCTTAAGCCATGCTAAATGAAGGATGGACATTTCTTGTTCAAATGGGACCACTCTTCCTGTCCCCATGAGTCTTACTTATCTTCTCCATGAGTTGTAAGTGATAGAAGGCAGGGACACAACCAACATTGAAAGAGATCATACTGTAGGAAAGCTGTGGGCACCTCCTAAAGAGTTGAAGAGAAGACATAATTGGAAGATGTATCATTCTATATTTATGCTATAAAATTTTGAACACTAAATTTGGCATAACCAGAAAACAAATTATCATTCACATTCTCCTGCATATACCATATAAGACTTGCATTTGTGGTTATCATCAACAAAGCATAGTAACAACCTTTGAGACAGTTGGGAAATCAGTGTTCATACCATGATGGATGATATGGAATCATGAGTAATGATATAACCAGCATTAAATAAATGGTCTTAGGAACTACAAAGGCAAGAAGATCTATATTGTTTCAATTCAGACAAGATCTGAAGAGTCATGGCTTTGTGAATAACAGCACTGCTACCTTTTTCTCAAATGATGGGAGATATGAAATTAGCCAGGAACCATTCATTTGACAATAAAAAACAAGAAGATAATAGCACATAGCTACTAGCTAATATAAAAAATATTTACATGCAATGATCAGACAGTAAGCAAATGTATAAATAGCTCTACTTTATCCATTAATCTGAAGATTTATTGAAAATTACCGTAACTTACATAGGCCTATGAATTTTATAACACTTTTTTAAATCAAGTTTTTATATAGACAGAGACCCTATAGAAAAGATTTCCCTGGGACACTTTATATCCTAGGGATGGCCTTGAGGAGAATTCCTGAGAAAAGGTAGGAGGTAATTTACCAACATACAATTTCGTCTTTTCTCAATATGGATACAGATTTCACATTACATGGTTTCGGAATCTGCATGTCTTAATTTAGCAAATATTTTATATACACAATGAGATAACTACCATTATGCATTGCAAAGACTTGGGGACTTTTGCAATGTTTTTTTGTGGGGTATTTTTTTATTTTTTTTTGGTGGCTGTATGCTTTTGTATTTTCCCTGCTTGAAGATAATTCTCAATTACTCAGTTTTGACTTATTCCTTTAGTAAATTAAGTGCATAAAATAAATGCTTTATTTCTAGATTGTCTGACCTCCAACTTGAGTATTTTTAGATGGCCTTACTATGTCATTAGTTGGTAGAAACTCAGACAATGTAAATTAATTTTTCTGTTAGCCTTAAACATTTTAACTATGGAAGAAAATTTGCTCTAACAATGAGATAAATGCATGCTAACATATCCGATTATTTCTGAAATATCAATCATTTGGATTATCTTTGCCTTTTATATGAAACATTTATAATTGAGGTTTAACCATTTTAAGGCTTCCATTACATCAGAGGTATGTTTTTTCAAACATCACTCATATTTGTACCTACAAAAAAATTACATATTCACTGGTAATTAACAACTAACCTGGTCAAATAATTATTTGGCCAAACTATTAAAGGAGGTTGATAGTGGAAGTTCTAGTTCCAGTTGAAGAAATCATGGTTTATTTCTAAAAATGGGCAAAAAAACAATTAGGAAAAGAAAATCAGAAAAAAAAATTAAATTTTAAATCAATATATTAAGCCAACTCAGACGTGATATAGTCATTCTATAAGCATGTGTCCTTCCTCTTACCCAATAATGTTTTACCCTGCCAGATTCGGACTTAGAAAAATGCTACTAGCAATGCTTGAGCTAATCAAAGTAAATATTTTATTCTCCTGGGCTTTTAAAATGTCAAATTCCATTGAATTTCTTTTCAGTGAATCTTACAAATATGAAAAAGAATAAAATATTCTAAGAACACAGCACATTAAAATGTAAAATCTGAAGTTCATTTTTATATTCCAAATTTTTGTCTAATATGAAACTTAAAGACAAACATTGCATCAGTGCCACCATTCTTGTTTTCAAAACTGTAACAGATTTTTCATTTAGATGAGATGGTTATAAAATGCATGTGGGCCATAGAGAAAATAGTACGGCATAATTCAGATTTTCTGAAGTAATTCTTTTTCTTTTGACTCACCAAGTCTTGCCTCCCTCCTTTGTATCAGACAGGATACGAAGTACCTAATTTTCAAAGATCTATCTAACAATTTTAAGTGGCATGATAATCATATGGTGAGTGAGGAATGGATTTTGAATAAGGACATCAGTAGCTACAATAATTACATCTACTTTCTTAGCAGTTCCAAGCTTTTTTGTTTGGAGTTTCAACAACAAAATGTGTTTATATTTTCTTAAAAAGCACTGGCCTTTTTGGAATGAAATCCCTGGGAAATAGCCCTAAAATGTGAAAGTCTGTGATCTTCACAAATAAACCATAAGTCGTACCATATTAAAAACAATCACCTGAAGAGTACCTGAGCGGCTCAGCAGGTTAAGCATCTGACTCTTGATCTTGGCTCAGGTCATGATCTCAGGGTCATGAGATTGAGCCCTGCATCAGGGCTCCAGGCTGAGTGTGAAGCCTGCTTAAGATTCTCTCTCTCCCTCTTCCTCTGACCCTTCCCCCCCCCCCCCCCCGCTCCTGCTCTCGCTCTCAGGCACTTGCGCGTTCTCTCTCTCTCTGTCAAAAACCCGAAACAAAATAATACCTGACTTTTCAGGCACACTGACCTTCAAGTGGATGCATCCCAAAGATTAAATGCTAACAACTTTACATCCTCCGAATCTAGCAAAAATCATCTGTGAACATAAAGAAATTGAACCAAAATGATGGCTAAATAGAAAATAGCAGGGGCATCTGGGGGGTTCAGTCGGTTAAGTGACCAACTCTTGGTTTCAGCTCAGGTCATGATCTCAGGGTCCTGGGATTGAGCCCCAAGTGGGGCTCCCATTCAGTGGGGAGTTGGCTTCAAGATTCTCTCTCCCTCTGCTGCTCCCCCTGCTCTCTCTCTCAATAAATAGATAAATCTTAAAAAAAAAAAAAAAAAGAAAATAGCAAGCACCTGCTTGCTTTAAAAGAAGGTTTTAGATTAATTAGAAGATATTGATTATAAATAAGCAATAACATGGTAGAAATAAAGATCTAATTTCTTTAGACCAAAATATTGTATTGAGAATCAGTAATATTCAGTTTGGTACATCAATCAACATTTTTAGACATTATGTTTGGTTCAAAGCCCAGTTTTGATGTCTGTGAAGGGTTGAAACTTCCACTGTGGAGTCATGTATCTTTGCCCCACCCAACAGAAATAATTCCTTTAAAATATTTCTGTTCCCTGTGTCTTTTTTCATCACCTCTGTGTACGTTCTGTTTTTCTAAGCGGCAGGGTCAACTTGACATTTCCTGGAGGACTGAGCCTGTCAGCTAGAATCACTGTTCTTCCAGTTGCTGAATCAGCCCACCCTCCTACCACTAGCTGGTAGCAATTACAAGGAGACTTTCAAATTTTGCAAATTTTTTGTCTGGATAAGAATGGGTTCTACGCCAATTTCTTTAAAACTAGTACAGATTTTCAGACATTTATACAATCACCTTTCTAATGACAGAGGACCCTGAAAATACCTATCATTTCAGACATGGATGGACTACCTGATTCCAAGTGAAAATCTTTTCTCGTGTCACCCAGATGACCACCACATACTAAGGCCATAATGGCTATTCCTATTGTGGCAGGACACAGTTCTAACTTGAAAAGCAAAGCTTTTAGAAGGAGAGCTATAAATAGAGTTAATATTAGACAAACCTACCAAAATGGAAAGAAGGGAGTAGGAATCAGTCGTTGAGTTCAAATTTCCAACCTTTGTGGCTTTGATACTCTGCCAACCATGCTTCTTTCGTGTAAGCTAATGGATAAAGGTTGCACAGAGAACAATGCCGAACTGAAGAAATTTTTCTTCTGTTGCTGCAAAGGTTTATTAAGGATCAATAGAACAGACTTCAACAATTCGGAGACGGTCGTTTGTTTTCAGAGGAATTCTGGTTAATAATAGCAGTGTATTGGTTAATTCATCACAACAAAGTAAGTTAAAATATATGGGCAAACTGACTGTTGTAGGTCTGGACACCCTAAAATCAAAGACAAAGATAGCAGTTCCAGTGCATGTTTATTAAAAGGGCGCTCTTCGGGGAAAGCTCTTCAGGGGAGGGTATGACAAGCAGAGGAGGCAGAAGAGAGGGCTGAGCAAGGGTGGGGTCCCCTAACCAGGCTAGTCTTGACCTGATCCATGAGATCACACCACAAGATGGATTATGACCCTCTCCTTTGATGCAAGGGGTTCAGCCTTTTGTAGCCCATATCCATCAATCATTGGCTGCTCCTGTTGGAAGATCATAACCTCTTGGGATATGCAGCTGCCAACAGCAATTCTCAGGAGGTGGGGGAGACAGCTATGGATCATTAGCAGCCAAAACTCACACCAGTTGGAGAAGGCTGATTCACTCAGAAATTCAAAAAATACCTAGGACTCTGGCAAATTTTAGTCAGACTGGAAAGGGTCACCTCTGGTATCAACAGGTGAAGTCATTGGGATGGAATGGCTGGCAATCTTACCCAGTTGCCTTTAATTATATTATACCCCATGACTTGTGCTTCCTTTGCTTGTTAACAATCTACAGCCTCTGACATAATGTATCCTTAACCTATTTTGGTGCTCTTAATTCAGAATTATTCCTTCTTCCCGCATGAAAGAAAAGCTGCCAATTTTGAGAATATCCATTAAGTTAAGGGTACAAGGCAGAATGCTAACATTCAACTCAAAGGAAAAGAAGTAAGGCTCTATAAATCACAAAGCACAATTCTTTTTTTAATGAAAGAATGAATTTTTCCACTGAGAGATTTGGGGGGGAATAGAAAGAAGTTTCCTCAGCTCAGGTGTAAGTTCTATTTGCATTCCGTGAGTCCTGTTACATGGACACCCTTCACCCAGTAAGAAATGTGCACTCTGCTGTGGTTTGTGACTGTCGCCATTTTTCAATTATGGGCATTAGAAATTCCAAACATGCTGTGAGTCATTTTTACCTTCTTTCCTCCCAGACCTTGTGCTGGAGATGGAGTGATTCACATTTTCATTGTTGCTCTGTGGTGTACTGAAACAGTCAAAACAAATCTAAGTCTTTATTATCCAACAAGTAGATAGGAAATAAGAATCCAAAGGCTAGATAGTAATAAATTTGGTAGTCTTTACCCAGATGGGCTTTTGAAACCACAAAAAACTCAAACGTATTATTTGGTACCTCCAACTTTTCTCCACTCCATTTTGAGGTGATTAATTTCATCTGGATGTCTAGAGAACAGACAGCTTTATATTTGAATTCATTACAAAAACAGAGAAAGAAAGAAAAGATTTGCCTGTCTCTAAAGGAAAGTCCATCTCTTTCCCTTTTGGCCTAATCAATAAGAGAAGGCATTAAATATAATGGCTTCAAAATCTTAACTAGAAATGCCAGTTTGGCCACAAAAGGCTTTGGTAAAAGGGCATGTGGGAATCCGTGGGGAGGGTCATCATTACAATAATCCAACCAGGATGGTTTGATTTCTGTACCTCTGAGTCCAGATATTTGTCCTGGATTCTGCAGCCAGCCAAGTCAGTGGGATATTTTTTTCTGAAGCAAACAAATCTCCCTGTTTCATACTGATCCAACCTAATTCTAGCCACCCAGCCTACACATTATATATTTCCTATTTTGAGAAAAACATTCCTGGAACAAGGAGTGGGCAGTGGACTCAATTCTATTTTCCACTAAATTAAGACACCTTACAGATAAGGAAAGTCACATTTTCTGTGACAGGAAAGAGGCAGAATACTTGCTGTGGTGAAAAAAAAAAAATCACAAACCGAGAACCAGAGGATAAGAGGAAAATGGCAGATTGACTTCCGGTTAAAGGACAGCTGTAAGCTATTACAAGGCTCCCTCTGGTATGCTCCCTCATTCCTTGGCTCCATCAAAATCCATAAAGAAATAATTTCCCAAAAGCAGAGCAAAATTCCAGCTTTACAAGGGCTTCTAACCCTGGCCTCATACAATCAAGGCAAGACCTTCAAATTATAATTAGCTTTCATTGACCCTTCTCCAAAACATCTTTTAGTCTGGGAGCGACAAAAGCTGTCAGTCAGCATGACCAAATTACTGCTATTTTTATCAGGGCTCAGTGGCCATTCTTGTGGCCACAATTGTGTTCTGACCTTCTCTAGAGGGGGAGTACTGAGGATCAGTATAGTTTTGTTCACACTCAAATCAAGTTGATACGTCATGTCTGGGGATTAGAATCCTGACTTAAAGAGTAGATGGTAGCTTTTGGTTTTATTATTGGAGCAGGACAGTAAGACTTCATTTTTAATATTTCTTATTTAGTCGGGGGGGGATCAGTGACTACATTTATGAAATGTATTCGTAAAGTAAGTAAGAAGGAGAGGAAGAAGAAGAAGAAGAAGAAGAAGAAGAAGAAGAAAAGGGGTAGAAACTTCTTATCAAAATTTTGCAAAGTTTACAAGGAGGCTAAGATTAGACCAGTTTTCTGAATTAGGACTAACACGAATTTACCTCTTTAATGAGCCAGAACTCAGCCTCACGACAGAGAATTTTACCTCTTCCGAAATTCAACTGAGGAAAATGCAACTTAGGTGGACAGAAGTGCTAAAGCCAGAGGAACAGCCTCTTTGCTAATAGAATTAACTGACATTTGTTTCATGTTTAAAGGTTTCAGGCACTATTACGAGTTCAGTGCTAGTATGAAGTGTTATCACTTCCAGAACACAAGCTAGTCAATGGGATTAAAGCCCAGCTGGAACATTACTAGCTGTGTACCCCCAGAAAATGTATTTCTGGGTTTTTCTCCATGTTTTTTTTTTTTTCATTTGTAAAATGAGTGTTGGAAATAATCCCTATCTCACAGGTTGTCATAAGGTTAAAGGAGTTAGTTCATGTGAACCATTCAACATAGAATCTGACACATGGAAACAGTTTAAATAAGTGTTGGCTATTACCATGATCTCTCTTACTGAAGATGAAAAAGTGGAAGTCTAAAGGTTAAGTAGCTTTCTCAAGGTCACATAGTGAATAATGAGCAAAACTCGGATTTGAATTCAGGTGATCTATCTCCAAAGTTCGAGTGCTTACAGAGTAGACCTTAACACCTCCCTGACAAGCATGTTCCCCAGGACCCAGCATGATTTGAATTCAGCCCTTTCTGACAAGGCAGGAGCAACAAGATGGCGATGGGTTCTTTTGGCCAAAAGCTTGTGGCAGATCATGAGTCTAAGTATAGAACGATTAGCCACTACAAAGGTTGACTAACAGCACAAATTTGAAGGCAGTGTTAATTCCTCAATGGAGGGAGGGGTTAATGCAGGAAAAGTTGTTGGCTGAAATTAGATTTCTCTCCTGAAATTCAAGCATTATCATGAAATTAAAAAATAACTCACGAATTAATAGCTTCAGTGAGGGCATAATATTTCACCTAAAGCAAACAGAAATTATCTTTTGTGGTAGAAAGGTACACAAGTTCCAAACTAATAAATGCATTTTATATTCACACAGTGCTAGATACTTTGTCATATGGTATCTCACTCAATCTCTGCCATCACTTGATGAATTAGAAATTATTAGCTTTGTTTTATGGATGAAAAAACAGAGAGGTTAAATGATAAGGCCACAAAATAGCAGAGCTGAATTTGAAACCATGTCTCCAAAGCCTTGTGTTTTAACCATGAAACAGATATTGCCTTATTGCTTGAGCAGAGATGCTCTGTTTATGTATAAAAATTGCAAGGGTTGGGGCTCCTGGATGGCTCAGTCGGTTGAGTGTCTGACTCTTGGTTTCCACTGGGATCGTGATCTCAGATCCTGGGATCACCGCACATTGGGCTCCCCACTCAGCGGGGAGTCTGCTTCCCTTCTCTCTCCCTCTGCTCTTCTCCATACTCATACATGTGCACTCTCTCTCTCTCTAAAATGAATAAATAAGTCATTAAAAAAAATTGCAAGGGTCTCTCCTTATACAATAGTATTACCTTAGCATGGCTTGTCACGCAGCTAAAAGGCTTAGTAAATGTTATTTTTCCTTCTGACAATGCACTTAAAAAGCACTTTGGAATTTTAAAAGACTTGTACTTCTCTTATGTTAAATAGAGCTAAGGAAGGCATTACTACACCCACTTTACTGATAGAAATATTGAGACTTGTAAAGAGTAACTCTCTCTAATCAGAAAGTTTTTAAGTGATGCCATGGGCCTCACCCTCTGGGCTTTTCATTGTACCTCATTCCCTACTTTTGGCAACACTATCCCAAATAGGCTATTAGAGGATCTAAAAATACAATCGTTTCTCCAAATATAAATGATTTTTTATCAAAAGGCAAATATTTCAGATGTCTATAGAGCCATACCAAAAACATTTCCACAGAGACAGAGTTTTGAACATGTGAGTCTCCTAAGATTGATAGATCTTTGGGATCTAACTAAAGCTATTGACTGATATCTTTGGGCTCTGGTTCTCCTAAAACAGCCACAAATATCATGTGGTTTACAGGCTCAAGGCAGCTTAATGACCAAAAGTGCCTACAAGCTGTTGGTGGGAGGCCATGAGGCATAAAAGAATGGCAGTGCTTGTAGGAGATGCGGTAATTGAGACTATGCCAATTTTTTTCTTGTTTGCTTCCTGACTATGAAAAAATTAAAGCAAAAGAAAAAAAAGAAAGGAAAAGAAAAATCAAACAACCAATGTCTGCCACACAGCATCCAATAGCAATCACCTTAGCACGGCTAGTTATACTTACATCAGCCTTAGCTTCATATTGAACATTCAAGATTCAAAAAAACAGCATGCCTGATTTTGCCCTTCCTTCCCTCTACAGGATCACGAGAGGGGAAAGATATGCTTGCAGAAACAAGGAAAGGAAGGAAGGAAGGAAGGAAGGAAAAAGAAGAAAGAAAGAAAGAAAGAAAGAAAGAAAGAAAGAAAGAAAGAAAG